>NC_066520.1:16700830-16930830 GCF_024679095.1 Eriocheir sinensis
CTGCCAAATGCTTAAGACTACCTGTTTATTATCCTGTTACTTTTCTTTATGTTCTTTTTCTATCATTACATATTTTCTTCCTTTGTTTCTCTACTCTGCTTTATCTTCTTAATTTATCCCTATCTTTCTCCTTTTTCTTCTTTTATCTCACTTTTCTGCTCTGAGTTCTTTCTTTATCTGTCTCTGTTCTTTTTTTTATCTATGTCTTTATCTATCTTTTTCATCTGTTTCTCTCAACTCGTATCCCTTTTTGACTATCACATCTTTGTCTTTTGATTTCAGTTTGTCAGTCGAAGTATTTGAAACGGTAGAGCTTTTTTTTTCTCCATATTCTCTTCTCTCTTCCATCTTTCTCTTTTTTTGTATCTATTTCATTCCCTTTTCTCTTTCTTTGATTTCATGACCCTTCTTTTCCTCCTCCTCCTCCTCCTTTTCGTCTACCTAAACATCCTTCTCTTCTCTCCTTCGTCTATCATCCCTCTCTTCAATTATTTTCCCCTTCCTCCTTTTGGACTTAGCTTCTTCCCTCCTCGTCTTCCTTCCTTCCCCTCCCCCAATCGCCCTCCTCTTCTTCCTCCTCCCCCCAAATTACCCTCCTTCCCCTTCTCCCCCACTGCTCTTCTTCCTCTCTCCTTTTCACTCTCTTCCCCATTCACCCTCTACGCTTCCCCACCGCTCCTTCTTCCCCTCCCCCAAAACTCATATCCCTCCTCCCCGTTATCCTTGTACTTCCCTCCTTCCTTATCCCCCCATACCGCCTCCCCTCTCTCTCTCTCTCTCTCTCTCTCTCTCTCTCTCTCTCTCTCTCTCTCTCTCTCTCTCTCTCTCTCTCTCTCTCTCTCTCTCTCTCTCTCTCTCTCTCTCTCTCTCTCTCTCTCTCTCTCTCTCTCTCTCTCTCTCTCTCTCTCTCTCTCTCTCTCTCTCTCTCTCTCTCTCTCTCTCTCTCTCTCTCTCTCTCTCTCTCTCTCTCTCTCTCTCTCTCTCTCTCTCTCTCTCTCTCTCTCTCTCTCTCTCTCTCTCTCTCTCTCTCTCTCTCTCTCTCTCTCTCTCTCTCTCTCTCTCTCTCTCTCTCTCTCTCTCTCTCTCTCTCTCTCTCTCTCTCTCTCTCTCTCTCTCTCTCTCTCTCTCTCTCTCTCTCTCTCTCTCATGCGGTTGACAATAAAAAATGAACGTAATGATTAAAACGATGGAAGTAAGAGAGATAAACAGATAGAGATAGATATAGAAACGGAAAGAGAGAGAAGGAGACAGAATGCAAAGATAGAAACGATCAAGGAAAGATAAATAGATAAATAGATAGAGATAGAAAGATAAAGAAACGACGGAAATAGAAATAGACAGAGATAGAGAAACACAGAAACACAGAGAGACAAAGCCAGACAGACAGAGGAAGGCAGAACGCAAAGACAGAAACGATGGGAGAACAAGAGATAGATAGAGAGATAGAGGGATAAACAGAGACAGACAGACAGAGAGAAACAGAGACCTTCAGACGTCGACACACCGGCCAGCGTAACAATCAGCCGTCACACTCCCGCCCTCGTAAATCTTCCCAAAGTTCCCGTATTTTCTCCCCTTGATCATGGCGTCCACCTGTTTTGCGGACCCTGAGAGAGGTGAAGCACATAGAGGAGGTGCTGATGGGGGCTGAGAGGGACGGAGGCACGCTGAGTGGGTAATAGAGAAGCCGAGAGGAACGTAAAGATGCGGAGTGGGAAATGAGAGCTAGGGATGAAGGGAAAATGCTGACTGTGACTGAGTGGGTAAACTGAGAACAAGAACCGTGTGTGTGAGTATGCGTGTGAGTGTGCGTGTGTGTGACTGGGAAAGCTTCAATTATGTGCCGAGAGCTGAGTAAAAGTGATACTGATTGAACCTAACTCGATCACGCACATTCTGAAGGGGACAGTGGCTAAGTGAGTGTTATCTGAGAAGAACAGAAGAACTAATTGTGTGTGCGAGTGTGTGTTTGACTTGGGAAAGCTTGAATCACGTGTTGAGAGGAGGGGTTTAAATGCTGATCAAACCTAACACGATTATAAGCATGTGATCGTGATTCCGTGTTCTTTGGGAGTGTGTGAAAGCCTTGAGCAAGGTTGTACTATCAGCATGGATTAATTATCTTCTTATATACCTTGCCTTCCCTTGGTATACATAAGACACTGCAGCAGAGCGCCACCTGCCACAGCCTCTCCTCCTTTGCCTTCCTTATATCTGCGTAAGCCGTAAAAAAGATCATTCGAGTGGAAGCAGTGAAGATATGCGAGTGTCAGTCTGAAGAGTAATGCAGCAGGACTCGTATTTTCACATGTATCAGAGCCTTTGCAGTACGCCTATTTATAAAGCCTCTCGTAGAAGTTGTTGGGCTTTCCATGGACTTTTTTTGTGATGCTGGGGATAGTTTTACACGGCTTCTGCATATTGGAAGGGATAAACACCTTTGAAAACTCAGGTAATCTTCTCTGTTGCTTCAGAAAATAATCGTAATGAGAGCCCGATACGTTTTGTAATGGTGATGATAGTTTTACACGGCTTCTGCATATTGGAAGGGATAAACACCTTTGAAAACTCAGGTAATCTTCTCTGTTGCTTCAGAAAATAATCGTAATGAGAGCCCGATACGTTTTGTGATGTTGGTGATAGTTTTACACGGGTTCTGCATCTTGATCGAGAGAAATACCTTTGAAAACTCGGGTAATCTTCTCTGTGGCCTTGGGAAGTAATCGTAATGGGAGCCAGTTATGTTTAAGAATACGGACACAGCAGGAGAGCACGGCACCACCTACCACACGGCTTCTACATCTTGAACGGGAAAAACGACCATGCAAGAAAACCCGGTAAATCTTCTTTGCGCCCTTGGGAAACAGTCGTAATAGGAGCCTCGATACACTTAAGAATATATACCCAGCAGGAGAACAGATCACCCCCCACCTCCTTCAGCCTCACCACCATTGCCTTCATTATCTCCGCGTAAATCGTAAAAGACCATTCGCGGGAAGCAGGGCCACGATTCCACGAGTGTCAGTCAGCCCTCTTCGTCCCGTCAAACAAGTCGCGCGCTCCGGTACACCGATGACTCAGCGGAGAACATTGATGCGGAGTCGCTACAAGACCTGCCCGCCTCGAGGAGACAATAGAGGATCCACGAATGCCCGGAGAGTTTACAGGGTATGCCACTTTATGGGCGCCCGATACGAGGCATGATGCATGGGGGTCACCGACTGGCTTGGGGAGGTCAAAGCAGAGCAGACGAGGAAAGCTGTGTACCGTTAGATCGTCCAGTAGCGAGGAATGATCATGAGCGTGCCGAGAGAACCAGAGACGAAGAGATGCGGGAAAGAATGAGTGATTTATTATTGACTCCGGGGCAAGGAAAGTAGGGTAGTGCGGGATGGTGCCTCGGGGTGTTGCTGTGTTTAGAGACGTTGAGATATGTGTGTGTAGAGGAAAAACTGGCTAAAGGGTTCTTGATATGCGGGTTCTGTTGGGTTTATAGTCCCATGCCATTCTCTAATATGGTAATACAGGAAGAAGAAACACACACACACACACACACACACACACACACACACACACACACACACACACACACACACACACACACACACACACACACACACACACACACACACACACACACACACACACTAGGTCACAGATTGGACACGTGTTTGACCGAACGAGAAGCCACTTAATCCACTTCGTAGAGCCGTGTCGAATCTTACAACAAGAAGGGACATTACATGGAGGCTTCATCGATATATGTACGCCCATTTATCTGTTCATACACATCCCTCCCTTACTCTATCTATCTATCTACTTATACCGCTGTGAAAATATATATATACTTTTTTCTATTCTCCGAGCTCTAGTCGTTAGTCTCATGCTTGTGGTTTGTGGCCGCAGACGAGTAAGTGTTGGTCGTTTGCAATGGTCCGAGCGTCTCCCTGACAAGCAGACGTAACGAGCGCTACCGAGGGACAACAACTCCCCTCAGCAGCTGTTTGTGGTCGTGCGCGTGTCACAGTAATAAAGGAAATGTTCTCCAAGTTGAAAATAGATTCGAAACTTCACGATGTTGTGTCATAAGGCGCAAATGCTTATAAATTAACATCAACCGAAGCCAACGTCGCATTTTCTTACAGTAAAGGAAGCAGCTCAAGGGCGAAAAAGCAAACAAACAAACAAACAAACAAACAAACAAACAAAGACAGCTAGCACTGCTCCTATAAAAGCAAGCAGAGAAGAGTGGTCAAAAGAGAGGTCGGTTTTGTTAGAGGTGGAATCATGTATGCATTTCAACCCAGAGGAAATAGAATGTTTTGACTGAGAGCACGATTCCAGTCCTTATACTTTGCTTCACTTATCAAACAGTTGCTTGGAATTTGATTAGATACTTTTTGATAAGGAGATTTAGTCCATCCCCGCCAGGTTTAGCAATACAATGAAGCCGGAAGGTTTTTAATGTTGATGAGGGAAGAAATATATACTTACTAATGTCCTAGACTCATTCTTTGCTTCCCTCCTATACTTTTTAATGTTGGATATGTTGCTTTAGTTCATCCCTGACAACTTGAGGAATGTAATGAAGCCGGAAGGTTTTAATGAAGATGAGGGAAGAAATATAAACTTATTTATATCCTAGACTCATGCTTTGCTTCCCTCCTTTACTTTATAATGTTGGATATGTTGCTTTAGCCCATCCTCTATAACTTGAGATATATAATGAATTCGGAAGGTTATAATGTTGACGAGGGAACAAACATATACTTTACATCCTTGCCTCACACATCGCCTCTCTCACTTACTTTTTGATATTAGGTAAGTAACTTTAGTCTATCCTCTATAACTTGAGAAATACAATGAAGCCGGAAGGTTATAATGTTGACGAGGGAATAAACATATACTTTACCTCCTCGCCTCATTCCTCGCCTCCCTCCTTACTTGTGGTTCCCAGGGAAAGACTTTAGTGTCCTGTGGCATGTAAGCAGCGCCCCGACATCCTCAATTTCTTTGATTATAAATGCAAATACACGTCAGTCAGCACGCCCATTACTTTTATTATCCGCCGCCGCCATTAAATTGCTTCCCCGCGGCCGCAACGAACCCGCTAGATTGTCTGTTTACGTAAAAGTGACGGAAGCAATGTCAAGCAGAAAGGAGAATTGTTGCCTCGAGGACTTCTGATGTTGTATGACGGAAGACGCGAGAAAGCAACTTAGATCGTGAACAACTAAAATATTTATAACGCTCATTTTTCTTGATTTGCTCCTCTGTGTGTGTGTGTGTGTGTGTGTGTGTGTGTGTGTGTTGTTATTGTGATGTTGTCGTTGTTATTGTGTTTATTATGCTGAGACTGACCTAGTACGATCCTAAACCCGAATCTTCAACTAACGAAACCACTTTAAGATTCAACTCTCTAACTGCATGTTCTCAATTCTTTTTTGATCCTTTTTTTCTATTATTTTATCTACTTCTATTCTCCGATCTTTTTGCTGGCATATTTAAAACTATATACTTTTTTTCACGCAAGTTCACTTTCCCAATTGCATGAAGTAAATATATAAAGTTTTCAGACCATATAAATACTCGTTGCTTAATTAAAACCATATTCACGTTTTTTTTATATAGTGAACTAAGTATAATAATCTGCGCGTTGAAACTTCTTTATATCCTTCGAGGTCTCGTGAACCTGAATCCTCTTTGTCTTTGTGTCGGGTTGGCCGTATAATCTTGATGGTTCTTTATCTCGTGCGTTGATTCGGAGCGTCTTTGTTGGGTCCATGGTGTGTGTGTGTGTGTGTGTGTGTGTGTCAAGGCGGGACAAGGGCCAGTGTGTGGATGATTCAGGGCTAAGCCTTCTCGGACACACACACACACACACACACGGGCAGCGAGACAACGTAGCACCAAAATAACCTGAGTGGACCGCGTTACCTCTCTCCCCTTCCCCCGCTGGCCCCTGACCAGCTGTCGCCCTTACACTACCTGGCAGGCCCCTCACTCGCCCCTCACTCGCCCCTCACCCTCGTTCTCCCCTTTACTCGCCCTCACTCACCTTTATACCTTCCCCTCACTCCTCCCTTCACATTTTTTCCTTTATGCTCTCCTCACACTTCTCAGAGACTTCAGGAATATCCCCTTCCTTACCCCCCTTCATTATTTTGTTCCAAGTTCTTATAGATAAAAAAAGTATTATAAACAGATATTTGACGTGAGGGCCACTAGGCAGCCGCTGACACAGACGAGCGCCCGTCACCAGAAGATAAAGTGCTAGGTGTAATTTCTATTCTAAATCACGTTTCTGGCTATCCGTCGTAGGCGAGTCCGTAATTAATGTTTTCTAACCCACCAAATGGCAGGGTGTTCAAGATACCCCTGCATGACACTCACTTTGGCTGCTATAAGTTTTGGTAATTATATGTGATTAGCGGTCTTTTTTATTCTTATTTATTATTGCCTTTGAGCTTCTTCCTTTGGTGTAAAATAAAATCCGATTCATATAACACGCCAGAAAGAATAAAACACGACTTTCCACAAATCCCGAATTCCTGTTTATGTTCACGCCTATTCAGTACTAGCGAGCATCCTTGTTTCAACCAGCTAAGAATGGCAGGCACGCTTCCTAGGCGATGACATGGATTGAAAACGACGCCAGGAATGATAAGTCGCCGTAACACTCAGAATTCTTGTAGTGGTGGTTACTTAGCACTACGGCGGCTGTTCCTGCGTGCCCGAACATACTCAACACGTGTCCACCAAGCCTCGATATCGCTTCTCGTGTCTTCGTCGTGGGAGTAACGCTTTTTCGCAGCCCTTCAGAGTTCCGCGGTAGGAAAAACCTGTTTGCACAATACACAGAAAACCGGAAAGAGAACACGTCTGCTTCCTGTGCCTCCCCGGTGTGACATACTACTCGCCTAATTTGTTGTGCTGCTGATGTTCCGGACAGAAATTGTGTGATTTACAACTTTGCAATTACTCATGACTATGCCTAGATTAGGGTGGTTCAGTAGCGTTAATCTAGCGCAGGATGAGCGACGCTGTTATTACGGGTGATAGAGACAGGTTGCATTTTCTTGATTATTCACCAGAAAATGGATTCGCATGTAAGTAGTTTATACCGAGGAACTGATCATGCCTTCAGCTATCCCGTCATTACCTACTTCCTGTGTGTGTCTGTTCTCATGTCACTCACTGTTCGTGTTATATTTTCAATCACTCATTTTTAAGGGAAACGAAAAGATTATAATTTTACTCCCTGTTCACTCTTTCCTGTTCGTTTCTTCTTAATCTCTCGTGTCCCATTATCTGTAATTATATTGCTTTTTATTTGTTTTTTGCCTGTGAATCCTTATATTTACCTCTTGTCTTCCTATAACTCCTATTAATGTTTTTTTTTCCATCATTCCTCCTCCTCCTCCTCCTCTGTCTCCATCCCACTTACACGCATATAAGTATTAGCCGATTTTGTTCGTTTTCTTTCTCCCTTTTTTCCTCTCTTCCTCCCTCCCTCTCATGCAGTCTTTCACCATGCCTCCCTCCCTTCCTTCCCTCCCTCCCTCCCTCTTTCCTCCCTCCCTTGATTAGTTAAGAGTTAGTCCATTTCGCTTACTTTTTCTCCCTTTTTTTTCCTCTTTTCCTCCCTCCTCATGCAGTCGTCCACCATGCCTCCCTCCCTCTTTCCCTCCCTCCCTCCCTCCTTGATTAGTTTGTCTGCCTCGGAATATAAATAAACATCCACCGCTGGACTCGCCTCCCAAGAACTAGATTTAATACCAATAAAGAAGAGTAAATTACCAGGTGGCGTCCTCCCTCCCTCCTTCTCCCTCTCTCTCCCTCTCGAGCACCTTCTTGCCCCGAACGAGACTCCCAGGTGCGGCGTAGGCACTTAGAGGCGAAAATCAAGTCTCTTTACTATGAGTTGGCGTCCCTTGTAGTTGTTGTCTTCTGCTGCTGTTTTTTTTTTTTTTTCTTTTCGTGTTTTATTTTTCTCGTTTAGTTTTGTTATTTCCGCTTTTTTGATTATCTATTTATTTTGTTTTTATGTCTCTTCTCATTTGTTCTCTGTTCCGTCTTCTCGTTTTTCTTCTTTTTTTCATTTTTCTTTCCTCCTCATTTTCTTTCTACTTTTTTTCCTCCTTTATTTTTCTTGTTTTACTCTTTTTTTGTTTCATTTGTCTTCTTTTCCTTCTACTCCTCCTCCGTTCCCTCCTCCTCCTCCTCCTTTTATTTTTCATCTTGTACTCATTTTATCTTTCTTTTTTCTTTCTTTTGTCATGCGTAACTATTTTTTTGTCACTTTTATTGCTTGCGGTTCCCTCCTCCTCCTCCTCCTCCTCTTCTACATTCTCCTCGGGTCCATTTTTATGTTTCTTTTACGTCTTTGCATTTCTGTCACGAGAGTAATTATTTTTTTTAGGCTCGTCGTCATCATTGTTATTGTTATTAATGTTATAATGAGTCAGAGGCGTAAAAGAACATGGAGGAGGCGGATAAGGACTAGGAAAAGGAAATAGAAGGGAAGAAATAAGAAGAAACAAAAAATAAGATCTAGTAAAATAATCGGAAATAAGAGAAATAAAAGGAAACAAGAAAAAGAATGTAAAGAAGAAAAAAAACATGAAAATAATGATGATGATGATGATGATGGTAATGATTATTATACTTAAATACACGAAAACAAAATGATGGAGACGCAGAAATATCCTCCACTCGCTTTGCATCTATTTCTTTTTTTTTTTTAATTTTCTTTCTTGTTTCCTTTTTCGTTTAGTTTCCTTATTTCCACTTTTTTTTTGACCGGCTGTTTTTTTTATTTTTTATTTTTTGTTTGTTCTCTTTCGACTTTTATTTCTCATTCTCCTCTTTCTTCCTTCTCCTTCTCTTCCTCCTCCTCCTCCTCCTCCATTTCCTCTTCACTTTTTTTCATCATAATTTTTTCATCATCATCATCTTCATTTCGTAAACACAATAAATTTTTAGTAAAGCAATATCAGTTTTCAGTATTTTACACTTTTTTTTCTCTCTCTCTCTCTCTCTCTCTCTCTCTCTCTCTCTCTCTCTCTCTCTCTCTCTCTCTCTCTCTCTCTCTCTCTCTCTCTCTCTCTCTCTCTCTCTCTCTCTCTCTCTCTCTCTCTCTCTCTCTCTCTCTCTCTCTCTCTCTCTCTCTCTCTCGTTTTTTTCTGGTCTCATAATTTCCTCCCGCCAACACTCTTCTTCCTCTCCATCGTCTAGCTTGTTACTCCGTGTTGTACTTGTGTTTGTAGGTCGTTTTGGGGGCTTTGTAAACACTTGTATCATCTCCCTAACTTCTCTGTAGTTTAAGTGTACATTAGTGTCCTTTCTTCTGTAGGTTTGTGGCGGTTTTATATTCGGTGCTCATTAGGGAAAGTGTTGTGTGTATTTGTGTGTGTGTGTGTTTTTTTTCTTTCCGTCGCTCATTAGGAGAAAAAAAGTGTTGGTGTATTCTCAGACCCTCCGCCCTTCTCATCAATTATTTCCAAAGACCAAGAAGGGGATTAATCGGGTTCTCATGAGCTGTCTTTTACGTTCATGGTACAGAAGCTTTGTCGAACTACCACCAGGGTTATAAAACTACCAATTTATATGCCCACAACTCTTACGAAATCCATGTCATATATGTGTGTGTGTTTATGCTTAGATGCTGAAATGTTTAAAAATATGACCTATAGGTGTATACATCAGTGGTGTTATTATTTCTGTGTGTGTATAGCAGTTTATTTTTACGTTCTTCATAAAACCTTGACTCCTATCACTTCGCATCACTTAAATTAGAATGAAATGGGGCAAGAGAGGGAACACTAAAGACAGAGATAAAGATAAAAAACGACAGATATACCACCAAGAGGAAAATATTAGGAGAGTCTAGTCACAAAAATGATGAAAACAAGAAATAGTAAAACGAGATGAGAGAGAGAGAGAGAGAGAGAGAGAGAACGATGTGATGAGGTAAAGAAATGTGTTATCTCTTTCTTGCTCTCTCTCTCTCTCTCTCTCTCTCTCTCTCTCTCTCTCTCTCTCTCTCTCTCTCTCTCTCTCAAGTTAACAATAGATAAACTTCTTTCTCAGTGGCCGTGGACATTCCTTAGTCAGTCAGGGTACTCTTGCGGTAGGGGCGAGGAGGAAAGGAGGAGGAGGAGAGGAGGAGAGAATGGAGGAAAGGTAAGGAGGGAGGGGAGCAGAGAAGGGGAAAGGAGATAAAGGGGAGCGAACACCTGTCTACACATTTGTTGTATCCTGAAAGAAAAAGAAAGAGGAGGAGGAGGAGGAGGAGGAGGAGGAGGAGGAGGAGGAGGAGGAGGAGGAGGAGGAAGAGGAAGACGAAGAATAGTGACTTCGTACTTGTAAGCTCTTAAGGCTAGGCCTGATGCACTTTTTCCTTCTCTTTCTCTTCCTCCTCTTTCTCCTCTTCCTCCACCTCTTGTTATTTGATTCCCAGCCTCCTCTCTCTTTCCTTTCTCTCTCTCTCTCTCTCTCTCTCTCTCTCTCTCTCTCTCTCTCTCTCTCTCTCTCTCTCTCTCTCTCTCTCTCTCTCTCTCTCTCTCTCTCTCTCTCTCTCTCTCTCTCTCTCTCTCTCTCTCTCTCACACTAATATATGTGAGTCATTTCCTCGCTCACGACCGTATGTGTGTGTGTGTGTGTGTGTGTGTGTGTGTGTGTGTGTGTGTGTGGGTGTGTGTAGGCCGCCCCTTCCCATCACTCGCCTGAAGCAGATCGTGTCGGAACAAATTTTAGACGTAGGCCGTAAGAGGTTCAATTAAGGTTAGGAATGTCAACAGCGAGAGAGAGAGAGAGAGAATGTCACCACTCACTCACCCTAACGACCCCATCACTCTTATAGCGAGTCTGAGAGAGGAAGAGAGAGTCCAGCGAGTGGTCGAGAGAGAGAGAAGGAGAGGGAGAGGGAGAGGGAGAATATAAATGGTGAAAAAGAGGAGAAATAGAAGGAATAGAAAAGGGATTATATATTAGGAAGAATCTGGCAGTCATGTTTGGAGGAGGAGGAGGAGGAGGAGGAGGTGAAGGAAGGGTAAGATGCTACATGAAGAATGCTTGTGGAGGAAAGATGAAATGGAAAATCGGAGAGAAAAAAAAGGAAGGGAGTTAAAAGGAGAAGAGTTGGCTGGTAAATAAGAATAAAATAATAAAACTGATGTCTGTAATGGAATAAAACAATAAAATAACATAAAATCGCCATGTGGTGGAGATATTATCATTTATTATTTTGTTCTTGAGTGTGTTGTAATATCCTAATTGAGTGTACGTGTATTTTCTTTTTTTTTTCTTTTTTTTTTGTCTCCCGCTGTTGATGCTGGTGGTGCTGTCATTTTCTTTTTCTTATCTTTTTTTCTTTTTTCGTTTTTTTTTTTTTCGTTCCCCGACGTTACATTCATCACTGCCATTCGTCTCTGCCAGATTATCTTTTCGTAAATGAAGTCCTTACCTCGTGCTGTAAATCTCGGGGTAATTTTTTTTCCCCGTCATTGTCTTTCGTCATGTTTTTTTCTTACCTTTTTGTCCTCCGTTATCACCACCGGCGATACTCACCATTACTTATTTTCGTTTTTTTTATATTTTTTTCTTATTTTTTTGTTCTAGAGTAAAGGAGAAAGTGGAGGGCAAGAAAAGAAGAAGCAAAATATCGAGCGTTCTTTTCTTCTTTTTTTTCACAAACGGCGGCAGTATTATTATTTACATCATCCTTATTTCAATCACCACTACCATCACCACTACCATCACCACCACCACGACCAACACTAACGCCACCACCACCATCAATAACAAATTCAAGAGCAGGAACAATAACCCTTCATGAATATTTACCCTTAACAATTATTTTTTTCTACTAAGAGCAAGAACTTTAGGATCATCACCACCACCAATATCACCACCATTAATATCACCACCACCAATATCACCACCACCAACACTATTACCTACATCACCATCATCAACACCAACTTCACCTTCCACTAAAATCACTATCACCCCCAACGAAATCCTTAACACCATTTCTATTACCAACAACAATAACAAGAAGAGTAACAATCCTCCATTATTACCACTGCAGCCTTCCCCTTCATCACCACCACGCTGCCTTTGTCTTCTTACCTGACTTAATTAACTCTATATCTCACCTCTTCCTTAGTCTCGAATGTCATGTAAAAGTCTACGGATGTTGTGTGTATAGTTTCATTGTCTTACTACCCTCCCTCTCTCCCTCCCTTCCTCCTTTCTCCCCTGTTGATACATTCTTAGACATGGACGTAGCGTTATTATTATTATTGTTATTGTTGTTATTATTATTATTATTATTATTATTATTATTATTATTATTATTATTATTATTATTATTATTATTATTATTATTATTATTATTATTATTATTATTATTATTATTATTATTATTATTATTATTATTATTATTATTATTATTATTATTATTATTATTATTATTATTATTATTATTATTATTATTATTATTATTATTATTATTATTATTATTATTATTCGCATGTTTATTTTTGAGGACGTTTTGGGTATTCATAGGATATTCATAGTATTGTGATTGTCTGTTAGCGGGGATCTTAGGACAGTTACATACCTATTGATTGCTAGAGTTGCTTTTTAAAATTAGGTAATTTCATATGATGGTCACGTTGCAAGGCTTATAATATCTATTTATTCACCTTATTTCTTATTTTTTTCATTCCATTTTTTAATACATTCCCTTTTATTTATGTTATCTATTCTTATTCACTTACTTATTTTATCATTTCTTCTTTTCCTTCTTCTCTTTCCATCGGTCGTAAACTTATTCATTTACTTATTTTATCAGTTCCTCTTTTCCTTCTCCTCTTTCCATCGGTCGTAAACTTGTTCCCAGATTAAGATTTTCGTCTGGCATGAGGCTGCATCGTTTCTGTCTGTATTTCTATTTCTTTCGTTTCTCCGTAAGTGGGCGAGCAGCGAGGCGACTCCCACGGGCTCTGGTAACGGTGTGAAAAGGGTTTGGAGGGCAGGTAATGGGAGGGAAAGGGCCAGGACGTACCGTAGAAGAGTTATAGGCGAGGGGAAGAGACAGGCGGAGAATAGTAGGGGGAAAGGGAGACTAAGGGAGACTAGCATGAATTGTAGGAAGAAAAAATGGGAAACATAATAAGACTGTGGTAGACATAGTGAAAAGAACAGAAAGTGAAGATAAGTATTAAGAGAGAGAGAAACGAGCATGGGAGTGTTTTATGTGAGAGAATGAGAGAGAGAGAGAGAATCCAATCCGAAAGGGAGACTATTATGAATCGTACGAAAGAAAACAAGGAGCAAAAGAAGAGAATGAAAGACGTAGAGAAACATACAGAAAATAAAGACGTATTAAGAGATGGGAATGAGAATATGAATGTTTTATGGGAGAAAAGAAAAGTGACAGACATAAGGAAGAGTTAAGAAAATGCGGAGAGGTTTTAAAAGTTAGGAATGAAAGTATGAGTGCATTATGGGAGCGAAAGAGAAATATAGAGATAGATAGAGGGTGTGAGAGAGAAAGAAAATGATGAGTAAAGACTGACAGAAGATGATAGGAAGGATGTCAGTGGCAGAAATAGTCGCTAATTGAAGCTTATGACACCTGAATTACCTGCCTCTCCTCCCCTCTCATTTTCTCTCCCTCCCCTTCCCTTCCTTCCCATTTCATTTCCTCTCTACCTCTTTCCTTCCTTCTTCTCCCTCCCTCTCTTTATTACCACTGCTATTGCAACATCATCATCTCAACCCCTCCCTTTTTCCTTCTCCCCCTTCTTCCTCCTCTCTCTTCCCTCCACCCTTCCTTTTCTCTCCTCCCTCTTCCTCCTCTAACTTCCCTCCGCCCCCCTTTTTCCCTCCTCCCTCTTCGTTCTCTCTTCCCTTCACTCCCCCTTTTTCCCTCTTTCCCCTTTCTTCCTCTTCTCCCTCTTCCCCATTCTCCCTATTCCCCTCCGTAAACAAAATTAAACCACCCTCGCCACCACCACTATCATCACCACCACCACCACCACCATCATCATCAATTCTATCACCACAACCACCACCAGAAATCTCACCTAATCATCACATTCTTATCTGCCGCCACCACCACCACCACCACCATTACCATAACATCCACAGCCACATACTACGTCCCTTTTCTCCTCCTCCTCCTCCTCCTCGCCACGCCCTGTCATTCACGGCCGCGCAACACGACTCTCCGTCACCCTCTGTTTAAACCCGGAGTCAGGTCTTGAGGGTCTTCTGGAGGACTCGGCGCAGACCTCAACTTCGGCCCTATAAAATCCACCTACTGAAACCCCTCTCACCCCTACCCTTTCAGTCATTGGGTTTAGTTTCGTATCCTTTCCTTACCTTTACTTCCTTTCCCCTTTGCTTTAGTCCTGTGTTGTTTTGTGGGGTTAAGAAAGTTGTTCGTGAAGATGCCGAGAGTGGTGGAAGCCGGAGTCTGCGTCTTTCCTTGCATCTGAACGCGGGAATCTTATACACTGAAGGGGAGATGTTACGGCGTGTCTGAATCCCTGGCTGCTCCTCCATGTCTCCGTCTTAGGCTACAGAGTCAGATCGTTCTCAGTTCGTTCTTGTCTTGCTAAGCGTGAGGCAGAGGAACGCTGGGGTGTATATTCTTGTCTTCGTGTTACTAATGGTGGGACTAATTCGCATGGGTGTAATGTTAGTAGCAGTATTTCATGTGATGTTGAGACTCGAGAAGGGAATAGGGAAGGAAAACATGTAATACTTAGAACAGGAGGAGAGAAAGAGTGGACGATATATGTAAAGTGTTCTGTTTAGGCCTTTAAGGTGAACAAACGCCGTAATGATCAGTGAATCTACACCGTAAAGGGATTCTAACTCTTTTCCTCCCTCGTACCTGAACCGTAAAGGGATTCTAACTCTTTTCCATCCTTGTACCAACACCGTAAATGGAATCTAACTATTCCTCCCTCGTACCTACACCGTATAAGGATTCTAATCTATTCCTCCCTCGTACCTACACCGTAAAGGGATTCTAACTATTCCTCTCTCGTACCTACACCGTAAAAGGATTCTAACTATTTATCCCTCGTACCTACACCGTAAAGGGATTCTAACTCTTTTCCTCCCTCGTACCTACACCGTATAAGGATTCTCACTCTTTTCCTCCCTCGTACCTACACCGTATAAGGATTCTCACTCTTTTCCTCCCTCGTACCTACACCGTAAAAGGATTCTAACTATTCCTCCCTCGTACCTACACCGTATAAGGATTCTCACTCTTGTCCTCCCTCGTACCTACACCGTAAAGGGATTCTAACTATTCCTCCCTCGTACCTACACCGTAAAAGGATTCTAACTATTCCTCCCTCGTACCTACACTGAAAAAGGATCCTAACTATTCCTCCCTCGTACCTACACCGTAAAGGGATTCTAACTATTCCTCCCTCGTACCTACACCGTAAAAGGATTCTAACTATTCCTCCCTTGTACCTACACCGTAAAGGGATTCTAACTATTCCTCCCTCGTACCAACACCGTAAAGGGATTCTAACTATTCCTCCCTCGTACCTACACCGTAAAGGGATTCTAACTATTCCTCCCTCGTACCTACACCGTAAAGGGATTCTAACTATTCCTCCCTCGTACCTACACCGTAAAGGGATTCTAACTCTTTTCCTTCCTTGTACCTACACCGTAAAGGGATTCTAACTATTCCTCCCTCGTACCTACACCGTAAAGGGATTCTAACTATTCCTCCCTCGTACCTACACCGTAAAGGGATTCTAACTATTCCTCCCTCGTACCTACACCGTAAAAGGATTCTAACTATTCCTCCCTCGTACCTACACTGAAAAAGGATCCTAACTATTCCTCCCTCGTACCTACACCGTAAAGGGATTCTAACTATTCCTCCCTCGTACCTACACCGTAAAGGGATTCTAACTATTCCTCCCTCGTACCTACACCGTAAAGGGATTCTAACTATTCCTCCCTCGTACCAACACCGTAAAGGGATTCTAACTATTCCTCCCTCGTACCTGCACCGTAAAGGGATTCTAACTATTCCTCCCTCGTACCAACACCGTAAAGGGATTCTAACTATTCCTCCCTCGTACCAACACCGTAAAGGGATTCTAACTATTCCTCCCTCGTACCAACACCGTAAAGGGATTCTAACTATTCCTCCCTTGTACCAACACCGTAAAGGGATTCTAACTATTCCTCCCTCGTACCTACACCGTAAAGGGATTCTAACTATTCCTCCCTTGTACCAACACCGTAAAGGGATTCAAACTATTCCTCCCTCGTACCTACACCGTACAGGGATTCTAACTATTCCTCTCTTGTACCAACACCGTAAAGGGATTCAAACTATTCCTCTCTTGTACCAACACCGTAAAGGGATTCAAACTATTCCTCTCTTGTACCAACACCGTAAAGGGATTCAAACTATTCCTCCCTCATACCTACACCGTACAGGGATTCTAACTATTCCTCCCTCGTACCTACAGCGTAAAGGGATTTTAACTCTCTTCCTCCCTCGTACCTACACCGTAAAAGGATTCTAACTATTCCTCCCTTGTACCAACACCGTAAAGGGATTCAAACTATTCCTCCCTTGTACCTACACCGTAAAGGGATTCTAACTCTATTCCTCCATCGTATACCTACACCGTAAAAGGATTCTAACTCTATAGCTCCCTCCTACCAGTACCATATGGAAAGGGAGGGATTTTAACTCTTCCTCCCTCTATAATGTCTACACCGTAAAAGGATTCTAACTATTCCTCCCTCGTACCTACACCGTAAAGGGATTCTAACTATTCCTCCCTCGTACCTACACCGTAAAGGGATTCTAACTCTATAGCTCCCTCCTACCAGTACCATATGGAAAGGAAGGGAAAGAATGGGTGATGTCTGTATAATATTGTTTGAAGTGGGAAAACGAAGCAATGATCAGTGAATCCATACCGTAAAATGATTCCAACTTTAATCCTACATTCCGCAATCGCCCTATGACTACTGTATTTTGCGGCGGCGTGATTATATAGCCCAATGAATCTCCCTCCCGCTCTCCCTCTTCGCTCTTACCCCAGCATCCAGGCCCACCATGCAGCCCTACCACTATACCTTATATGCTTCACCTCATTACAACTCCGCGTTCCCAGCCTCCACGGTAGCCATCCACTTCAATACGTGAGTGATGTTAAAGCTTCCCTGCCCGCACGCACTGATTTGGCAGTAAGGAACGTGGTCAAGGATATACGTGTGCTTCGGTGTTGGTTAAGAAAGTGAGGAAAGAGAGACAGTAAAGGAAATTATTGGGGAAAAACCGTTGATTCTTTACACATATAATTAGAGGAAACTGGAAAATGAAAAGACTAACACATATTTCGTTTTTTCAGTGGTATTTGTAGTGCCAAGTGCCAGGATGTTGCTGTGTAGTTATCGTATCGGGGAGAAGAGAAATTAGTAAAAGAAAATACGTTGATTCTGCGCACATATAATTAGAGGAAACTGGAAAATGAGAAGACGTAACACATATTTCGTTTTTTTCAGTGGTCTTTGTAGTGCCAAGTGCCAGGATGTTGTCAAGTTATCGTATCGGGGAGAAGAGAAATTAGTAAAAGAAAACACGTTGATTCTGCGCACATCCAAGTAGAGGAAACTGGACATCTGAGAAGACTAACACATACTTCGTTTTTCACTTGTCATTACGTTGTCAAGTGCCAGGATGTTGATGTAAGTTAACGTACCGGGGAAAAGATGAATTAGTGAAAGAAAATACGTTGATTCTGCACACCGCCAAGGAGGGGAAACTAGAAGCTGAGAAGACTAACACATACTTCGTTTTTCAGTGCCAGGATATTGCGGAGTCATCATATCGTGACTAAAAAAATCGTTATCTATACACCGTGAGAGTTGATCAGGTAATGCAGGTAATGATTCATCCACCGCAACATTTATTATACTTCTTCCCTCGCTTGACTCCGGCTGCTCGTGTTAGTGTATTATTTATATGGACATGAATGGTGAATATAATGACCAGCCGCCCAGTACGCTTGCTTCGCCCTCGCTTCTGATTGGCCGAGGCTTGAGTGGTGGGCGGAGCTTCCTCTATCGACCCGCCCTCCCATTGGTCCTCCCCTTAATGCAGAGAAATGACACTGCAAATAGTTTTATAATTTTCTCGATGGAGTTTTCGTTTTCGGTTTTTAGTTTCGGAAGCAATAAGGATAATTTTTCAAAGCGCGGCGTGCGTGGCCAGAATGTGTGATTGCCGTGATATTTATTTGATTTTATTCATTCTCAGTTTTTTTTGTTACGTAGCGTCGGAGTTATACGGATGCATATATCGTGATTTTTGTTTTGTTTTGTTTGGTATTTGCTTTGTTATTGATGGTGGTTATTGTGGTGGAGGAGGAGGAGGTGGTGGTGGTGGTGGTGGTGATGATAGTGGCATTCCTAGTGGGTTTATATATTTGTTTACAATAATAGTAGTAGTAGTAGTAGTGATGTTGTTAGTATTCTAAATTTTTTCGTTATTATTACATCAACAACAACAACAAAAAAGCTACAAATGCTATCGCTACAACTGCCTTTTTATCCCTTCTTCTGAAATAACAACAACAACAACAACAACAACAACAACAACAACAACAACGTCTACCAATATCATAACTAACACGGAAAAGCTCAGTCATCACCAGCTTAAAATATTTCCTTTCTCGTTGTGTCGTCATCAGTTGAAGCATGAAACAAAAATCATCCCTTCTTCCATTACATTGCTCTTGTTACATCTAATCCTAAACACACACACTATCTTGCATCATAACTCTCATGGGTCAGCTGGAGAACAACAAAAGAAAATCACAATAACAGTAGCGAACAGTTTTATTACATTTCTTAACGTGAAAAAAATATCAATTCATTAGTATACCACCTAAAATAACTTGCTGCGGGTTAATGTAGGTATGTATGTATAGTCCTAGAGTTTATTCAAGGTGTCGCAAGCGGTAACTATACAGCGCGTGAGTCTTACAGGGGAGGAAAGGGAGGAGGGAGGAGAGGGGAGGGTTGGGGAGATCATCTGACGACACGTGGCAGCTGTTAAAGGGGTGAGGGGTGATGAGGGGTGATGGGGAGGGCAGCCACAGCACCCACCCGTCACCCAGACCATCCACCCTTCACCCGTCACCATTCACCAATCATCCGTCACCATTCACCCGTCACCCTGCACCACACCCAGACGTCACAGCAGTACCATGTCACCAACACTTGATATAACGCGTGTAGACCGACTGGTGCTCTCTTAATCACCAATTTAGTCACGGATTAGTCTTGGTGACGGCCGATCAGTCACTTGAGTTGGTGATCCAGTCGTCTGAACAGAACCTCGTCACCAGTATTGGATGGGAAGACCGGAGACTGATATGGATGATGTCTAAATCCCCACTCTAGTTACGGATTAGTCTTGGTGAAGGCCGATCAGTCACTAGAGTTGGTAAGCCAGTCGTCTGAACACTTCTACATCACCAATTCTGAGTGTGACGCGTGGAGACTGACTGGCTGTTGTCTAAATCACCACTCAAGTGACAAATTAGTCTTGGTGAAGGCTCGCTCTGAATAGTGACGAAGACGGTGACTCGGCTAACCTCCGTGGTGCCCCGTATTTACCATGATAACAAGAGTCAAACGTGTACAGCCTCAACTCACGCCTCACGCTCCTTTCTCCTTATACCTCCAGCTCAGTCACCGCCGACATCTCACACCGGCCGGGCACAAAGATATCGTCACGTCATTACTGGAAACAACATGAAATAGACTCGAATGAAGGAATAACATGAGACTATGGAATGGAGGATTGTTTTTTTTCCCTTATAACAAATTTACCGAACAAGTGAGAGAGATAAGGGAAGTAACTCAACCCCTTCTATCGTTTATATTTACCACCGAGAACCGAATCAGACCCCGAACTTCCTCCATTGCATAATCCTACATAGGGAATCGAACACACTTACTCAGCACGTAAACAAATGAGTATCGTTTTATGAATATTTGCCTCACTACACTCACAGGTACACGGGGCTCGTTATTAACACATGTCATGGAAGTCAGTATCTCTAGCCTTGTATATGTAAATTTCTATGTACAAATATATAAAGGGGGAGGACACACGAACGCTTGAACGCATAAGTCGTCCCCGGCGTAGTCTTCTTCCTCCTCCCTTGAACACTGCGTCCTTATCATATTATTCATTAGTGTTGTACTGCTCCGTTTAACTTACCACGTGTACAGGAATTTACCTCGTGGCGAAGAAAAAATATGTCTGGTTAGTGACGTTGGGTTGTGGAAGACGAATGGTTTGTTTTTGCGTTTATTGAAGATTTCTTTGTCGTGAATGGTTTCTTTTTGTGATTTCTCTTTTATATTTGTTGTGGTTGTATGCTCTCTTATTTTTGTAATGCTTTGTTTCTGCAGTTTTTGAAGATTTCTTTGTCGTATATCATTTCTTTTTATCATTTCTCTTTTATATTTGTTGTTCTTATATTCTGTGTTCTTTTTGCTGTGCTTATTTCCGCATTTTTTGAAGATTTCTTAGTCGTATTTGATTTCTTTTCATCATTTCTCATATAAGTTCCTTTTTTGTTATCTTTTATACTCTGGATCATCCTTTTCCACCGCCTCTTCTGTCTTGACACTCCTTAGGCTCAGCACTCAATCCACGGCGCTCAGGAAGGCTGGGAGGAGACGCTGAAAACCTAACTCGTGACCGCGAAGGGAATGGATCAGGTGTGTGTGTATGTATGTGTATGTGTGTATGTATTAGTCTTCAACAAACTATAAAGTGGCTGGTTTGTCTTTTCTGATCCGTTTTTCAAGGCGTGGTAAGTTGGTTTTGATGATTTTTTTTATATAACATTTTACGACTGAGTTGGTAATCTGTCGACTCAAATTTGTGAAAATCCAACGGAAAATGGAAATAAAAAACCCAAATTTGCCACATAACTGCTGATAAATACTAATACGATGTTTAAGAAATTGGCGTATGTGCAAATGTATATATTTTTTTGTGTGTGCGTGTGCGTGTATGAGTGTGTTAATTATTTTGCGGTTTCACTCCTTCTAAGTATTGTGACTTATTTTTCCCTTCAGTCTGTCATGGTAACGCACATTTCCGCTCTCTACGGCATATGATTACCACATTTACAACGCATTTTTTGTATGAGCGTGTATGTGTGTGTGAATTATTTCGGTCTCTTTCCTGTTCAGTAATCCGTTTTATTTTTCCTTTCACTCTGACATGATAACGTAAATTTCCGCTCTCTACGGCATATGATTACCACACTTTTAACGCATTCCAGTCCAGTGTTAGCGGAAGCGGCGGTGTCATGGAGGCCGCCGCGTCGGGAGGGGCCAACACCGCTCACTTCCACGCCCTTTGCTTTAAATTCCCTCTCATTTCGACTCTCTTAAACCTACACTCCCTCATAGCTGCCACGCGGGGTGCAGGGAGTGGTTTCCGACACTATGCGGCGCCGTGACACACCCTTTCCTCTAAGTTTCATCCCAACCCGATGCTCTTAAACCTACAGTCCTTTTTAGCTGCCACGAGGGATTCAGGAATTGGTTTTCTGTCACTATGCGGCGGCGTGACTAAATAATCCAACAATCTATCAGTTTCCTTCACTAATCTTCCTTGTTTTGTCTGTTTTTACTCGTGTTAATAGTTTCCATATTGTGTAGTGTTGTCAGCGCTGATAACCACGCGTGTATTTCCTGTTTCCGACACGTTTTCCGTCACTAATATGCCTTGCCTTTTCTTTTTACCCGCTTACAAATACTTTTCATGTCGGAGTGTGGGCAGCGCTGATAACCACGCGTGTATTTCCTGTTCCCGACACGCTCACCGTCACTCACTCTATCCTCGCTATGCGCAGATCGATACACATCCTGACGAGGGTTGGGCAGCGCGAACAAACACGTTAATTTCACTAATCTGGACACATTACATTGTCGCGGTCATTACTGTTCGTTCACACCTGTTGTCGATGCATTTTCCGTTTTATGTGCTTCATTTTCCACTGTGCGGGTCTGGTGTTCTGTTTATTTGCCGTTAAAGTAAAATTGTCCTTCGTATTTCACAGTAAGTTGGTCCTCCTTGTAATTTTTCCCATGACCATGACTGCCACCAATACACTTTCTTTCTGCCGAGGTTCTTTTTACTCACCGAAGACATGTCCGTACTCTTCACTCTCAGACACCAGTGAAGTATTCGATTCACCGCCTTGGCCGCTTGTCACCGTTTCTTCTCCATTGCCGTCTTCGCTCATCCAGTTTGTCATTTGTCTACGTTGTTGGGAAATTTGTTTTCTTTTAGGTCTCGGTAATATGCGTAATTGCAGTAAAATAAACCTTCACATATATTTTTTTCCATTAAGGTTTTCCTCCGTTCACTAGCGCCACCCCGTAAGTCTTTTTTATATATGTCTTCGCGTAATGTTCACAGTCGTGTGGAAACTCGGTACACCAAGATATATAAGTCATCATTATTATCAGTGAGCTCTAAGTTAGTGTCTGCGCGTCATACCCAGACATAAAATCACCATCATCCGAATTTTTACCGCGCTGTCTTCTATTCTATTCCTTGCACATCACTCGACGCTGCTTAGACTCGGACATGAAACCACCGTCGCTTGAATCTTTACCGCGCTGTCTTCTGTTTAATTCTTTTCACATCACTCGTCACTGCTTAGACCCAGCCATGACACCACCGTAACCAGAATCTTCACCGCACTGTCTTCCATTTTATTATCTGTACATCACTCGACAGTGCTTATACACTTCACACAGAGCATCATTTGTCAAGATTCACCGCCACAGTTTCCATTTTCCCACCGTCATGAGTTTTTTGCGCACACCAACAAACAGTCAGAACAGGAACGCTCACTAGTCTGTCACCGCCACGTCCCCACTGAACCCTCGCTCTAACGCTGCGTCTTCACCGTCGTCCTTTGGCAGCGTGGCGTTAAGGCTGCGGCGTGGACTGCTGCGTGTGGTGGTGGCGGTGACCAGACTAGAACCAATAGAGGTCCTTGCTGCCCTCCTGCGTGGCTCCGGTGCCCTCCAACCCTGGGGAAGGAAGTGAGTGTTAGAAACGCCATGAAGATATAGTCCCCCCAGTAGGAAGCTTGTATGGTTGTCTGAGCATGTAGGAGAAAAGTGAGATGATATTCAGGGGAAACTGAGATCCACGATAGCTAATATATAGGGGGTGTGAGGAAACGTAATCATATGTATAAGTATAATCATAAGTATAGGTATAAGTATAGGAGAGACGCGAGGTAGAGGTGGAGAGAAAATTGAGGTTCGTGATAGCTAAGGGCACGAATGTATATGTCTATGAAAAAATAAGTAAAATCATTAATACGACTAAACGTTATGGCGCGAAACAGCGGGAATATGACGCAGACCACATCGCTCTCCTCTCTACACTTTTATATTTCTTAAGACTTCCTGTATTTCCTTCACGATTACTGTCCTCTATGAAAAAAAAGAGCATCATAACGACTGAAGAAGATGACCTGCCAAAGAACGGGATGCAATAAACGACACAACATTTTTATCTCTTCATATCATCTATTAATTTTAAGACTTACATTATTATCCTCTCTATAACGACCGCGAATATAATGGCCGGTTTCCCTCCTCTTCTCTCTCCTCTCTATCGTTCTCTTTATATTACTCATTTTCTTTAAGACTTCGTTTAACCCTCTTCATTACTACCGCTATGTCTTTTTACTCTTCGTCTTTTCCATTATCTTCTTTTATTCTCCTTCTCCTTTCTCCCTTCTTCATCGTTCTCTTTACATTACCCCTTTTCTTTATGAGTTTTCCTTTTTAACTCTCTTTATTACTACTACTTTGTCTGTTCATCCTTCTTGTAATCTCTT
The DNA here is from genome assembly GCF_024679095.1 of Eriocheir sinensis. Taxonomy (NCBI): domain Eukaryota; kingdom Metazoa; phylum Arthropoda; class Malacostraca; order Decapoda; family Varunidae; genus Eriocheir; species Eriocheir sinensis. Next base: position 16,724,806 of record NC_066520.1, read on the forward strand.
TCCGCTCCCTCTTTCTATTATCCTCTCCCTCTTCCTTTCCATCGCTCTCCAATATAATTTTCCATCGCCCATTTTCCTTAAGACTTTCCCCTTTAAAATCTTCTCCATTACTATCACCATGTCTGTTCTCCCTCCTGTCTTTTCCTTTCCGCTCCCTCGCTCTCCTTTCCTCTCCCCCTTCATTTTCATCGCTCTCAACAGCCTTCAGAGCCTTATTTTAAACTACTTTATTACTACTACTATGTCCTGTTCTCCCTCCTCGTCTATTCCTTCCCGCTCCCTCGCTCTCCTTCCCTCTCCCTCTTCCCTTCCATCGCTCCCACCAGCCTCACCATTAGCTCGAAATTATTCCCTATCTTCTCCTTATTACTCTGATCCCCTTCCCTGCCTCCTCATCCTGCCCTCGCCCCTTTCTCTCTCCCTCCTAAACCTCCATCAAAGTTCCCTCACTATCTTCCGACTATGCTCCCCTTTTTCCCCTCTCCCTCGCTTGCGCCCTTCCATGTTAATCTTTTTCCTTAACTTACGCGAACCTCTCCCCTCTCAGCGTAAAACTTATCAATAGATTTTTTTCTTTCTCCCCTTCCTTCTTTTACGACTATGATCTTTGTGATGACGTGTCGTTTTCTCATCCAAATCAGTTAGTCAGTTAGTCAGTCAATATCCTTCCTGATGTTAAAAGTTTCATTTGGAGTAAAGATAAACTAATGGTTGTATTCAGTTTGTCAGTCAACAACTTTCTTGATAAAACCACAATGTCGAGATTTATAAAGACAAAGGGGAACGGGTTATAGTCTGAAAATCATTGTTAACTGACCTGATTCAACCTAATTTTATGGTCGTGAAAGTATTTTAAGCTTTGAGAGAGAGAAAAAAATGAAGGTAGACTCAAATATTTTATTAGTATGTTTGAGAAAGGTAGTTAGAGATATATGAATTTTGAGAGAGAGAGAGAGAGAGAGAGAGAGAGAGAGAGAGAGAGAGAGAGAGAGAGAGAGAGAGAGAGAGAGAGAGTTATTTCAGGTTTAGTCAAGAGGAACAGCTACAATAATCTAAAATTCGATAAAGTCCGCGATAAGATCAACGAAAGATCACAGCCGTCGAAAACTCTTGAAAGAAAATCACCGAAACAAAAACAAAAAAATCCAGATATGAAGGATTGGATCGCATAAAGGAAATAAGTTAATCGAAATATAAAGGTTTGGAACGCACAGGGAAAATAAAAGACGTGACAAAGTGTATATATATTTACGAACACGAATAAAACTAGTCGAGATAACGTAGCATCGGAACCTGTACTACACACACACACACACACACACACACACACACACACACACACACACACACACACACACACTCACGTTCATCACACATGGCCAAGCAAGGTCTACGTAGCTAGGCATCATTTATTTTTTTTGTCAAGGCTGGGAGGAGATCAAGGGACGTCGGATTCGGTTCAGAGCGCGCGGCTTTTAACGAAACATTCGACTTGTAGGTGAAAGTAGGTACACATCGATATCTGAGGCCTGACTGAACACCTCATTAATCACTCGAGTCGAAGTATTAACCTCCAATTAGTTTAGTTCTGAACACCTCGTTGGTCAATAGAGTCGAAGTATTAACCTCCAATTAGTTTAGTTCTGAACACCTCGTTGGTCAATAGAGTCGAGATATTAACCCCCAATTAGTTTAGTTCTGAACACCTCGTTGGTCAATAGAGTCGAAATATTAACCCCCAATTAGTTTAGTTCTGAACACCTCGTTGGTCAATAGAGTCGAAATATTAACCCCCAATTAGTTTAGTTCTGAACACCTCGTTGGTCAATAGAGTCGAAATATTAACCCCCAATTAGTTTAGTTCTGAACACCTCGTTGGTCAATAGAGTCGAAATATTAACCCCCAATTAGTTTTGTTTATCCCTTCCTCCATGAGATTGAATTCTGTTACACTAGGATTTGAAGAGGCGGTATAAATCTCACGTAAAGACCAAGAAAACAGTTCACAGGTTGTTTGAAATGAGTTTAGTTGATCCCTTACTCCACGAGATTGAGTTCTTTTTCAACAGAATTTGGAGAAGCGCGGTATGAATCTCACGTTAAGACCAAACAAATAGTTCACAATGTTTATTTATTACACGTGGAAAGGTACTTCTTCTATTCTTCTTATTATTGTTCTTATATTTTTCTTCTTCTTCTTTTTATTCTTATTCCAAGAGACGAAACAGACCGAGAAGGAAGAGTCGCCGCCCTTCTGCACTACGGGGAAATCTCTCCTATGGCTAAGAAAGTTGTCTGATTCACGGCTCATTTGGTATCGCGAGTGGACCGAGGAATCGCGGTGACCATCGTATATAAATGACATGACCTCTCGACCCTTACTCGTCCACGGTAGGCAGAGAGGAATGTTTCATAAATGTCAACTTTCCATTTGTCAGAAAAGAGAACTGGTTTCTGTCATCGTTGTGGTGACGGCTACACACATCCGTCCACTCGCCCAGTCCGCCCTGTATTCCTCTAGCGGTGACGTCACGAGGTGTTAGCGTGGGAACAGCCAATCACAGAGCAGGATTTTGCCACGTCACGCGTCCAGGGATAACCCGATAACACGCAGCGATCGGGAGATATGAGAGAAAGAGAGAGCGAGGGAGAGAAAAAGAAAGATAGGGAAAGGTCTTTGATGTTCCGATACTTGACTGACTCTCTCTCTCTCTCTCTCTCTCAAATATGTTTATTGCATTCCACACTGTTAATCTCCAGGTCCCTCTCTCTCAAAATGAGATTATATGCACTGATGGAAGGAGGGAGGGAGGGAGGGAGAAAGGGAGGGAATGAGGGAATGAGAAAAGGGAGGCAGGGAGGAGGGGCCAAGGGCGAAAGGGAAGAATGGGGAGAGGAAGAAGGAAGGGAGAATGAAGTATGGGATGACGGGATAGAATAAAAGGAAGGATGGAAATAAGGAAGGAAGGAAGGAAGGAAGGAAGGAAAGGAAAATGGAAGGCAGGTTGTGTGTGTGAATTTCGAGTTTCGTAAATTACTTGATGAAAAATAATTTGTAGGAAGAGAATTAAAAGGTTTCATATTTGGATTAGGTAATTATTCTGTGTGATTATTATTTTTGCCATACTGTTTTTCTTATTTATGAAACGTTTGCTGCTTTTCTCTTCACACACACAAACTCTACAAAAGCTTTATCGTGTGTGGGTGTGCAAGGCCTGAAATGTTTGAACGTGTGGGTCTGGGTCTAGCTGCGGGGGAGGAACGACAGGTGAAAAATGTCTCGCAGCCTCGAAGTCTCAGTAAACTAACTTCTGTATACCGAATAAGCTTTGGGTGGGAGTATATTGCAAAGGTAGCGGTAGGTTGGTATGCACGATAGATAGTTAGATAGAAAGGTAGATAGAGAGAGAACAGAATAAAGATAGAATGTGGAAAATAGTTTGGGGAAAGGAATACGAGTGGGAGAGAGATGACAGGTGAAAAATATCTCGCAGCCTCGAAGTCTCAGTAAATTAACTTCTGCATACACGAATAATTTTATGAGGGAGCAAATTTTAAAGGAAGCTGCAGATTGGTTTATACGATAGATAGCTAAATAGAAAGACAGATAGAGAGGTAGACGGAGGTAAAAAGAGAGATATATAGAGAAAGAAAGAGATATAGAAAGAATGTTGAAAATAGTTTGGGGAGGGTATACGAGTTAATGTGTTTTGGGAAGGGGACGAAATGGAGTGGAAGCCATGGTCGCGTTGGGGGACTGAGACCATTATTGATGTCACCTCTGAGTACCGATATTGTCCCTGCGTCCCGACCCTCGCACGCGGCACTGACTTCGGACTCACCAGACGCCTCACCACCACCACCCTCACCACCACCACCATCCTCTTCTACTTCGCCTTCATGCCTCTTAGTGTCATCCGATCTTATATGTTGTGTCCAGTAGCTTGTCATCTGTATCCTTTTCCTTCAGATCTAATTGCTTTATCTCTTCTCTCAATTGCATCTCTCTGCCATCACCCTCACCTTCTTATACCATTATCCTTGCACCGTCACACATATCGCTTATTTGCACTGAAACGTCTTGATAACTAGTGATTTTATGCCCCGTATCAGTGTTTTTAAGTCTGTTTATATACCCTGGAGAAGCTTAGTCAGTGGTTCTTGTTTGATTACTGGTATTGAAGCATAATAACTTACACGAAGATAGATTTGAGTCCTGTTCTAGTGCGTGAAGTCGATTTAGATGTCTTAGAGGGAGAGTATAGGAGGATTTATGCAGTAAGAGAGAGTGGTTAGGTATGGAAGGTCGAGGCGGAAGGAAGTGAGGGTCAAGAGCGGGGATTCGAACGTGGTCACCCTTGATCTAGACAATTAAAAGCAATAACGACGCCAGCGACCATTTAATCATGTTGTCCCGCTCTCCCCTCTCTCCTTTGTAGCCCCCGTTCTCTCTCTCTCTCTCTCTCTCTCTCTCTCTTGTAGTAGTATTGTAATGGTAGTAGTAGTAGTAGTAGTAGTAGGAGGAGGAGGAAGAAGAAAAGGAAGAGGAGGGGGAGGAGGAAGAGGAGGAGGAGGAGGAGGAACAGGGAGGGGAAGAGGAAGAGGAAGAGAAAGAGGAAGAGGAGAAGTAGTAGTAGTAGTAGTAGTAGTAATAGTTGTAGCAGCCGCAGCAGCAGCAGTAGTAGTAGCATCAATACCTGACATGGACGAGAAGTGGTGGCTGTAGGCGGCGGCGGGGTCAAAGGTCATCTCTTCGTGAAGGCGGGGCGCAGGGTTCCAGGGGTCAGCCTTCCCCACCACGCACTGAGGCAGCCGCGGCGCGCGACCCATCAGTAAGGACGAGTAGTTGTGGGGATACCTGGAGCGGGGCGGGGGGCGTGTTAGACCGAGGGGTTAGACAATGAGACGAAACTACGATTGAGGCACAAGTAAAGAAGCTAGTGAAAGAGAAAGAAGCGGAGGAGCAAGAAAACGAATAGAATGCAAAGAAGAATGATTGCAGGACGTATTAATAAAACAGAAACTACAATTGAGGCATAAGTAGAGAGGTGTTTTGTGGAGGAAGACGAAGAGAAGAGAGAAGAATAGGAGGAAAGGAAGAGTAAGAGCCCGGCGTATTAAGCTGATGAAGTGAAACTAAACTACGAATGAGGAAGCTGGAAAAGGCCGGCAAAGAAGCAGGGCTGTAGAAGAAGTGCAAGATATAGACGAAAAACAGAAAAAGAAGTAGCAATAGGAAAGAAAATAAAAGGAGGAGGACTGGAAGATTGGGAGGATAAGTAGAAGGAGAGAAGAAGAAAGAGAAGAGGACGACGAGGAGGACGAGGAGGAGGAGGAGGAAAGACGAACCCACACACAGCGTACCTTGAGGAAGAGGGCATGTAGGTGAAGTCAGCCATGGAGCGGTGGTGAGGGTACTGTCCCGCCGCGGTGAAGTTGTAGGCCCACGGATCGCCCTGGTGGAGGCCGTGCAGGCTGGAGTAGTCTGGGTAGAGGCCCTCGTGCCCTGCCAGCGCTACGGAGCCACCCGCGCCGCCGTAGCCCGACACCCCCGCGTGATAATGGCTGTTCCAGAAGGAGGCTGGGAGGTTCCTTTGAGACATCGGGCACGGGTCTGGAGGCGACAGGAGGAAGGAGTAAGAGATTGGAAGGATGGGAAGGGTGTAGTGTGGGGGTGTTTTGGGAAGGTAGGGGAAATGTGTGTGTGTAAGGGGGGAGGGTTGGGGATGTGTGTGTGTGTGTGTGTGTGTGTGTGTACGTAAACTAAATTCACACACACACACACACACACACACACACACAACTTACCCCCCCTCCCCCCAACACACACACGCTGGAAGTGGCTTTTATGCTAGCAAATTGTAGTCTGTGAGCCAGTAAATGTTCAATCTGGCCGGAAATTACCTCCATCTTTGTAGGCATTTAATAAAAAAAAACTTTTACATGTCTTGTGCGGCGGGACCAGACCAGGCAAAGTCCAGCAAAGTCCAGTCCAACTCAGCCCAATCCAGCCTACACAGTGTCTACCCTCTGTCAAGTCTCAAGGCACCTCTCCATTTGAAATTGACCACTCTTCCGGCCACTTCTTGTTTGCTTTTGCGGGAGCGGTGATTAACGAGCTTTTCTATATTTTTCTTTCTTTTTATCCCTCCAGCTGCTTCCTTAGCCATAAAAACTTAATGGTATATATAACTAGTAATTTTCAGTTCTGGATTTACTGAATGATGGACTGACTTACTGGGTGACTTACTGATTCTTGTGCCTTGAGTTCACGAAGTTTAAGTCAGGGAAAGGCGTGCTGGGAGTGAGGAAGAAGAAGACCAGTAGGCAGCGAGGAATGTCTCACAAATAAATGAGGAAAAAAAAGGAAAAAACCTGATAGTAAAGAGTTCTCCTTTTTTGCTCCATTTGTACTGAGTTTTATTGCATCTAAAGTTTGGTGAAGTGCAGTCTGGGGCCCAAATGAAGGTTTAGTTTATATAAGGACACAAGCTGACAGACGTAGACGAAGCGATGCAGCACACAAACACACACACACACACACACACACACACACACACACACACACACACACACACACACACACACAGAAGCGACAGTAAAACATGCAAAGGTATTATTATTTTTTCTTTTTTTCCTCTTTTTTGTTTACTTCTTCCTCCTCTTGTTATTTTCATTCTTAATTCTTCTTCTTTTCTTCCTTTTCCTTCTTCTTTTCAAACACACACACACACACACACACACACACACACACACACACACACACACACACACACACACACACACACACACACAGCATTGCCAACATTCCCGAAGGTTGTTCCATCGCCCTGCCCTGCATACTGATTGGTTACCCCGCCCAGGCCTGCCAACCTCCACCTTCCCCCTCGCCTCTCCCTTCCTTTCCTCCCCATCCCCCTCAGCAACTCAGCGTGATCACCTGTTAAGCTCATATATGGTAAAAATCATGAATACGTTTATTATTAAGTGTGTTTTTATGGTTTTAAAGCTTTTGCGTGTCTTTGGGTTTACGAGTGAGCGAAGACAGATCGGGGTGGCTTTGGTGGCCCGTCCTCCGCCGCCCCCCGAGGCTCAAGCAGCAGTATTTGGAAGTAGATAGACACAGATCAAATGACCCTCCCGTTTTGGCCTCTCATTCGATTTTTTGTTCAGGAGCAGCGCCTAGCGGACTCTTTTTTTATATTTTGCCCTTGAGTTGCTTCCTCTGCTATAAAACAAGTTGGATAGGTAGATAGATAAAGGCAAATAGGGAGAAATATTGATAGGTAGACATTTATAGAGTTAGATAAATAGACAAGATGTATATAAAGATAGCCAGATCAATAGCTGAATAGATAGATTGGTAGATAAGTATATACATTGATAGGTAGACACACATTAATACATTGATGGATATGCAAACAGGTAGATAATTAAAAACGAGTAGAAAACAGATAGATAATTAAATAGAAAAATAAATAGATTAATTGACATAGAGGGGATGTTTTCTTGATACGTAGAGAAGGGGCATTAATTTCTCTTAGTATAAACCCACAGAAAATACATGTCATCATCATTGTCATTATTATCATCATCATCGTCATCGTTATCATCACCATCGTTAGACAGTATTAGTCCACTGCAGTAGGAAGGCTCTCAACGTCCTCCACCTTTCTGCCTAACGTATCAACGGCAATACAAATCGTGTCATAAGGCGTGCAAAGTTAAGGAAATCGAGAGTGATACAATAAGAACAGGAATAAGGACAAGAAAAATAACACAAAGAAGAAAAAAATGGAACAAGAACAATAAAACAAACAAGAAACAACAAGAAAAGAACGAGAACAACAAAAAAAAAGAAAAAAAAGATGAAGAACATAAACAAAGAACATGAACAACAACAAAAATGATCAAGAAGAAAAAGAAGAGGGTATAGAAATTTACATCATTACACTCACTCTACGCCAGACTCCTTCCTTCGTTAACACATTTCCTCTTCGAAGTAATGACATTCGCGGACCGAGGGGAGAGAGAGGGTTGGAAGGACCTGTTATTCAATGCTCTCCCGCACTTGCCTTGGGACATCTCAGCTGAGTGGTCAGTCTTTCCCTCCCTCTCAAGGCTGTCTTTTACCTCTTAACACTACTTGGGGACGATGCCTGGTGAGGAGAATGGCAAGGCACCTCCGAGGGTGGCATTCCTGCACTAACTTGGATAAACGGTTGACTTCTGTACGTTCGGTTCTTCATTTCCTTATTGAAAATGCGAAATGATCGGTAATTCCTTCGCCAATTTAGATAAACGGTCAATTTCTTCAACTTCATATTAAAAGATGCGAAATGATCAGTACTTTCTTCGCTAATTTAGATAAAAGGTCGATTTCTTTAAAGTCGTTTCTTCAGTCTTTTATTGAAAATGCGAAATGATCCGTACTTTCTTCGCTAACTTAGATAAACGGTCAATTTCTTCAACTTCGTATTAAAAGATGCGATATGATCAGTACTTTCTTCGCTATCTTAGATAAACGGTCAATTTCTTCAACTTCATATTAAAAGATGCGATATGATCAGCACTTTCTTCGCTAACTTGGATGAACGGTCAATTTCTTCAATCTCTTATGCGAAATGATCAGTACTTTCTTCGCTAAATTAGATAAACGGTCAATTTCTTAATTTCTTATTAAAAAATGGGAAATGATCAGTACTTTCTTCGCTAACTTGCATAAAAGGTCGATTTCTGTACAGGTGTGGGGGGGGGGGGGGAAGATTGCTCCCTCTTGCAAGAGGGAGCACGGGCCTTTGCCAAAGGCGGCCCGTAGCAGGGAGCCGACAGACCGACTCTATCGGCGATCGAAATTTAGCTGACCAAGTCGGTCTGTCGACGAGGACTGGCGTGTCTCTGTCTGTACAGGCGTTTCTTCAGTCTCTTATTATAAATGCGAAATGATCAGTAATTCCTTCGCCAACTTAGATAAACGGTCAATTTCTTCAACTTCTTATTAAAAATGCGAAATGATCAGTAATTCTTTCGCTAACTTTGATAAACGGTCTATTTCTGTATGTTAATTTCCTCATAACTTTATTAAAAATGCGTAACGATTAGTGAAGAATATCCTGTAGTACGTATTAAGGACAATTCCCATTACTATATATTTTTCGTGAGCAATTTAGAATGAAAACAATATACCTCGTCGTTCTTTTCTTTGCAATACAAACCCAAAACAAACCCAACTCAAAATTGACCTCTCACTGACCTCTCGTTCTTTTTTTATTATCGTCTCGAAGCAGCGTATAACAGGAATTTCATTTCTTTGTTGATGTTTTTGTTTTTTTGCCTTTGCGCTGCCTCCCTTACTGTAAAAACAAAACAGTAACTAAACAGGTGACGGAAAAGCCACGTTGAGGAGATTCCCTTCTGCGTCCATGGTTCTTCCTCTCTCTCTCTTTCTCTCTCTCCATCGTCAGCCACGGAGAGAGTTATAGAGTAATAGGTTAACATCTCCGCCTGTTAAGTTAGCGATATCTCTCCCTAACAAGCAAATAATGGAGTGCTCGCAAGTTTGATTCGCCTTGCTTGTTATCATTCATACAAATCGCAGGTGGGAAAAAGGACGCTACCGATAATGACGATGATAATGACGCCGCCCAGGCCATTACGGAAGCGGATCAGTCGCCATCACTCGCGTTCTCGTTATTACAATTTTACGGTCCTTTCTGGCGATAGTGTTCGGTCGGGAAGGCGGGGCGCGGCATCCTGTCTGCGGTACACATTTACTCGTAAGAAGGCAGCCACGCAATTTCGTTATCTGCGAAATTGTGTTCCTAATTCGTTTCCCGGTCCGAGCGGCAACCCGACTGTGACAAATGTTTCCTGATGCGGGATGTGCCTGTTAAGCGGAAAATTTTTGCGGGTACACTCATTGCTCAGTATGTTGGTCTAATAATTAAGGTTCGGGCGATTATTTAGGCGGAAGAAGGAGGTGGATGGAGAGGACGTTTGCATAGCGATGGGTCTGTGTGTTTGTGTGTGTGAGGGAGGGAGGTGTTGGGGGAGGGTGAGCTTGCAGGTAGGATCGACTTACGGAGGAGCTGATCAAACAAGGTAAAGCTGCTTGAGTGCATGAGAAGGGGAGACACACCGCCGCCGAAGTAGAGCGAGGAGGAAGGGACGAAGTTCGGGCGCTGCCATCTCTGAGGCAGCTGATGATAATGGTAATGATGATGAAGGGTAGATGAAAGGAGGAATGGGAGAAGAAGGAGGAGGAGGAGGAGATGTAGGAGCAATAGGAGACGAAGTAGGAGAAGGAGGAGGAGGAGGGGTAGAAGGAAGGCAGTGATAGTGGGCGGAAGGGTTGGCAGGCATGACTGAGCTATGGCGACGATGCAACCTGTCTCGCTCGGTCATCCCCGCCCCCCAGCCACATGGACCCATCATCCCTTTGGCTCGGCGGGCAGATTTGGCTCTTAATTATATATTCCCGACGGCCCCAGTTAGCAGGACGGGCGTGGGGGGCGGCGCCGATCTGACAGTCCCCAGCGCCGCCGCACAATCATCTCAGAGACAAAGGCGCCGCAGCGTTTGAAGTCTCCGGGTGCCCGTGTGTCCCCAAGTCCCCGCCATCCGCCCCGCCCGCCGCCCGCCACCCGCCCGCCCGACGGTCACTCACTCGCCCGGGATAGGCAATGAGATACTGGGGCAATCAGTCAATCAGTCAGGAAGGCATGCAGCTAGACAGTCAGGAAGGCAGATTAGTCTGTCTTTAGGGTAGTCAGTATGGATGGGACTCCGTGGCCCCGGCAGGTACGTCCACGGGCGGGTTTAGTCGACCACTGAGTCAGTATGATTGGCAGTGAGTCGGTCAGGGGCACAGCGACCCTCATGACCACCAGTTGAGTCCAGGGAGGTTGAGTCAGTCCTTCAGTCAGTCAGGCAAGGATCTGCATGACTGATATCCCTCATTCCCACTGCCAAGATGAGAGCATCGTCCACGCCACACCCTCGCCGACTCCTCCAGATGCCGGGTGCAGAAGGGAAATGTTTCTCCTGCAGCATCGAACACGTTTACGAGTTGGAGGTTTTACTCTCTGGGAGGTGATGGATTGCTCCTGGTCGAGGCGTGTTTTCCGCGTCCTGGCAAGCTAGCGAGAGGCGAGGATCGGTTAGGGACGCGGTGTCATTGTTCCTCTGATCAACGCATCGACGTGGCGTACAAGGATGGATTCTGATGGTCTTTATGATAGGGTTCGGACGGCCGCTGATGCTCGCCTTGAACACAGCTCGTATAACTGTTGATTTATGTCATTAATCTTTCGCCGAATAGCCGTAGCAGGAACAGCAGCAGCTAACGGCAACAACAACAGCAGCGAGATGAAGATATAGATGACGAAAAGGAGGAGGAGGAGTAGCTGGAGAGAGAAGGAAAAGGAGGAATGTTGAAGCAGAAGTACTACGTATAGGAATTTCAGCAGCATCAGGAATAAAAATATAGAAACACGCATCAAAAAAAGTTAAAAATATATACTCTGTCTTTGCCATTGCAACTGTAGCTTCTGTTGCAGTTGTGATTTCTACGAATAACTTTGTGTGATGAGTAAAAAAAAAAGGTTCACTGTGTTACGGCTGGTTTAGTCTGATAACGATGCAGTGCTATTTTTTTGTAATCTTTTATTTTCTGTGGTCCTCTTTATCAGGTCTTTTCCAGTCCTTTCCACTAACTTTATTTTTGGCTTGTATATCTTTTTTATTTTTTATTTAATCCTTTTCTACTGGTCTATTTTTTTCTTCATTGCTTCCATTCGTTCCTCTGGTGTTTCTAATGTTTTATCTCATTTTTCTTTTCCTATTTTTCCTCTCCTGTGGTCTTTTTTTTTCGAGTCTTTATCCTTTTCTCGCGTCTCTTCCCTCTACTTCTTTTATTCTCTCTTTTCTCCTTTTCACTAATATTTTTCTCGTTTCACGTATCGAGACTATGACAGGAAGAGGAGAACCGAGTATAAACATGTTTTAATTGAAGGAAAGAATGTTGAGTTGGGTCTGACGATAAATTTGCGATAAACTACATAATAACAACAGCGGCGAGTATAGTACGTTGAAGGGGAAGGAGGAGGAAGAGGAGGAGGAGGAAGAAGACTAGGAGCGGGAGAAGAAGAAAGGAAGGCGGATGGATAGGAGTCAAAAGCGAGGATACACGAAAAAAAACTCGTAATAAAGATACAAAAGAGAGAAAGAATTTGCAGTTCCATTATATTCGAAGTATTTACACTGTTGAATAAGGCGACCACGTTAAAAAAAAAAAAATCATAAACGCATAATAATATATAAAAAAAACTCAACAATCTGGAAGCGTATATACCTTGGGATTACTCTCACTTAAACAAATAAACTGATAAAATGAAAACCACGATAAAAACAACTTGCACAACAAGGCCATAAATGTGTACTGAGGGAAGGAAAAAATATGAAGAAGGCAGATAAAAAAAACAAACAAGCAAACAGAAAAAGACAGGAAGGTGGGAAAGTGAAGAAGCTCAAGCAAGCAAAAAAGCAAGGAGGAGAAAAAAAAGGAATGCAAGGTGAGTTATTTAGCGAGATTGAACCGAGACAAGTCAAGCAGGGTGCGCGAACTAGCGGAGGAGTGGCGGGGAGGAAGCAGCGCAAGACGAGCTCACGCAAGACGAGTTCCCTCAAGACGAGTTCCCTCAAGACGAGTTCCCTCAAGACGAGCTCGCACAAGAAGAGTTCGCACAAGACGAGTTCCCTCAAGACGAGCTCGCACAAGAAGAGTTCGCACAAGACGAGTTCCCTCAAGACGAGCTCGCACAAGAAGAGTTCGCAAAAGACGAGTTCGCACAAGACGAGTTCCCTCAAGACGAGCTCGCACAAGAAGAGTTCGCAAAAGACGAGTTCGCACAAGACGAGTTCCCTCAAGACGAGCCCCCACAAGAAGAGTTCGCAAAAGACGAGTTCGCGCAAGACGAGTTCCCTCAAGACGAGCTCGCACAAGAAGAGTTCGCAAAAGACGAGTTCGCACAAGACGAGTTCCCTCAAGACGAGCTCGCACAAGAAGAGTTCGCAAAAGACGAGTTCGCACAAGACGAGTTCCCTCAAGACGAGCTCGCACAAGAAGAGTTCGCAAAAGACGAGTTCGCACAAGACGAGTTCCCTCAAGACGAGCCCCCACAAGAAGAGTTCGCAAAAGACGAGTTCGCGCAAGACGAGTTCCCTCAAGACGAGCTCGCACAAGAAGAGTTCGCAAAAGACGAGTTCGCACAAGACGAGTTCTCAAAAGACGAGTTCGCATAAGATGAGTTAGCACATCATAAGTTAACACATCACAAGTTAGCACATCACAAGTTAGCACATCACAAGTTAGCACATCACAAGTTAGCATAGAGCGAGTTAGCACATCACAAGTTAGCATAGAGCGAGTTAGCACAGTGATACGCGTGAGGGAGCTGCCCGTGTGATGGTCTTGCGGCCCCAGAACACATAAACCACCGCAAAGTAGACGGTATTAAGGGCCGTTGAGGGATGTTTGTGGCCGCCTCCACTCTCCGCGTCCCGCCAACTTAGTCTCATCGCTAATGGATTTTTACGTTTGTTGTTACCGGCGTTACACATATATCGCAGGGCTTCCTCGCAGTGTGGCAAGTGGCTTTACACACACGGATATACAAACACAATCTTTATTCTTTTATTGTGTGTATTTATTTATTTCAAAGCCTCTTCGCCGCGTAGCTACTGGTATTTCGTATATTAAAAGAGATGTTTTACCTCACTTGCGGCAAATATCAAATTCATTATATTCATTTTCCTTTTGTTTGTATTTATTTTAATTTTAGTCACCATTTTGTTTCTTATCGTCATTTTAGGTTTACACGTATTTTAGATAAGTGTGTGTGTATGTTTTCAGTCAGTGGTTGAATGTATTTATCATTAAACCGCTTATTATTATTATTATTATTATTATTATTATTATTATTATTATTATTATTATTATTATTATTATTATTATTAAAATATCGTCATTAAAAAAAAAATCGTTGGCTCCCCTAACGCTTATTCCTGTTTAAGTAGAGGAAGTGTGTGACTAACAAAAACTCTACGTAGTCAGGAAATTATAAAGGAGTCTGTTTGTCTGTCTGTGTATCTCATCAAAGGTAGTAGAAAGATGCGAGGAATTGATTTAAGTATATATTCTCGATGTGTCTGTCTGTCTGTCTGTATGTATGTCTCCCTGTCTGTTTGTCTGTCTGTGTCTCTCTATCTACCCATATCTATCTTTCTTCCATCCTCCTTTATCCATTTCTCTCTCCCTCATCTTTTATCCATACATTTATATATCCATCTTCCTCTGTTTCTATCTTTTCTGCCTGTCTGTTTGTCTGTCTGTCTCTCTATCTACCCATATCTATCTATCTTCCATCCTCCTTTATCCATTTCTCCCTCTTCTTTTATCCTTACACTTATCTATTCATTTTCCTCTGTCTCTATTTTTTCTGTCTGTCTCTCTGTCTGTCTGTCATCGGAGGCGGTAAGGAGACGCGCGGAGGTGTCGGCATCAAAGGGCGTGGTGTCAGGTGCCCCATTGTCAGCCTCACCAGGTGACTCCCGATTCATTAGTGTGGGCGCCGCGGCATCGTGTTCCCCGCTCGCTAATCTTCTCGGTCTGTGTCGGAATTAAGTGAACAAAGACGTGTTTTAAGCTGTGTGTATTTGTGTGTGTGTGTGTGTGTGTGTGTGTGTGTGTGTGTGTGTGTGTGTGTGTGTGTGTGTGTGTGTGTGTGTTTGTGTTTTTAATGGCGCTGGGACTGTTTTCCATTTGCTTACGATGTGGGAAGGGGAACTTTTTTTTGTATTCGTGGTCTCTCTCTCTCTCTCTCTCTCTCTCTCTCTCTCTCTCTCTCTCTCTCTCTCACAGTTATCATTGCCACTCTCGTTCTGTTATCGTGCGTGTGCGACGAGTCCCTTCCGCGGCCACCTGCAGCGACCTCGCGTGGGGGGCCTTGTCCGACCGCCTGTCCGCGACCCCGACCACAGCAGCCGCCGCGCACCCAACACCCGGCCGACACCCACCCGCCCATTGTCCGGACACCCATTCTGCCCCTGCAACACGGGTTCGGATGGCGGGTACCTTGTCGCCTGTAAATAATAATGGCCCGGGCTGTAGCGGCGAGGCGGGGCGGGGCGGTCGAAGGACGGGTCTGGCGAAGTGTCGGACGCGGCCGGGAGCGTAAACACGAGTCGATAATCTGCCCTTGCGATCTGACGTTCAATATCGACGCTGAGAGGAGGAAGAGGAATGAGAGGAAGAGGAGGAGGAGGAGGGAAAGAGAGAGGGAAGAGAGAGAGACTAGTAGAAGAGAGGGAGGGCAGGGAGGGAGGACTAGGAGAGGAGAGGGATGAAGGAGAGTAGAAAAAAAGTTAACCCGTCACTGGAGGTCTGGTTCACGCAGCCGACAAAGGGACAGTGACTGAAATAAGCGGAAAATCATCTTCATTTGCATTTCATAAGAGACAATGGCCGAGCGGGAGGAAGGGAGAGGAGAGAGAAGGGAGAGAAGGAGGGGAGGTTAAGCGGAGAGAGAGGCGGAATGAGAGGAGCAAGAGGAGGAGAAAGACTGAAAGAAAGAGAATGAAGGAATGGATGAAGTAAGAGATGAGAGGGAAGGAGAGAGAAAGGAAAGGGGATAAAGCAAAGAGAGAGATAGAGGAGGAGGAAGAGGAGAAAGGCTGAAAGAAAGAGAAGGAAGGATTGGATGAAGAATGGGATGAGAGGGAAGGAGAAAGAGAATGAGGGATAAAGCTGAGGGAGAGATAGAGTAAGAGGAGACGGATGAAGAGGAGGAGGAGAGAGGATGAAAAAAAGAAAAGAATGGAATGGATGAAACAAAGGCTGGATGGAGAATATCTTAAGTGTTTTTGTTTATATATTTATATATTTATTTGTTAGTTTTTGTCTTTTTTTTACACATTTTTGTTTACCGTATTTCCCTTTCATGTTTCCCTTATGTCCCTCTCTTGGTATTCTTTTCTCTTTTTTTCACTTCCATCGGTTTTAAGTTTCTTTCGATTTTCTTTCCGTTCTCTCCTTTGTGTTTTCTCATTCTTTCTTTTTTCTTCCTTTTCCCTTCTATCGTCTTCAGCTTCTCTCGATTTCCCTTCCTTTCTTCCAAGTTTTCTTTTCTTTGCAACTTCTCTAAAATATGCTTCCTCTCTTTTTGTCTTCTTTCCAGTGAGTTTCAATTTCTTCCTCACATTCTTCTCTCGATTTCCTTTCCTTTCTTCCTAGTTTCCTTTTCTTTGCAACTTCTCTAAAATTTGCTTCCTCTCTTTCTGTCTTCTTTCCAGTGAGTTTCAGTTTCTTCTTCACATATATTACTATTTATTACTATTACTATTACTATTACTATTACTAATATTATTACATCTATTTCCTCTGCGGTTTTGGTTTCCTCCTCTCTTCCCCTTCGTTACCGCTTGCTGCTCCACCCTCTCCCTCTCTCCCTCTCCTCCTCCACTTCGTACGTCTCAATACCTCTCCGTTCCGCCGGGGGGTGCCAACTAGCAGGTATTGTGGGTGTCGTGGCCTCCTGCAGCGGCTGACCTGACCTCACTTCGATCTCTGACCCCGCCTTGGCCTCTCCTCCTCTTCCTCTTCCTCCTCTTTTTTCCGCTTCGTCGTCCTTTTCCTCTTCTTTCCTTTCCTTTCCTTTCCTTTCCTTTCCTTTCCTTTCCTTTCCTTTCCTTTCCTTTCCTTTCCTTTCCTTCCCGTCCCCTTTCCTTTCCCTCCCTTCCCTACTACTACTACTACTACTACTACTACTACTGCTACTACTTCTTCAGCGTTTCGTCACCCACTGCGTTCTTTCCTCACTCCCTTTACGCACGCCTATTTTGGTAGCTCACGTCTCTTCATTACCTCATCTCTGTCTTTCCTCTCCTTTCACTTCTTTTTCTTCCTTTGATATCTTTATTTGGTTCACATAATCTCCTCCTCCTCCTTCTCTTCGTCCCTGTCATCTCCCTCCTCTTCTTTGTATTTCTTGCATTTATATATTTTTTTCTTTCACAGTTTTCTTTTCCCTTTGCATTCGTTTTGTCTTTTGTTTTCTTTATTTCTCCAAGACGCTAAGGTGAAATACTCTCCTGTGTTTCGTGTACATACTTTCTCCCTCTCTATTCCCATCTCCCTTCCTATCCCAGCTCATCTACCTTCCTCATTGTCTTCCCAGCCTCTCTCCCTCTCCTCTCCTCCCTCCTGCCATCCCTTCTCCCCTCCCGTCTCTCCCTCCCACGCCCACCGGACCCTCAGGTAATCTCCCAGCCGCCCAGGTCACCCAAAGACTGACGAGCAGATAAAAATAACATTCGGACAATCGGAAAAAGAAACATATTGAGAAATCTAGTCATGTGTCCCCCTGCCTCTCGTCTCAAAGGCTCACGTTAACACACACATAGACCCCCCACACCCCCTACGGACCCCCTCACCACCTCACGGACCCCCCAACACACACACCACGACCCACCCCACCCCTCCACACACACAGACATACGCACACACGATGAGAAACGAGTTGAGAAGGCGAGGCGCTGAGGGATTATAATCAGCTCAATACAGACGCCTTCCCTCCTACCTGCGACCACCTGAGCACACTAATTAAGCTCATTTGCATAATAAACAACGGGATAATACCGAGGCGCCACGTGTCTTGCCTTGAAGCCGCCCCCAACGAAGACTTTCCGTCCTGATCTGTCTGAGGTGAATGTCGCTGAGTGTTAGATAGTTGTTCAGCATCTTTATCTAACGCAGACAAATTCTCCTTTCTCTCATCGTCCTTTTTCAATTTCTTCTTTCTCCTCTCCTCAGCCATCTACGTAACCCCATCTTCCTCCTCCTCTTCCTCTTCCTCCTCCTCCTCCTTCTCTATCTCTGTCCATTCCATCATTGCTTCTCCTCCTCACTCTCCTCTTTTTCTACCCTTGTCATCTACCTTCATCTGTTTCTTCTTTCTCTCCTTTTCAGCCATCTTCGCAACCCCTTCCTCCTTCTCCTCCTCCTCCATCTTCTCCTCTATTTCCATCAGTTGCTTCTCTTCCTCACTCTCCCCTTTTCCTACCCTTGTCATCTACCTTCCTCTGTTTCTTCTTTCTTTCCTCTTCAGCCATTTTTACAACCTTCTTCTTTTATTTGTTTGGTCGAGCCCTAGACACATTATTTTCCTCTCTGAACTACATCTGAAATTGGAAGTATATCACATATCCGAAATCTCCATCCGAAACTGACCTCTCTTTTGGCCACTCCTCTCTACTGTCTTATATGGGAACGTTGCTAGTGGGCTTTTTTTTTTATAGTTCTGCCCTTGTGTTGCTTCCTTTGCCGTAGAAAAAGCACCCGCTACTACTACTACTACAACTTTTACTACTACTATTACGACTACCACCACTGATGATTATGGTACGACCCCCTTAATGAATGAATGTCGCAGCGCCTCACACCACCGGATGCGGGGCGGGCGTGAGCATGTCCCTTCACCTGCCCGAGTGTCTTCACCTGGCGGGCTCATTGTTTCCTCACACCTGCGAGACGCCGCCGACAGCCTAATTGGGGAGTGAGTTACACCGTGTTCATTTAGCATAATTAGATGGGCCGGACTGGATAAATGGAGCTAATTAACGTTTATTTAAGGACGAATAATATAGGAAGTACCGCCGGTCACTCAACCTTGCCGGCCACCCACGATAGGATCTACCCCGCACGGTCGATGTTCCGGGGCGATTGTTTAGCGTTCTGGCCCCTACGAACCTCCAGCCCCGTGATAGGCCGAGGGCTAATAAGGGTAGACAGCTTACACGCTCCCCCGTCGAGCTAATGAGGCGGCGTCACGAAGGGCGATAACCTGCCGGGGACGTAAGGGAGCCTCGGCCTTCGGGAGGGTCGGGGCGGAGAGTGCTATGCGGCGTGGCGGGGCGCGGGAGACTTATATATAAAGGTAATGACTGTACGATTGGCCGATTAATGCCGTTAAAACGAAGGAAATATTTTACAGCGCCGGTTTGCTGCTGATTATTATTTATTAAGGGGAGATTTTTGTTTGTTGTTCTTGTTAATTAGTTCCGCGTCACGCCGAAATCATCTTGGTCATAGTTAGTAGTTCAGTTGTTTGAGTATTCAAGTTTGTTTTGGTTGTTGTTGTACACGATGACCCTCCCTCGCAGTAGTAGTAGTAGTAGTAGTAGTAGTAGTAGTAGTAGTAGAAGATAGATAGGAAGGAGAAGCAATGATGGAATGGAAAAAGGAGGAGGAGGAGGAGGAGAAGAAGGTTACACAGATCCCTGAAGAGAAATAAGAGCTGGGAGCAGTAGTAAGTAACCCTCATCTCATCCTCTTCTCAATTTTCTCCTACATTTTCTATTCGTCTAAGCATTTTATCGTTCACTTCTCTGTTTCTAATCACTGCGTATGGTAATAGTAGTAGTAACAGTAGTAGTAGTAAGGTACCCTCATCTCATTCTCTTCCACATTATCCTCCACATCTTCTATTCTTCCTATTAACTCGTTCAATGCTCGTCGTTTCTTATCACGGAGTCGCCCTCGTATACACACCTATAACACTCGTCCTTGCCCACTCGTAAACGTCAGCCCAAGCACCCACAACGTCGCGCCCATGCAATTAATTTCTCAGGCTTTAGAATATGAGTCCAAACACCAAGTCGTAGATTCTTGCGCTCGTTAAGTTTTGCCCCATCTTGCCTCATCATCTGCTACCCTTGCTTCTTGTTATTTCTCGTCTCTTTTTTATTGTTTTCATTTTCCTTCTTCCTTCTTTCTCTTCTGTTCACCCATCTACGTAACCTCCTCTTACTTCTCTTTCATCTCCCTTGCCTTCCATCATTGCTTCTTCTTCTTCCTCTTCTCTTTTATTAATGTTCCCATCTTTCCTCTTCCGTTTCCTCTTTCTCCTCTCTTCAGCTATCTACGTAACCTCCTTCTCCTCCTCCTCCTCTTCCCTATTCTCTTCCTCGCTTCCCTCCTCTCTCCTCTCCTTTGACGTCCGTGTTGTTTTTTCTTCCCCTTGTCTTCTAATTTTCTCTGTGTATCTTCTTTCTCCTTTCTTTAGCTATCAACGTAACCTTCTCTTCCTACTCCTCTTTCCTCTTCTTTGTCATTTGTGTTGCTCCTTCTTCATTTCCTTTTTTTTTCCTACCCATTTCATCTTCCTCTATTTCTTCGTTCTCTCCTCTTTAGCCCTCTATGCATCCTACTTCTGTTCCTCCCTCCACTCAAATGCCATCCGTGCTCCTCCTCTCTTCTCTTCTGATTTTCTTTTCTTTATTCTGTTCTTTTCTTTTCTCTCCTATTCCCTTACGTACCCTATACACTCCCTTTTCCTCTCCCTCCTCCTCCACCACCACCACCACCTCTTCCTTCTCCTCCTCCTCGTCCTCCCACAACTATAGACTCCAGGACGCTCCTATAAACGCGACAACAAACGGAACAAGTGACAGTCGGCCCCGGCATAAACAGCAGCTCGGCGGGGGGTGGGTGTGGGGGTCGGGGGGTTTAGTAAGGTCGGGTTTACTACCTTATAATTTGGAAAGAGAGCATTTATGGCCGCGCTTCCGAGGGTTTATGGAAAGGTAAATCTCGCTCGTGAACAGAAGGTAAGGGGACGTAGGGAGGGAGGAGGGGGAGGGAAGAGAGGGGGGTTAGGGGGAGAGAAATGGAGATAGAGGAAAAGAAAGAGAAAAAAAAAGAGAAAAGAAAGGGAGATAGAAATGAGGAAAAGAAAAAGCGAACCAAGAAAATAAAGAAAATAAAGAGTAGCAGAGAGAAAAAAAAAAGAAAACTAGGATTGAAGGAAAAGAGATAAAGAGATAAGAGAAATAATTCAAGTGAAAGTACAAGAATATTTTTTTAATGGATCGCCAGAAAACAAATATCTATCTATATCTCTGTGTACCTGTCTATCTATATCTATATCAATTTATCTATCTATCTATCTATCAATCTATCTGTTTGAAAGTTCCGGATATTATCATCACGCCTTCTATCAAACTTCACCGGAGGAAGAGCTTACAAATTTACACACAGGACTCCCTTCTCTTATCCTCCCACCCAACATTTTATAGTCAGGTTTGCAAAGGACAAGAACCCTCTCGTAACTCCCGTAGCTTTCCTTCACACGTGTTCCTCTGTAGCATGAGCTCTTTATGTTCTTTCTTTTTTTCCTTCTTTCTCTTTGTCTATTTTCTTCATTCTCTTTCTTCTTTTTCTTCTTTTTACTTTATTTTCTCTGTTTCTTTTTCCTTTCCAGTTTTTGTTTTTTAATCTCTTGGTTGCTTACGTTTTTATTATTTTACACTTACGGAAGCAACTCAAAGGCAGACACAAAGAAAATAAGTAAAGCAAAGAAATCCCGCTAAGCAATGTTCCTATAAAAGGTGATAACAGAGAATGGCCAGAAGAGACTGACTTAAAACCTTTTCCCCCTCTTCCTTTTCGTTTTTATCACTCCTTCTTTCCTCCTTCTACCTCTTCTCTTTCTTCATTCATTCTTCTGTTACTCTTCTTTAAACACTCTTTTTCTTCGCGCTCCTTCTCCCATTTCTCTCTCCCTGGCATCCATCTCCTTTACCTCTCCTTACTCTTTCCCACAAATCTTCTGCTTCATTAATTATGGACTTTCCTCCCCAGCATATGTATTGTTTTTTCAGTATCCCTGTTTTCCGGTTTTTTGTTGGCATGTACACGAACATCACAAAGTTTATAAATACGGAGTCAAGTTATGCTTTACCTCATGAGAAGGCAAACAGTTCGGGACATCATTTCAAGTCGACGCTTAAAAAAGAACAAACAGTAACCTAGTGCCTCGGCCCACCACGAAACCTTAACATCACAAGGCATCGAAAACAATAACATCAAGAACAACAACATCAAGAACAAGAACAGCTAGAACATCACAGCTTATCAGTGTGGAGTCAAGTTATGCTCTGCCGCACGAGAAGGCAAAAAGTTCAGGGCATCATTTCAAGTCGACGTTCAAGGAAGAACAAGAAGAGTAGCTTAGCGCCTCACCCAACCACCAACCAAAGAGCCCGCGGCGAGGACGAACGAAGGGAGGAAGGGAGGAGGGAGAAACGAGACAAGGGGAGGGAGGGAGGGAGGCAGGGAGGCGATAAGGCGGGGAGTGAGGGAAGGAAACTCGGAAGGAAGGTGACGGCTGGAGGATGTCAGAAGTCAATGGGAGGGGAATGGTGTTGGGTGATTGATGATGAGAAGGAGAAGGAGGAGGATTAGCGAATGAGGAACAAGGAGGAAGAAAATAAAAGATGAAAGTATATGAAAAGAGAATATGATTGTGCTGATGAAAGGAAAGGGAGGAGAAAAGACTGAAGAGACTGGTAAGGGTGAGAGGCAAAAAAGGATGAAAAAAATAGTTAGAAAGCGAAGGGAAGAAGGAGAAACTAAAAGAAAGAGAACAAGAGAAAAAAACAAAAAAAAAAAAGAGAAAAAAAGGCAAAGGAACTGACGAAAATGGAATGATGATTGATGACAGAGAAAAGGAAGGTAGTAAGGGTGAGAGGCAAAAAAGGATGAGAAAAGTAGAGTTAGAAAGCGAAGGGAAGAAGGAGAAACTAATCGAAGAGAACACATAAGAGAAACACAGCGGGAAAAGATGACAAGAAAAGGGCTAAAGGAACTGACGGAGGTAGAAATGGGATGATTACTGAGAGAAAAGGAAGGTAGTAAGGGTGAGAGGCAAAAAAAAAGGATGAGAAAAGTAGAGTTAGAAAAACGAGAAAGTAACCAAAGAGAACATAGAAGAGGAACACAGCGAGAAAAGATGGCAAGAAAAGGACTAAAGGAACTGACGGCGGAAGAATGGGAAGATGAGAGAGAAAAGGATAAATAAGGTAAAATGTTAGAAAGCAAAGGAAAGAAGGAACGACAAACCTAAATGAACATAGGAGACTAGCAGAAAAAAGTGGTAAGGAAAGAACTGAAGCGAAGGTGGAGACAGAGATAGAGGCGGAGGTAGAGATGAAGATAGAGGCGGAGATCGAGGGGAGGGTATAGGCGGAGATAGAAGCGGAGGTCGAGGCGGAGGTAGAGGCGGTGCTAAGGCTCTTTTATGGTGGTGGTGGTCGTGTCGCAGCCTCCTAAACAATGTCTTATTTTATGTTAATGTTCGGCCGCCGCGACGCGACTCAACGGTGGTCCTGGAAGCCTTGGGACGGGGGAGGAGGGGCTGCGGAGGAAGGGAGAAGAGGAGGAGGAGGGGAAAAATGGAGTGAGGGGGAGGGTGCTGGAAGGGTAGAGGAGGGAAAAGAGCGAGGCGAGTGTAGGGTAAGAGGGAGGGTGGATATGGGTGTTAGGGTAAGGGAGGGGAAGGGGAAAGAAGGAAACGTGTGTAGGGTAAGGGAGAAGGAGGGTTCTGGGGGAAGGGAGGAGAAGGGGAAAAAAGGGAGTGTGAGTATGGTAAGAGGGAGGTGTAAGTAGGGGGTGAGAGGGAAGAAGGAGGGTGCTGGAGGGAGGAAGGAAAGGGAAGGAGAAAGAGGGAGAGAGTAGGGTAAGGGAGGGAGTGGAAGGAGAGTAAAGGGAAGGGAGGGAAGATTTAAAAGATAATGAACCTTGATATTGGTCTAGCTTTCATGTTTTTTATCGCATGGCATCAGAGAGATTGAGATAGAGAGGTAGAGAGAGTGCTAGAGAATTCTTGAATAAATTTTGCTCTAGTTAAAGATTCTACTCTTTTTTTTTTCTCTCATCTTATCTTTTATCTCCCTTGCCTTCCATCATTTCTTCTTCTTCTTCCTCTCCTCTTTTCTTGTAGTTCTCATTCATCCTCAATTCGTTTACATTCATTCTCTTCCCATACTAGTTTTTCCCTTTCTACTTCCTAACTCTTCCCTTTTCCTTTCGTTCATCCTTTTCCGTTACTCTTCTCCAAATCCATACTTCTTTCTCCCCGCACTCACTCTCACTCTCTCCCTGACTCTCCTTCCTTCTCTTCCATCTCTCCTTACTTTTTCCCACTACATCTTTCCTTTACTCCCAATCATCTCTCTTCCTTTCAGTCATTCTTTTCTTTTACGCATCTCCGAATCCAGACTTCATTTTCCTCGCACTTAATCTCCCTTCTACCTACTTCCCTCCCATCGCTCTCATCCCTCACCTATTCCTGCTCTTTCCCACCACTCCGGCACCTACCTACCTGCCTCCTCCCTCCCCTTCTTTCCTCCCTCACACCTCATTAGGCCGCACGTGTCGGTCATAAGCTCAGGTGAGGTGGCCGTAATCAACAGAGGATTATAAACTGCCTCCCCAGGTAAGTCCCTCTCCATCGACAATCCCATTTCGAGCAGAGGATTACGCGATGGGATTGTTGTGGTGGTTGTCGTGGGGAGGGACATGGAGCGGAAAATGGGAAGGAAGGGGACAGGGAGAGGGAGGGTAAAGGTAAAGTTTGGGGTATATGCTATAGCTACGCGTGGCCTCAGTGCTCATCTCCGTCGCATTGAGCTTCTGGAGTTCGAGGAGAGTAAGAAAGGAAGGAAACAAGGAAGTGATGGAGATGAGAGTGAGTAAGGGAGTGGAAAAGATTGACAGACAGAAAAGTAGGAGAGAAAAAGGAGCATTGAGGAAAGGAGGGACATGACAGGAAAAGAAACAAAAGTGGACGGAGAAGAAGGCGGAGAGAGATGAAAATGGGAAGAATAGAAAGAGGAGGAAAAGGAGGAAAAAAGACGCGTGATAAAAATTGCCGGATATAGAGATAAAAAAAGAGAGGCAGAAGATATGAAAGGGGAACCCCCCCAAAAAATGAAGATGGCGATTACAGAAAAGAAGAGGGGAAGAAAGAAAAGTAAGAAAATATGAAAAAGAGACGGAAAAGGAATATAAATATGAAAGTTAGTAAGAGAAAATGAGGAAATAGAAAATAAACAAAAGATGAGGATGAGGAGGCGGAGAAAGACGAGAAAGACAAGCATTAAAAAAAAAAGAGGGGCAGAGAGGAAAAAAATGAGGAAGAAGAGAATTTATAAGGTTGAAAAATAAAAGGGGGGAACAAAAGCGAAAAATTGGAGAGGAGGTGGGGAGAGAGGAAAAAGATAGGCGGTAGAAAATAAAAAAAGAGGTTGAGGAAAAGATCAAGAAAAAGGAAAAAAAGAAACTGACGTAGGAAGCCCAAGAAAGCAATACTCTTTTCCTTGACCACCCCGCCAAGCACCGTAAATCATCGGTAAAAGGGAGTTACTGTCCTCGCGTGCTGTCCGCTGTTTGCTCTCCATCATTCTTAGTGTGCAGCCTTCACGGGGAACAGATAAACCTCGTCATCCTTCCGACGTTTGACAGGAATTTGATGACCCTCTCCTGAGCCATGCACTTCAAATAAAGACACACACACACTCACACACACACACACACACACACACACACACACACACACACACACACACACACACACACACACAC
The DNA here is from genome assembly GCF_024679095.1 of Eriocheir sinensis. Taxonomy (NCBI): domain Eukaryota; kingdom Metazoa; phylum Arthropoda; class Malacostraca; order Decapoda; family Varunidae; genus Eriocheir; species Eriocheir sinensis. The sequence goes on from NC_066520.1 coordinate 16,750,286, forward strand.
ACACACACACACACACACACACACACACACACACACACACACAGTTTAACAATCCCCCCACACACTCACACAGTTTCCAATCCCTCCCCCCCACACAATCACATACATTTACAGTTTCACAATCTCCCCACATACATACACAATCACACACAATCACACAGTTCCACAATCCCTCCTCCACACACAATCACAGTTTCACAATCCCCCCCCTCACACACAATCACAATCACAGTTCCACAATCCCTACCCCCACCCAATCACACACAAACACAAGCACTCATAAGGCAGAAAATCTCAACTCTCTCCTTATATACTGCGCGAGGACCAGGAAATCACCACATGTCCCAAACGTCGACTTGCTTAAGGAAAACAAGAACTATTAAATCGGAGTAGTTGAAAGTAAGAAGACGGGAAACTTGTATTACAGAGTCGACTGTGGCTTTAGTTGCACTCGTACCACAACTTGTTTCTTTTATAGGCTCGGAGTGCGCATTACCGGCCAGTATAGATAGCGAGGAAGAAATGGGAGGCGATTGGATGGTAAAGTAACGGATGTGCTTCTTATTTTGAGTTTTAAGTATATATCGTAATACTTTTTTGGACTTTGCAAGCCTCGTAAATTCTCTAAGTTAACGAATAGAAATTGCAGCAAGATAATAAGCAAGGAAAACACTTAACGAAGATGTTTCCTGAAGCATCGTCACTTTTCCATTAGCTCTGCACTTCTTTAGTCTTTTCATCGTACAAATCCTACAAGCCGTAAAAAAAAAAAAAAAGGGAAATCGTAAACTTAACAAAGCTTCGGAATACACGACAAGCATCATCAAGAGAGAGAGAGAGTCAGAGTGTATTGGATGGGAATTCGAAACTGTTGTCGGGGTGTTGAGAACCATAGTACGTAAAAAGGCAAGTGTGTGTGTGTGTGTGTGTGTGTGTGTGTGTGTCTGTGTGTGTGTGCACTAATGAAGGCATCAGGTGGGACAGGTAATCCGATGTTATGAAAGTCTGCTCTCTGGGAGGCTGTGTGTGTGTGTGTGTGTGTGTGTGTGTGTGTTCTCTCTCTCTCTCTCTCTCTCTCTCTCTCTCTCTCTCTCTCTCAGGCCACCAACCTCCCATCCTCTTTAAGTTTCCTCTCCTCTTATGTCTACCCCCGATCCTCCCCTCCCTGACCCTCCTCCCTGCCTGTGTTCCCCCCGCCTGTCACTCACCCTTGCTGGTCTTGCTGAAGGACTGCGTGAGGGCCCGGGAGAAGTGCTCGTCCACGGCCGTCGCGAGGTCGCCGCTGAAGTAAGTTAACACCACACAGTTGGCGGAAATGTAGTGGGCGTCGGCGTGCTGCGGCTCGCCCTGGAAGGTAGAGGAGAGGTGCGAGGGTGACAGAGGGTGTGACTTGGGCGTCTCTGAGAAGGAAGAGGCAGGCGAAATCTGACTTTTTTGATTGAAAAGGCGCAAGTGTGACTAGTAAGCAAGGATATGGTTAGAGATGCGATATTGTGAGCCTTCTTCAGTGGCGAGATGATGATGTGTTGTATGAATAAAGCGATCGGATTTTAGAAGTCTAGGAGATATTTCCACGGATCTCAAACTAGGCCTATCTGTAATGTAGTATGGTGGGTTTATATTTACGTGTGTAGTAGCAAATGCGATTTCATATAAAGTCATGGCGTGTCTAAAAGCGTCCATAATGGCATCGTGTACTAAATACTGAGATGATTCATTTCACTTAAGGAACACCAGCTCACCTTTTCGTCGGTTTTGATTGCATGGGAGACCGCTTGCTGCTGCTGTGTTTGTTGCTGCTGCTGTTGCTGCTGCGAGACCACGGGGGAGGAGCACACGCCGCCGTGGGTGACAGCAGCAGCCGCAGCAGCCGACACAGCAACGGCGGCGGGAGGGACGGGAGCGGGAGGTGCTGCTGCTGTGGCCGAGACCGCGCCTGCTACTGGGGTCTGTGGCAAAGGTGCTGACGCCGTACTCGTGGACGCAACAGCGGCGGCAAACTGTTGCTGTTGCTGCTGCTGCTGCTGAGTCTGGAGGTCAGGCGTTGGTGTCTGTGAGGAGCCCGCGCCCCCGGCCCCCACGTCCTGCAGGCGGTACTTCTGTGGGGAGAGAGAGGGAGGGTGAGGACAAGTATTGGGAAAGCGGCGATGGAGGGCAAGTTAGGTTGGGTTGGGGAGGAGTGAGTTAATGGAGCATGAGAATGTTTAAGAGGGTGAGAGGATGAAGGGATGAGGGGTGAGACTGCACGGATAGGTAGATGGGAAAGTAGGTTGGTGTTTGAGAGCACAAGTGTTGTATTGATGCAAAGGGAGGCGAGTGAGTCCTAAGGCAGGAGAGCTCTTAAGAATTGCCAGAGGACTGTGTTAAGGAAAACGGGAAGGCAATCTATCAGAAAAAAATAACCGCCAAGCATTGCATCATATGGGAGTAAACACACACACACACACACACACACACACACACACACACACGAACCCCCCACCCACCTACCCCCGGTACAGGAGAGGGAAGAGATGTACATACGTGCGGTCACTGAATATTGGCGGCTGTCATGGTGACGCTATCCAATAATGGCTTCAAGCGAGGGAGGAGAGAATGTGAGAGGCTTGTGATGGTGAAGGAGGGACAGCATACACGAAGGTAGTCTAAAGGTTAGCGTGTTAAAAAAAAATGCTAGTATGTACAAGTAAATGTTACCTTATTCTGCTCATGTGAGAAGAGAAAACGTAAAAGAAAAAAAAAAATGTGTTCAAAGAAATGTTAGTATGTACAAGTAAATGTTTCCTCACTCTGTTCATGCGAGAAGATAAAATGGAAAAGAATAAAATCTCTGGCGAAGAGGATGCGAAAACAATACTCTTTGATTCGCTCCCTTTTACCACCGTTTTTTGGGAACATTGCATTGCTAAAGTTACGTTCATGGGAGAAGAAAAAACACCGGAAAAGGAAAAATATCTGGCGAAGGAAATGCGGAAACAGTGCTCTTTAATTTGTTTCCTTTTTCACATTTTTTTTTTTATCTAGATATTTGCGTTGCTAAAGTTGGTATGTTGAAATAAGAGTAAGGTTTCCTCACGCTGTTCCCCCCTTAATTTCGTCTTTTTTACTCGTCTCTATATCAGATAACTTCGCAAAATCTTCCCTTCCTTCAGCGCTTCGAGTTGTAGTTTGCCTCTTAAAGTAAATATGTTAGGTTTGCATCATGTTCGTTTTCTCGTCGTATTTCACTCGCCTCACTCATGTAGAACCTTGCAAACTTCCCTTTTGATTTTTCTTTAGCGCTTCGATTTGTCACACGCGTTACCGTTTGTCTCAGTTTACCTAAAAAAAAATATGCAAGTATACATGAATCAGGTTTGCATTATGCTCGTTTCCTCGTCTTATTTCACCCGCATGGCTACCGCAGAACCTTGCAAACCCGCCGCCTTCACGCACCTCCACGGCAAAAGATGTGAGAGTTTCCGTTTGTCTCGTTTTCCACCAAATCTTCCCGGCGCACCAGTAACCATTTACCGTATTTTTAGACATTTTGACGCCCAAGTTCACCTACTTGACAAGGCTTTCCTACGATTTTTTGGGCATTTCCAGGAGCAGTTTTATGACTCTGGTGATAGTAGGACCCTTCTTCTGTACCGTGAACATAAAGAAACACTCATTAGATCCCGATTGACCCCATCTTTGACCTTTAGAAATAGTTGAAGTGGGAAGCGAAATTGTCTTATAATACCGGACTTAATTTGGCCATACTCTTAAACATTTCAGCGTCCAAGCAGGCAAGCACACATATTTGGCAAGGTTTTCGTAGGAGTTTCGAGCATATGCAGGGGTAGTTTTATAATCCTTCAGGTGGTAGTTTAACCCGTCTTCTGTACCATGCACCTAAGAAGTACTCATTAGAATCCGACATATCTCCTTTTCGGCCCTTAGAAGTAGTTGATGTGAGGGGTGGGAGCGTCTGACAACACCGACCTTTATCCTTCTTTCCCCCTTCCCCTTCTGTCTCTCTCCGGCATATGACCACAGATGTTGCGCCGACTAAACGAAACTTTCCAACTTTCCCCCGAGAATTCCGAGACGTGCGGTGAGAGGCAATCAGCGCGGCGTGTTTGGCTAACGTGTGCTTCGATTTAGTGCGCGACGCATCCCGTAGATGGCGGAGATATCGATCCTTTCCCTCACGAACGGACAAGCGGGCGGGCGAGTCCTTGCTTCAGATCCGACCCTTAGATAAAACTCACCCCATCGTTTCTGCAGAAGTAGCCTCCTCCCCTCCTCGCCCCGTGTTTCAACCTGCCAGATCTCCGTGAGGCGGCCCATAAATTCCACCTCCCAGCGATAAGAAAAATCTGTCGGCCATAATATCAGCATCTTACATCGTCCTCTTAACACTCACTCGTTCCCTCGCTGCAGAAGTGAGTCTCGTATCGGACACCATGAAGCCGAGTCACCTTTGACCCCCATATGAACCCCGAGGTCGAGGCGAGGTGTGTGTTCTTGTTCGAGAAAGAGAGAGAGAGAATGGCACACACACACATACACACATAAACCCTTTCACCCTCACCCGAAGACCTAAGATCCCACACCACACCACCTCTTCCAGCCTTACCTTCTCACCTGCCCTCCCCGTACCTTAGAGCCTAATTAGCGGACAGGTGTGTTAGCTCCGGTTAATTAAAGAGATAAGATGCTCGTTCGGATAAGTGGAACACACGAAGGCAATTTCGGAAGAGAGGACTAACACAACGTAACTTAACACCTGAGAGAGCCAGTGAGGTGTGTGGCCCGGGCGAGGCGATGCGGAGACGTCCATATCGAGGGTTGTGTTGTGGGTGTAGCGATGCCTTCGGGCGGGGCGGGGCGGGGCGGGGCGGGGTGTTGGAGAGGGACGCGGGCGGCAACGAGAGGGGTGGTGGTGGTGGTGGTGGTGAAGGTGGTGACATGGGTGATGGCTGTCGTGATAGTTTGGGAAGGTGATGGTAATGGTGTTGATAGGAATGGCGCTCCGTCGTGATCCCTGTGGCGGTGGTGGTGATGGTGGTGGTGGTGGTGGTGATCAGAAGTATACCAGAGAAGAGGGAGCGAAAGATCGAAAGAGAGGGAGGAAAAAGAGGAAATAATGGTGATGGGCGTGATAAGATAGAGGAGCAAAAATGTTACCGGAATTTTCATTGTAACAAAAACAACTCAAACAAACGAAAAAGTAAAGCCAGAGCGAATCACCGGGGTCATTATCTCGTATCATTAAAATCTGAGTCATTAAGGGAAGGTTTTACATAGACGAACTTACTTCAAACAGCGTCATAAACGGGCGTCCAGATAAAGGGAGTTAGGGATAATGAGCTCCGTGGATTGAGTGATTGGGAGGCGAATGGAAGAAGCAGCGGCGGTGGAGGAAGAGTCGCAACGGAAGAGATCTCGCGGACTTTTTTTTTTTTCTTTTTTTTACAGCAGAGGAGACTGTTCATGGGCGTAAAAAAGAGAAAACAGTAATGAAAAAAAAAGCCCGCTAATTACATATTGCTTAAACTATCCATGCAGGTCCATATTCCTAGACATTTCGGGGCTTACACACACACACACACACACACACACACACACATTTGGTAACGCTTTCGTAGAGGTTTTTAGTATTTACATGGGTAATTTTATGAGCCGTGTGATAGTTTGCCAAGGCTTCTACACCGTGAATGTGAATGTGATTAATCTCCTTTGTGCGGGAAATTTCTGTATTGTGAGTTTTGTGAGTTTGTTTTATTTTTTTTTGTGGGATAATTAATCTTAGCGTCGATATGAACCTTCGCTCTGACTTCCCACGAATTGTTAGATATTTGGTAATCTGAAAACTTATTTACAATGCAATCTTTATTTAGCATCTATGAGAGAGAGAGAGAGAGAGAGAGAGAGAGAGAGAGAGAGAGAGAGAGAGAGGAAAACATCGTACAGTAAATTTATCAACTAACTAAAAAAACTCAAACTCTCTAATTATCGTTCCTCGGCGTCCTCATTACACTCGGCGGGGGGCTTCGAGGCGGCCACACGGGGGTAATTACCTGTGGCTGATGGCACTAATGAGTTCACACCTGTGCTACACCTGAACTACCGACTGTCACGGGCTCGATTCATATATTTATTTATCCCTTCCCCTCCTTTTTTTTTTCCTCCTACTACGGCTTTGGTATTTTCCTCTTCCTCATCTCACTTCAACATCACCTTCTCCTCCTTCCTTTTTATTTTCCTCTGGTATTCTGTTCTTCCTCATTCCTCGTCCTCCTCTTCCTGTCCTTTCTTTTCCTTCCTCTCCTTGTACCTCTCTGGTATTTTACTCTTTCTCTTCCCACTTCTTAACCATCACTACCACTGCTCCTTCCCTTCCTGCGCCTCCTCTTTTCTGTTCCCTTCTCCTCTAATTCCTTCCCCTTTTGTCTCTCTCCGGCATATGACCACAGATGTTGCGCCGACTAAACGAAACTTTCCAAAACTTTTTCCTCCTCCTCTTCTTGCTTTTACAGGTATTTTATAGGTATTCGTTACAGTGGCACAGGTAAAAGTGATGTCCCAATACCAAACTGCATGTCACTGTTGTGCTCATATTTGTGCCTGTGTTTCGATTTTGTAGAGGAATCGAATCGCTTAAGTTTACCTGGCGATTAGATTCTCCAGGTACACTTTTTGTTGATGTGTCACTTGTGCGTAATGTGCCTCAGGCCGAGAAGAGAGGCTCCAGGGATTCACAGCAAGACTTTTTTGTTCTTTTTTCATAGTAACCTCGCTAATAAGTTACGCCAACGCTGCCCAGCATTAATTAATCAGTCAAGAGGGACACGCCGGAGGGGAGAATGTAACAGTATCCAGGAATGACATGCTTGGAGAGGAGCGTGTTTGGCTTGTGGAGTGACCAGTGATGTTTACTAAAGGGGGTTAAGGGCTTATTCCCTATTCAAACGGGAATGGTGTATATAGCAGGAATACCCCCCCCCCCCCCCTCACGCGCACACACGACCCTCCCATAGCCCCCCCCACATACACGACCCCCTTTTCCCTCTCCCTCACCACACACACGTACGAGGCGTAATAGGTAGCATAATGACACGGATATGATTTTTTAAGCCAAGTCGGCGAGAAGAAAGCCTTGGTGGTGTGTGTGTGTGTGTATGTGTGTGTGTGTGTGTGTGTGTGTGTGTGTGTGTGTGTGTTCGGCGGCAGCCACTCAGAAGCATCCTTGGAAGCACCCAACAGCCCCACCAGCAGCAGACCGGCCCTCCGCTGAAGCCCTGTACTCCCCCAGCGCCTCCCTCGCGGCAAGAATATTTTGTAACTTTTTTACCCGTGGCCGCGAACTTCACCGCGGAATGTCTTGCTGTCGAGCGTGTTGTGTGTGGTGTGTGTGCGTGGCTCTGCTCTGCTACGGTGCGCCGGATAACTCAGCCTCGATTTCGACAATAGTAATTCCTTAGCAAAATGTTATGTAGGTAGATGGAAAAACAGGCTGATAAATAGACAGTTGGGTAGATAGATAAATTTTTAAACAGCTCATCAGGGCTTTAGACATTGCAAAAGGAGTTGATCAGACGATTAGTGAAAAACCAATAGAAGTTGAGCAATTGTGAAACAGCTATTGCTTTTAACCTAGACAGCTAGATAGATAGATAGATAAACTTTTGAACAGCTCCTCGGGGATTTAGACATCGTAAAAAGGGAGTTGATCAGACGAATAGAAAAACCTTAACAGAAACTGGACAATTATGAAACAGCTATTGCTTCTAACCTTGTCTGTTTAAAAGAAAACAGACAGATAAACAGATAGTCACTAAATTAATCCACTCAAAAAACGAGACAGACAGAAAACACAGACAAGAAAAAAAAAACTCATTCTGCGATATGCGTCCAGGATGCGATAAAGAACTCAGGACAAACATACGAACGCTATAACTCAACGGCATTAAAGACCTTGCCGGTAATATACAGAAGCCGGTCGTTAAGTATCTTGGCAAGTGATGCAAAAAAGCTTGAGAAGTTGGTACTGTCAGACGCTTCCGCCGCTTACATCAACAATTTCCAAAGGCCAAAGAGGAGATTAATTGAATGTTAATGAGTGTTTCTTTATGCTCACGGTACAGAAGAAGGCTCAAACTACCACCAGGATCATAAAACAACCCACAATCTTCAAAGGCCAAGGAGGAGATTAATTGGATGTTAATGATGAAATTGGATGTTTATGCTCACGGTACAGCAGAAGGCTCAAACTACCACCAGGATCATAAAACAACCTACAATTTCCAAAGGCCAAAGGGGAGTTTAATTGAATGTTAATGAGTGTTTTTTTATGCTTAGAGTACAGAAGAAGGCTCAAATTACCACCAGGATCATAAGACAACCTACAATTTCCAAAGGCCAAAGAAGCGATTAATCGGATTTTAATGAGTGTTTCTTTATGCTTAGAGTACAGAAGAAGGATCAAACTACCACCAGGATCATAAAACAACAACCAACGACGCAAACCCTTATGAGAGCCTTGTTGAATATGTGAGCTTAACTTGGGCGACGAAATGTTTAAAAATATGACTCTGGACTCGGGAAAACAAACCAGGCGGCGGGGCGGAGAGTGAGGCAAGAGCAAGGTGGTGGCAGCTCCCGAGTCACTATGAAGGAACCTGCCGCCCGAACCCACAGGCGAAAGTATAGGAATGTTATGTGAGAAATGCTTGCCGAGCGTGTGGGCCGCGGGAGGATGACGGGATGCAGCTGCTGGGGGGGACGAAGGAGGGGGTGACGGAGGAATGGGTGGGTGAGGAGGGAGTGAAGGAGGGATGGGTGGGGTAAGGGAGTGGGCGAAGGAGAGGTGGGTGGGGGTAGATAGGGGGTGAAAAGAGGTAGTGCGTGGGGTGAGAGGGTGAAGCCTCCGCCAAGGGATGGGGTGTGGGGATGAAGGAGAGTTGGTGGGGTGAAGGAAGGGGGTGGGTGGGGTGAGGAAGGGGGTGAAGGGAGGGGGTGGTGGTGGGATGGGGGGGGGGGTTTAGTGGGGGGGAAGAGAGGAGCACGTCGCTAAGATTATGTGGGTACTACTACTGCTGTTTATTACTACAACTTTTTTCCTTGCTGTTATTATTATTGTCGTTATTAATATTATTTTTTCTATTTCTATTTTTCTATTTTAGTTTTCTCATTTCATTTCTGCACTTTATTTTTTTTTGTTATCATCGTCATCGTAATTATTTTTCATTATTATTATTATTATTAGTAGTAGTAGTAGCATTTATTTGTTTGTTTATTTATTTATTTATTTATTAGGTACGGTAGCAGGGGAAGCAGCAACAGTAGTAGTAACAGTAGCAATAATGGTAGCAGTCGTAATATTAATAGCAGGGGTAAGAGCAGGAGCATTAGCCGCAGTAGAAATAGAAGCAAGAGAAGTCGTTACACGCGTTATGACTTACGACAGAACATTTCAACGTGTTCTTAGTATCTATTTTATTACTTCCTTTTTGTGACGTAGTTAGTTAGAAGTGTTGGATTTTCACGGAGTTAAGGCGACGTATTACAAACTCACTCGTAAAGGCAATACAAAAATTCAACAAAACTAAATAACCACGCCTTAAAAAAAAAAGTCTTCCAAATATGTCAAGGCCGGTCTGGCGTAGGCTCCCGCGGGTCCTTTCCTCCCCTTTGCTCTGCCACACAGTCCCAACACCTATCTCTGCCTCTCAAATGTAAGCTATAGGTAACATATGAGAGGAAAAAATAGGTGTTGGGACTGTGTGGCAGAGCAGAGGGAAGAAATGGACCCGCGGGAGCCAACGCCAAAACGGACACAACAATTTGGTTTCACTAGTAAAGACAAATTCGACGTTAAAAAAAAAAAACACGCATTAGTGGAACGTATTAATGTATAGTCTGAATATTAGAATGTCCGTTGTCTCCCTCTCGCGTAGTGTGATTGAAACGTGTCCGTGGTTAGTCAACATGAAATAAAAACTATTGGTCTCATCCTGAAATTTCCATGTAGATTTAATAGGAAAAACGACAAATCAAAATCCTTTAATCTGATGACTAGCATTGGCGTAATTTATAATAATGGAGATGATGGTGACAGCAAAAAAACAATGACAATAAAATAATAATAGTGATGATGATAATTGTAAGAAATCCTGCAATTCATCGGAGTAACGACTTCTTATATACCTCTTGATTTATTGCTTCATCTAATGACCGAAGAATAACTATTTGTATTACCACTGATTGTTATTGTGGTACTGGTTTTACGCTTACTTGCTCACACACACACACACACACACACACACACACACACACACATACACACGCACACGCACACGCGCAGAGGCAGCCAAGCACACAAAACACACCATGGTAGAAATATACTTTAATCCAAGGGAGCGAGAGTGTAATATTATGTGTGTGTGTGTGTGTGTGTGTGTGTGTGTGTGTGTGTGTGCCCTTATACATTGAACAACACCCCAAATAACAATACTGGCGGACAGGATCAATGCCTCCCCTTGTACCCTCACGCTCCGCTAACCCCGAAAGCCTCGCGTCTCTTATTGAAATCGACGAAGAATACGAGTTGATGCCCATCCGCCGCAAGAGACGCGTCGCTGAGGTCCAGGATCTTACATGTGTCCCTTTAACCTCGTCTATGGGTGCTCTGAAGTGATATAAAACGCCTTAGAATAGATAAAACTATGTTAGATGGGTGATTAATAAATAGTGACAACGTATGGGAGTTTTATTGTTGTTGGTGGAGCTGGAAAAGACGATATCGGGTGTTTTCTATAAAAGTTAAAACGTATGAGAACTGTGTGGTCATTGGTGGAGCAGAAAAAGACGATATCGGGTGTTTTCTATAAAAGTTAAAACGTATGAGAACTGTGTGGTCATTGGTGGAGCTGAAATAGACGATATCGGGTGTTTTCTATAAAAGTTAAAACGTATGAGAACTGTGTGGTCATTGGTGGAGCTGAAATAGACGATATCGGGTGTTTTCTATAAAAGTTAAAACGTATGAGAACTGTGTGGTCATTGGTAGAGCTGAAATAGACGATATCGGGTGTTTTCTATAAAAGTTAAAACGTATGAGAACTGTGTGGTCATTGGTAGAGCTGAAATAGACGATATCGGGTGTTTTCTATAAAAGTTAAAACGTATGAGAACTGTGTGGTCATTGGTAGAGCTGAAATAGACGACCTCATTTGTTTTCTAAGGAAATTACCGCTCACATGTATGATTCTTTGAAGGAGGATTTTTTTGTTTCGTTCTTCATATAGTATTTTCATTCCGTATATTTTTATTCGTGTCAGTTGTAGTTTTATGTTACTAGCTCGACGATGAGTCCTAGAAAAACTATGATAACTAAAATATAGATCATCACATTGTTGGAAAATATAGCAGCGTCTAAATATAGTGTGATTCCCAAACTTTATTTTACCATATCTAAATTTTTCAAACAATTTTTTTTCTGATTTGAGTGTTAATTGGAACAGTGCGAACCAATTACCGAACACTATTTCCATGTCTGCTACCGTAAATATCAACCCATAAAAGAATATTAAATGAGTCAGAGAACATTAAATTCTTAGGGTGGCTTTCGATACTAGGAGATGCGTGAGAACAGGAGGGGCCACCGCCTTAACAGACAGACAAAAAGAAAGAAAGAGACAGAAAAAGGAAAGAAAAAGAAAAGAAAAGAAAAGTCATTATGATTAGTAGCAGCTGCATCATTAACCCAACCATTTCGCTGCATAATTAAATAGTTAGTGTCCCAGAACCCTTTTTAGAAGCATCCATCAATCACCTTGTTAGCTCGTTAGTCATTTAGCCAGTCGGTCACTCATTCATCACCTCCTTAGTTGGTTAGTAAGGTTGTCGGGGTTGCCAGGATGCCGAGGAGCCTTTACCTTGTCATAGTGGTTGAGGGCGAGGGGGTTGGAGGGACAGTAGGGGTTGGAGTGCCGTTGGTAAGCCTGAAGGTACGAGGCATAACCCTGGTACATCACGCCAGCCATTCTATCTCCCCCGCACCTCCTCCGCCTTCACGCCCGCCGCTCCCTCCGTTAGTGCTGCAGGAGTTCGGGAGCTTCCTTTCGCCCTCTCCTTCCTTAGATCTCGTGTTGAGTTTGAGTTTCTCCTCCTTTTCCTTCTTTCTTCGGTGACGTCTTTCAGCTGAGATTTCCACTGTTGGTTTTTCTTGTTATTTTTCTTCTTTGTGGTTCCTTTTTTGCTACGACCATCTGTTGCTTTTTTTGCGTGTTTGTGTTTTTTATAGTTTTTTTGTTGTTATGTGTCCGTGGTACTTTAGATTATTTTTTTTTCTGGTTCTTTAATAGTTTGTGGTTTTAATATTTTTTTCTTATCCTTTTCTTTCCCTTTTCAGTTCATTCGTTTTCTCTTTTCTTGCTACTCTGGCTGATTATATTTTTCTTGCTTTGTCGTATCAATTTTTTTAAGTGTTTTTTCTACTTTCCATATCCTTTTTCTCTTCTCTGTTTGTCTATTTCCCCTTCTGTTGGTTGTTTTCTTTTTTCCTATTGTATTTCACTTATTTTGTCATAGCTAATTTCTGGTAGTATATTTTTCCTTTTGTCTACTTTCCAGTCCTGAGCAAAAGTTCTCCCAATTTTTTCTTTTCATTTATGCGGCGTTGAAATGAACTGTTCGTTTCCATGTTGCTCATCGCTGATTAATTATTTCTTTATTAATTTCTTGTGCCTTCAGTTTGCTTTCCGATGGTTTGGCATTTCAAGTTCAAGTTATTTCGCTTTCTATCGTAGTCCACTTCATGTTTTACTGATATATTCTTTTGTGCCAGAAACCTCAGCGTCACTTTTTGAGGTGTTCACCGCTTAAAATCTTTCTAAATACACTCCGCTGCCTTGCGTTTCCTTCTTAATTATTCTCTGGCCCAAGCTCAGTTCACTCTGTTCGTAAGTGTGCAGCTATGTAGAGCTAGTTTTATATCTACCAAGCTATTTTTTTCTGCGCCGTGAATAACCACAATGTTTTATTTACGAAGCCAAATGTTATGTTCCGGCGATTATCGAGCTTCTTTTTATCTCTTTCTAACCGTTTATCAGTTGTCTCGTTTCCCTCACAATCCCGCACTGCACCTTCGCCACTATCAAGTCTCCTCCTCTAATGGCTCAGATCTTCCCTTTCATCGCTACAAACTCCCTCGTCACTCAGCTGTGGAGGCAACAGGTAGAAATTACGATCAGCATCAGGTAAAAACTCGCCCGTGCATGATGTCACTCGCGCCGGTAAATCGTCCCTTTTTTCCTCGTGTTTTTCTGTTCGTGTCCGGCTCGTGTCATGCATCCGCGTCAAGAAGCGGACGTTGGTTACCTTGTCGGAGGTCCGGGTGACGCTTACCTACGAGTTACACACCTGAGTGGATCCTAATTGGGGGTTTTAATGTCGCGCAGTTGTATTGGGGGTTATAAGGTTTTTTTTCCTCATTTATTTTCGCCTTTGAGCTGCTTCCTTTACTGTAAAAAAATACGCGCGTGGTCATCAGCGTGAGGTGGTGCACAAGTCACAGGTGTAGTGATGTTGGTTGTACAGTGCACCGTCACCACCACTGCCATGAACCACCACCACCACCACCACCACCGTCATCATCACTCCCATTCGTAATATCAACACCATTATTTTCTTTTTCTCGGTTCCGTCGCTGATTGGTATTATTATTATTATTATTATTATTATTATTATTATTATTATTATTATTATTATTATTATTATTATTATTATTATTATTATTATTATTATTATTATTATTATTATTATTATTATTATTATTATTATTATTATTATTATTATCACTGACCTCACCTATGATAGCGCAGGTGTTTTCCGTGTATCCAGTGATGTCACCTCAGGCCATAAAAATGTATAAGTAAGTAAAAGCAATATACAAAGGTCACGTACAAGGATAAAAGGAGCCGCCGTGTCCGCCTGCCCTTCGCCGAGGACAAGGAAACTCATCTCCCATCAAGCGTCTGACGTCACGGGCGGAACATTTCGTTAGTATTAATGTTATGCGGCCGGGGTCATGCAAGTCAGAACGATGGAGATTACATTATTATTTTCTTGTCTCCACACACTGATTGTTTTCTCTTTTTCTTCTTCAGCTTGTTATTGATTTTCTTTTGAGTCACATTACTACCGTCGATTTTGTTTTCTATAATTATTTGTTGTTTATTTTTTAGCTTGTTATTATTTTTTCTTTGGGTCGCATTATTACCGCATCCTGGGTTTCGTTTTTTATAATTATTTGCTGCTATTTTCTTTGCGTTACAATATCACCGTGTCGTGGGATATTATAACTGAAAAAAGTTAAGTGTATTGTTCGTATGTTACCACCTTTGTATGTGTGTATGCGTGCGTGTGCGGGTTGAGGGGTGGATGATGAGTGGATGATGTGAAGGATGATGGATGCTGAAACAAGTGTGACGGATGCTAACACACAAATTAACAGTCTTTCGCATTGTGTATGAGTCAGTGTAAACAAAATCATGGCCGTTGGGAGCGTGTGAGAGAGCTAGAGAGGAAGAGAGGCATGGGAGAATAAGCATGGGCGTGGGAGTGAGTGCGTCGGGGCGTGGGAGCAGCCGTCAGCGGTCAATTTCACTTCCCGGGAGGCTGAGGGCGGAGAGAGCGGTATAGGCGGCGGCGGTGGCGGCGGCGGCAGGAGCTCGTCACCCGCCGATATGCATCTCCCGTCCGCCTCAGCAGGTCTCACGGGCGGGCTTGGAGGCTGAGGGTCCGGTGCTGATCTTAACTCGTAATTTATGGCCCCAAGTCGGCCTCACCTCGCTGGGACACTCACGAGAACCATTAGTGTGTGTGTGTGTGTGTGTGTGTGTGTGTGTGTGTGTGTGTGCTATTCACTGTGAAATCGATGCAAAGTGTTCGGTAGTGTCCTGTAAACAGTCACCATGGGGGGGGGGGGGGCTCAATGGTATGGGGTCCTAGAGGTAACGTTGAGGCACGGGGAAAGGGCTTATTTGATTTAGTGTGGCTTTAAACAGGTGATTATTGCCTGTTTATAAGTCACTTTATATACCACCATCAAGACACTTCTCTATCCGAAACTGACCCTCTCTTTTTAACCTCTCATTCTACTTTCTTCACAGGAGCAGTGCATAACGGGCTCTATTGTTTTTTATGGTTTGCTCTTGATCTGTTTCCTCTGGTGTTAAAAAAAATAAGCAACCGTGGGACTGCATGGTGTCGGCGGGGACATCTGGCTGCACGGGTGGTGGGTGTGGCCGGCGTTACCTCGGCGGAGCGGCGGCGACGACGATGGTGTTGGTGATAACTGTGAGATAATGGTGATGTCCTGTGCGGCGAGTGATGGCTGGTGGAGGAGGGCTATGGCGTCCTCGGCGGGGCTACTCCAGGGTGGCTGATGTTGGTGATAAGCGATAACAGCGTGGTGACAACACTGGTGAGGCCGCGGTGATGGTGGCGGGGACGTGGTGATGGTTGTGAGCGGTAGTGATAGCAGGGTTAGTGTGCATGGTGATGATGGTGGTATGGTGGTAGTGGTTGAAGTGGAGTTGTATGGGTGGTATTGTATGGGGATGGAAGTGGGTGTGGTAGGAGTTTAAGATAAGGATTGTGATGAAGTTTGTTAGTATGCCGTGGTGGTATGGTGAAGTTTAGTGACTGGTGGTGGTTGTCCGGTGGTAACTCGCAGCATATATCGTAGTGGTGATGATGGTGACGGTGGTGGTGATACGTAGACGAAAACACCGCACTCCGTTCCCCTAAAAATCACACGAGAAAGCAACCGATAAACACGAACGCACGGCACGCACACGAGTATACTTCAAACACATCGGTAAAAACAACACGCACACTCGCTTACGCTGTTCATACGCACGCACACACTCAACATATCCAGTTCATTATCACCCATATTCGCTGTGTTTAGAATTGTGCGTTTTCTTTCTTCTCGCATCAACACAAACATTCAACTTTTTTTCTGAGTATAACTGTCCGTCGTTCCAGGCTGAGTCCGACGCAAGGAAAGAATCACGCGCTGGGCTTATGTTCCCACGCACCTGTCCGCCCACCTGTTCCACCGCGAGTGTCTCATTAGCGAAAACAATTTTGTCAGGTAATGGCCGCGGCGTCCCACTCCTTGCTGCCCATCAATCACGGCTCATTTTTTCCCTCCTCCTTTGCGTGGGAGTGCCGGGGAAAGAATGCCGGGCTCGGACTTTTTTCCTTCCCGCACCGGCGTCACGGAGGCGTCTCGTGTCCCGCTCTTCAATCAGGGCGGCTGGCGGGGCGGCGGCGGCAAAAGTGTGGTGACGCAGGCGGCGGCGGCGTGCGTCCCTCTACCTGCATCACGGCCCACTAATCTGCACTGATAATACCCATTATTATCTTCCTCCCGGGACTATCCTCTTATCCAATAGTTTCAAGTTAATCCCAGTCAGTGTTCTCGCGTCGTCATGGTAACCCAACGACAGCCAATCAATAACCTGGATTCCAGACCCGGTGGGCGGAGCGTGGTCATGCCCCCGCCTTGTCCGGCCTCCCATTGGCGGGCCGGGGTGTGTGCCGCCCGCTGATTGGCCGGCGGCGGTGTTCTGGAGGGCGGGGACGGGGGTCTGGAGGCCTCGATTGCGGCAATACATTTTGATTAGCTTATGAGGTCGGTCCGCATCAAGAATGCTCCATTAAGTCGGCCATTTTGTCGTCATTTCGGAATTCGGCCGCTATCGTAAAGTCTTTGTCGTTGTCGTCGTCGGGGCCGCGTCTCCCGGAGCCGCCGCCGCCGTCGCCTCCGCCCACGGGGCCGACGGCTGACGCGGCCCGGGCGGGAGGGGGCTGCTGCCTTTCCCCCTTACTGTGTGGCATCATTAAACTTTTCCATATGTATTGCAAATATTAATAGGAGTCATATTGCTGCTGCTGCTGCTGCTATTGCTTGTTCAGTTGTTGCATTGGTGAAGTTATAATCATTGATATAACGTGTGTGTGTGTGTGTGTGTGTGTGTGTGTGTGTGTGTGTGTTTTCTTTTGTTATAATAATGATCTTGAAGTTAGAATACAAAAACAAAACATTTAACAGTGACAGTAATAATCTACTCTTGTATTACCTTCTCCCGATCACTGAAGTGTGAGTCTTTTTTCGGGCTCAAAAGATTATGTCCGTTGCCGAGCTGTGTGAAGCAGAGAACCTAATGTATTTGTCTTCTATAAATTCATGGGGGATTATGAAGAGAATTTTGCTTAGAGAGTTTTCCAAGCACTTAACTTACAGATATATCTAAAGTAGTTCACGGAAATGAAATTGGCTTATCTAGAGCAATCTACGTCAGTGTCCTTATTCTCTGGAAACACCTCCGCGTCACACCTTGTTTCGTTTTCCTCATCACGTAAAGGTTTAGCTCACTACATGGACGCTGAAGTGAATAAAGTTTCGTTACATAAATTAAACTGAAGCAAAACTGTATGATTCCTCGGGAGGTATTTTTTTTTCAACGAATGTTTGTACATGAAATAAATAAAAAATATAAAGACCGTCAAATCCCCGCGAGATAGAAATATCCGTCAACCCAAAGCGATCACGCGAGTCGTCTGCTGCGAAGCGTCAACACGAAAACTCTTGAAGCTGTAACTCGGGTAAAGCAACAATATGAAAATTCTGAAGGTGAGACACAGAGAAAGATATTTATTCTTTTATGCTTTATCCAACTGATTAATCTATTCATTCATCAATTCATATGTTTCTCATTTTCATTCAGGGAGAGTTTGAATATATGCTCGAGAACTGATGAAAGGTGTAACTAGAATCGGATCTTGCTACGCCCATGTGTGACGTTGTGGGGCAGTGGCAAGCAAACTCAGCTACATGAGCGTGTCAGACCGTAGACTCACTCAAGAGCTAATCACCTCCATTAAAAAGAAGCCTGGTGAGCAGGATTATAGAAGATAACAGAGGGGTAAAGGAAAGTGGGAGGAAGACGATAGGAAAAATGAGAAAATAAATCCCTACTCCACAGCCCAACACGGTGTCTATGTAACCGTCCGAACCAAACTATACAAGGAATAATGGTTAGATTTTCGACGAAGCCACAAATACTTAAAAGATTTCTCGTATAGTTTCCTCAATTCCTTACCTGCTCAATGAACGTAAGACACTAAACAAGAAAAAATAATAGTGTTTTGTGGTTGTTTGGGTGGGCTTACGAACCTGCTGAGTTAAACTATGAAACTGACCCTCGCCCGCTTATTGGACATTGCTGTTCATTATCTGTTGCGGGTTGGTCAGTAACAGAGAGAGTTGAAGGGACACATAGGAGAGGGAAGCTGTGTTGGTATGAGGATATTGACGGCCACAGCTACATATGTGTCCTGATGAAGGCTGGTCATATACATTTAGACTTCTGAAGGGCGCGGAAAAGAGAAGTTACATATTTGCCCTGACGAAGGCTGGACATATATCACACTTATATTTCTGAAGGGCGTGGGAAAGAGAAGCTGTGTTAGTAGGAGGATACTGACGGCCACAGCTACATATGTGTCCTGAAGGCGGTGGGTCACATACACTTTGTCTTTTGATGGGCGTGAACGGAACGGACGGAGGAGGAGGAGGATTATTCAGCCATTAAAAATAAGAATAATAATTTGAATGAAGCACCTTACCCGGGGAGAGGAAATAAAATTGTTCAAAGGAGCATTTTCATCAATTAGGACATTTTTCTATTCACGGATGGAATGTTTGATTTTTTTTCTATTCCTGAATTTTAAACCTCCGAGAGATATTAAGAAATTCTTGTCGTGGAAAAAAACCTGCATATTTCTTTTCTTCGGCTTCACCTCTTCTTCCTCTGTTTCTTTTTATCCTCTCTTTCTCCTCCTCCTCCTCCTCCTCCTCCTCCTCCTCCTCCCCATTATTATTCGTTTCATGATTCGAAAAAAAAAACCTTATCCTGATTTAAGAGAAAAAATAACGTTGATAATTTTTAGTTCACATTTCTGTTTTAAGTGAACGCTCTTTACTAAATTTTAAGCATCACCGGGTAAACAATTAAAGTAAGTGAACGGAAACGTACGTATTGAAGGTACATATTGATTTTCCATTGATTTACTCTCCCAGTTTGCCCGTCAGAATAGTCATAACCTCTCGGCTCTCTCCTTTATTGCTACGAGTATATTGTTTTATGTATTTTTATTGGTGTTCTGAAGGATATGTGAATGACTACTATGTTTTGGTATAATGTTATAATGCGTGATCATATAAATTCTTTCCTTTGGTCTTTTCTTTTTCTTTTACTATAAGAGATGGCAAACGCATGGCTTAGTTTTAATCTTAATCTTAAAGTGCTGAAAAGTAACAGGTAAGTGCTCCTTATGAAGAGAGGCAGAGGCAGAGGCGAAGAAAGAGGAGGGAAAGGAAGAGATGGATGAGGAGGAAATAAGAGTTATGTAGCACAAAGTATCATTATCATAGAATAAAATAATAAATGATAACTTCTTTCCAGCGGGAGGTCAGGTCAGGTCAGAATCATCACCGCAGTCGAATTATTTTTTTCCATCTGCTTTCGTGATTTAAATGCCTATTGTTTCATCAAGGTAAAGCCAGACTCACTTGACCTTCCATCCTTCCTCCTTAATCATCTTCACACCTGCCACCTGATGCTCTGTTTCCGCCTCCCTTCCTCTCCAACATTCCTTCAGTTACTATAATGTACAATACCAGGAACTACCTCTACCCTCGCCCTCTTAAGTCATCCTCTCAGCCAGGCAGTCAACCAGCCGATACACAATACTTTTTTCGCCGCCTCTCTCACCTCCTTCCCTCGGCCACCCTTCCGCAGTCTCTCAGCTTCTCGTCTTCATGGTCACACTACCCTCTCGACCGCTCTCAAGTTCTCCTCTCAGCCAGCCAGCCCGCAGCATGTCCTACAACCAAGCCTTTCCCCTTCTCTCGACCACCCTCTCCTCTGGCATTCTTGTACCCCCGAACTACACTGACCTTACCCTCGGCCTTCTTAAACCATCCTCACAAGTTGTCCACTCTTGATTCTGTACCTTTTCCATCGCCATTATATTCCATCTTTATATGTATCTTTCAGTTACATCTTTGTAGCCTCTAACCAAGCCTTTCCTCTTCCTCTCTATCATCCTCTCCGGCATTCTTTTAGCCTCACAGTAACCTCAAATCACCTCAAGTTATCCTCTTCTGCTTCACTACCTACGCCGCCATCATATTCCACCTTTCAGCCACATCTTCGCAGCCTCCCTCCGTTTCTATATCCTGACCACCGCACTTTAAAGCCACTCTCTCGGCCAACCTCACCTAACTCCCTCTTTCTCCTCCTCCTCGTTCCCTGTCCTTCACATCTCCTCCTCTCCGCCCCACACACTCTTGCACGGCTTCTCAACGTTCCTTTCTGCCATTCTTGTCCCTTCTTCTTCCTCGTCCTTACCACCGTCACCACCGCTACCAGGTCAGGTTCGCACCTCGCCTTCTGCCATAGACTTTTGTTTTATTTGAAGGGGAAACCAAAGGAGATGCATTTTATTATACTTTTTCACTACTACTGCATAACAAGACTCAGCGTGGGATTGGATACATTTGGAATTCAGTGTTTTAAATCAAGCTGCGTGTTTAGAATCGTTCGTGCGGGTGTAGTTACTCGTTGGGTTCTATATCATTATTTACACTGTACTGAAACTCCTTTTCCGTTGTATCTTTTTCTGCGCTGTTTAAAATCGTTCCTCGTGTGTGTAGTTACTCGTTGGTTAGCACATAATTATTTACACACTGCTATGAAACTTCCTCCTCCGCTGTATCTGTTTCCCGTGCACAACCAACGCCCAAAGTGATGACCTCCACAATCAGGGCCGTCAGAGTGTTGAAAATCGGTTATCATTTGAGTTTAGGTTCTCTTTGATTTGTATACATCATTATATACACACTGCATTGAAACTTCTTCCTCCCTTGTATCTGTTTCCTCTGCACAACCAACGCCCATAGTGATGACCTCCATAATCAGAGTCCTCAGAGTGTTGAAAATCTGTTATCATGAGAGCGTAATTATTTGCTGGTTTGTACATCATTATTTGCGCACTGCATTGAGTCTTCCTCGTCCCTTGTATCTGTTTCCTCTGCACAACCAAAGCCCAAAGTGATGACCTCCATAATCAGTCCGTCAGAGTGTTGAGAATCTGTTATCATGAGAGCGTGGTTATTTGATGGTTTGTACGTCATTATTTACACTGTACTGACACTTTTCTTTTCCGTTGTATCTATTTCCCGTGCACAACCAACGCCCAAAGTGATGACCTCCATAATCAGGGCTCTCAGCGGCATCACCAGCGGCGGGGAGGTCGAACAAAGTCTCCTCTTTAAGCAGATCAATAACAGCCCCTCCCGCCCGTCCTGCTCCCTGTCCCCGCCCGCCCAGCAGCCTCCAGCGGGCCTGTGGTCGGGGCGGAGTGGCGGCGGGGGGCGACCTTCGGGTAGACACGGAAAACCAAGCCTCAACACCTGCAGCAGCGTGATGGAACGGTGAAAAATAAGAATTGATAAAATGATGCTCTTGTTAATTAATTGATCTCGTCGTTTTCGTGTAGAGCTTCGCAATATTTTATCTAACGTTCACATAAACAATTTTTTTCTGTAACAGCCACGGTTTTCTAATAGTTAAATGGAACGAAAGAATATATACATCGAGGAGGTAGTTGTCCACGAATATGCTGCATTTTTAGGTCATGTTCTAATACCACAAACAGTTACTCATCAGCCGCTTGTTATTTTGTATATGTGGAGTTATGATGAGGCGGAATGAGCCAGGCAAGGAAGTTAAGGCATTTAAGAAAAAAAAATCAGTAAATAAAGATCTATAATTCTATTCATGACGCTCAGAACAGGTGATGGATCTTGATTTGCCTCATGTCACTAGAATACAAATGTAGTTCAGTGATAATGTTAAAAAACAATAAGCTCAATAGTAATGCGTGTGTATATATCAATGATCCCTGTTGTTTGTGTTCAAGTTATCTGCGATACAATACTGAATATTGAACTTATGAATAGTATTGAACAATACTGAGCGATGCTGGCGATGGCGTGACGATTAAAATGTATCCGTATATGCATTACTGTTTCCGAATACTAATACTTTGATCCTTTGAACGCCAAGAATTTGTTTTCGAAATATTAATAAACTATACAAACTAGAACGTGTCGCTGCCTCTGAAATCGTCGCCTATATATCTTACTTTTCTTAGCTTAGTGACGATCTGAATTAATGAAAACACAATACCCCGGAGAATTCAAAGCAGCGACTTCCTAGATTATTTTTTGTGCCTATGTATAAATTATTACCAAGAAGAATAGATATTTACCTTGAATATTCACATGGCGTCATCGCGCACAGGTGTTTTAACGTATGGGGATGGAGGAGGGTACGTGTGGCGTGTGGAAACAAAGGAGTCTAGAGGTTAAAGTTCACATTCTTAAACGTTAATCATGACTATTTCCCAAAGCCACAGCGAAGATTAATTGGGTTTTTCTTGGAGTTTTTCATATTTCCCAAAGCCACAGCGAAGATTAATTGGGTTTTTCTTGGAGTTTTTCATATTTCCCAAAGCCACAGCGAAGATTAATTGGGTTTTTCTTGGAGTTTTTCATATTTCCCAAAGCCACAGAGAAGATTAATTGGGTTTTCCTTCTCCTCTTCCTCCTCCTCCTCCTCCTCCCTTTCCCTTCCCTCCCTTGCCTCCCTCCTCCCTTCTTTGCCTCTCCTTCCCCTCCTCCTCCTCCTCCCCTCAGTTTCCATCGCTTTACTTGTATCTTCCCTTTTCTCTGTCGTTCTTTTTCTGAAGATATAGAAGCCGGGTAAAACTATCACTGGGATCACAAAACAGTCCATGAAAATCGCAACAACTTCTACGAGAGGCTTTTCTAACAGGCGAACTGAAGCGCCGATGCGTCTGACAATACCGAGATGAAGGGAGAAGCGAGAAAGGTGAAAGGAAAAGAGGTGCCGGGGAAAAGGAGAGGAGACTTGCTATGACTTTTTACTTTAGTTTATTCCTCGCAAATATGAAGCCATTCTATATTTTTTTATCCGATCGAATATCATTTATTGAACGCCGCAATTCAAAGTATGCGATCCCCAGAAACCCTTGAGATATGATAACTTATTGAAGACATGCGATCCTGCTCTTAACATTCCGTGAGAAAATGGAAAACCGCGCATCAGGCTTCCTCCTCCTCCACTTTACGCCCCAAGTACCGCACCGTAAAGCATCCGGCCCCTCGTAAACCATTTTTTATTATGCCAAGTTAATCGACAGCTGACGTCCCTGGCCCACGAAACAATGGCCGCCACTCCCCGCCCGCCCGCCCTGCCCACGCCGCGTCCCCTCGGCTCGAGATATCGCCCGTCGCTGCCTCGGCCCCGTCGCCATCATTATAACACGGCCTCAAAACCGCCCTCTCCTTCTTCTCCTCCTCCGCCTCCCTTTCCCTTCCTTCCCCTTCTCTCCTTTTCCTCCCTTCTCCCTTCTTTGCCTCTTCTTCCCCTCCTGCTTCTCCACTCCTCAGTTTCCATCCCCTTTCTTGTATCTTCCCTTTTCTCTGTCGTCCTTTTTCTCCTCCTCCTTTTTTCCTGTGCCTCTCTCCTCTCCTTCTCTAATACTTCTTTCTCTTCTCTCCTTTCCCCTGCACCTCTTCTCCTCCTTTCACCTTTCTTGCTTCTCCCTTCATTTTTGCTCATCTTATTTTCTTCTCTTCCTTTATCTCCTCCTCCTTCGCGGGTCCGTATACCCAGCGGGGACCGGCTGCTGTTTTTCCACACCCCGCTGAACACGCAGCAGCGGGGCGGAGGAGCACGGATCAGTGAGCATGGCAGCAATGTGTCCTATGCCGGCTTTATCATCCTGGCTATACGGAGCATCCAGGCGGAGCTGTGTGTCCGCTGGTCGGGTGTCCACATTATCGTGCCGCCGGGCGCTGCTATCACGAAGCTGCGGTAGGGCGAGGTCCCACGGGAGCGAGGAACGGCGTGTTGCTGTCATCGCCGGCTGCTGCGCGGGGCCCTGAGTGACGCTGGGCCGTGCTGTACCTCCGCGCCCTCGCTGCCGTGGTGCTGCTCCTCACCGCTGCGTTTTTTTTTTTTTTGTAACATCATGATCTGTTTTGCTGTCTCGAGGTTCCCGCTCGTTGGCGCAGGGCAGCGGTCGGTGTGTATGTATGTATGTATACGTTCACCGTCGAGGGTCCCGTGTCGCTGCGTTGAGTCCGGGTACGTGAGCGTTGTGTGGCCGGATTGCTTTAATGTTGATTTTTATGGCGGACGTGTTGTATTAAAACACTGTGTTTAGTACCCTGTCCGGCCGCGGCATTACTCCCTTGATAATCTTTTTATCTGATGGGACTTGCTTACCTTACCATCTTCTGCTGCTTAAATATGGCTGGAATGCTCCCTTCCCTTCCCTTACACAACGGCGATGTGTTGGCCGGTGCTGTGCGTCCGTCTCTATGGACCATTCTTAATATGTTGTCTTTTGACTATTGAGAGGTTTAAGGCGGTGTTTATTGATCGGACGCTCACACCTACACCTGCTGCCCCTGTGCTATGTCTTGCTCCCTTCCCTTCTCGGTCTTGGCCTTGTCTCTTGCCCTTGCCTCTTGCCCTTACCCTGAGGCGGTGCTGCATCTGCCTCCACTTGTCTCGCTGAACCCTTGCCTGCCTGCTTGCTTGCGTGTCGGCCTGCCCGTCTTCCTACATGCCTGCCTGCCTGAGTGCCTGCCTGTCTGCCCAGTGAATTATTTGGCTTCTGTGATCTTGTGATTTGATTAGTATTTTTCCGTGTCTTCAGTTAGGGAGCTGAGTCGCTGTATCTTTATTCTTTTCGGTCGGAGAATTGCCTCACTCCTGCTCCTGATATTTATGTCTACGCACGGACTGACGTTTATGAAATTGACAAGGCGCGTTTATTTTTGTGATACGTCAGGACGCCGGTGTATTATTTTGCCCGCTCATCTTCCGGTCATTCCTTTGTTGTGCATGCGAGCCGCTTCTTGTCGCTCACCGTTTTTCCTTAAAGGCTTGTAAAAAGAAATTCCTACGTCGATGAACCAAGTGATCGGGGTTTCCCAAAGAGATGCCGTCTTGGCGTCACTGGCAGGAGCTGGTGGTGGGAGTTACTCTCATGACGTTACTACCGCCTCGCCCGTCACACCGGTGCTGCATGTGACGCCGGGCATAGCAAGGCCTTAATTGTGTGTGTGGGAGAGTCTTTGTAGCCACGGGAAGTTCATCTTGGGTTATTTGAGACCATTCCAGCAGTTTTGTTTATATTTGGCTTATCTTCCAACGTTAACATGGTGTATTCGGTACCGATGTATAAATTATCAAGCCTAAAGTCATTGTGTCTTGATAAGTTTTAGTCTGAAAATCAAGAGCTAAAGCAACACATCTAAAGCAGAACTCTTATTCATTTTCAGTAATTTGGAACACTGTGTCGGATTACCTTTTGCTTAGCTTCTTTTAAACACTTTTGCTGAGCTTATCATATTCACTTCTGTGTTGTGATTCTTATATTCAATTTCACCATTTTCAATTAAAGCGTAGAGAAAGTAAATCAAGATAGAAAAGGAATCCTGTGAAAAAGTAGCGCTCTATTGGATGGGGACGTTCGTGGCTGCCCGTCAGACTGTGCATGGTGTAGCCGGAGAGGGAGGGAATGGAAGGGAAGGGAAGGGAAAGGAAGAGAAGGGAGGGGGAGGAAAGGGAATTGAGGAGGAGAGAAGGGAAGAGGAGGAAAGAAAATTGGGGAGGAGAGAAGGGAAGGGAAGGAAAGGGAATTGGTGAGGAGAGAAGGGAAGGGGAGGAAAGGAAATTTGGGAGGAGAGAAGGGAAGGGGAGGAAAGGGAGTTGGGGAGGAGAGAAGGGGGACGGAACGTGAGGGGAAAGTCTGGTACACACCCGTTAAAAGCTACAAAATTATTGATGTGGAAGGAGAGGACAGGGGGAGGCCAGGGCGTTGGAGACAGAAGGAAACGGCGAAAACAGTGCAATCCTACGTGGGTGGAACGGAGCCAAAAACGGAATGGAAAACTGTTAAAATCAATACAGCAACGAGGGAACGGAGGGAAAGGGAGCTTGGCAGAAACGGAGAGGGTGGAAAGGGAATAGAATGGAAAGTTTTAATCCGAGAGCGCGCTGGAAACAAAAGGAAGGGAGGAAAACAGAGGAATTGTAGGTGGGAGGCAGACAAAAATGGAGCGATGAAAGTGAATAAAGCAATACAAGGGCTGTGAGAAGGGGAGAGGGGAAGGCCAAGGGCAGAGAGGGTGCACAGGGACAGAACTAAAAATAATACATCCATAGGGAAATAAATGAGACTGTAACAGAGGGATTTAGAGAAACATAACATCCCTGAAGACCGGATTGGATTTGGAAACAGAACAGGCGAAGGTTGAAATACTCTAATGATTATAAAGTACAAGAAATTCATTTATGCAGGTCATATTATGCGTCCAACTGTTAACCGACTGAAAACCAAAATTACAGAATGTTAACCCGGAAATTATAGAACCTTGGGAAGACAGAGAAATAGTTGCGAAGATGAAATTTAAATATTTTACTGAAGCAAGGGAGAATTCTCTAAAATCAGACATAGAGAGAGGTGGGGAACGCTGGGAAAGGCTTGTGTTCTACGGTTAATTCGAAATATCAGAAGGGAAAGAGGACTAAATAAGCTCTTCAGTGCTTAAGGAGGAGTTAACGTGTGCAAGCCGACCATTATTATAGGGAAAGGCTGCGTCTGTAGGGGAAGTGTGTGTTCTTCTAGGGGCAGTGTGTGCATTCTTAGACCGAGACTATTTTAGGGATATATTGCCTAATTCCAGGAACAAACTAAACAATTCTAAGGACTAACTGAGCACTTCTAGAGACAATCTGTGCAGCTCTAAGGTCAAACCATTAAAAAGGACAAGCTTACCATTTATAAAAGCTAACCTCTGACACAAATCTAATTCTAGGTACAAACTAACCATTTCTATGAGCTAATAAATCCTAATAAAATCTAATAAACCGATAATTTGATCATATTTAGATATAAACCCAACATTTAGAGACAGGATGGCCATTTCGAGGGACAAAGAGACCATTTATGAGTACAGGAGACAGGGGGAGGATGGAAGCAAGGGAGCGGTGAGAGGGGGTAAGGAGGGGCACGGGGCAAGGGGCAAAGGGAAGGGGAGGATCGTCACGCCCCACCGCCCCTGACTGGACGCTGGCCACTCCAATGCTTCGCTAATAGGGAGCAGAGGGGAAGGTACGGTTTTTAGTAACCATCTGAGTACACACTGAAGCACATGGGTTATTATTGCCATTATTACTCCTATTATGATTGTCGTAGTAGCAGTAGTGGTAGTAGTAGTAGTAGTAGTAGTAGTAGTAGCAGTAATAGTAATAGTAGTAGTAGTAGTAGCAGTAGTTATCTTTATACATCTTAGTCGAAGGTTAGGTTTTAGTTTTTGTATATATGTAAATGAGTGACCATGGATGATGATGATGGTGATGGTGGTGATGATGGTGGTGATAAAGATGTGTCACCAGATAACGTCAACTAACTCTCCGACGAGGTGACCATTTTTCCTATTTTCTATTTTATTCCTGCACTCAATTTTCATCTTTTTATTTGTAGTTTTTCAGGGAGAGGTGTTATAACGTCTGGGATTCAAATTATGTAACACCGTAAGTCTCTTTTTTTATTTCTATTTTGATCCGTCTCTATCTCATTATTATCTTTTCCTTCTACTCCTACTCTGTTTGATTCTTCTTCTCCTTCTCCTTTCTCCCCTCTCAATCTCCCTCCAGTTTCTCTTTCTTCTTAATCCTCATTTCTCTTCCCTCTCCTCCTTCTCCTTTCCCCCTCAATCTCCCTTCAGTTTCTCTTTCTTCTTAATCCTCATTTCTCTTCCCTCTCCTCCTTCTCCTTTCCCCCCTCAATCTCGCTCCAGTTTCTCTTTCTTGATTCTCCTTTTTCTCTTCCCTCTCCTCCTTTCCCCCTCCATCTCCCTCCAGTTTCTCGTTCTTCTGCATCCTCCTCCTCCTACTCTTCCCTTTCCTCCTCCTCAACCTTCCCCATACTTCCTCCTCCTCCTCCTCTTCCTCCTCCTCCTCGCCGGGTTCACGTCTGTTAGGGTTTATGAGTTGCATTGAGATTAGGTTTTCTGAATGATGATCCGTCAGGCGCGTCCCTATTAGTGCTCCGCCGCCCTCCGAGAAATGCCTTCCCCTCCCTTCCTGATAGAGAGATAGGGAGGTACACGTAAAGAAAATAAAGCTTGTGGGATGTGGTTTTAATGTTTCCTGCAGACTCTTTATGCTCTTATGTTCCCTCTTCCCTTGCCCCCTCCCTCCCTCTCTCTCCCTCTCTCTAGATTGGTAGGGAAGGAAACTGGAGATGTGACTTAGTTTTTTCTTGCCCTGATAGAGAGATAGGAAGGTACAGGTAAAGAAAATAAAGCTTGTGGGATGTACTTTAATGTTTTCTCTCTCCCTCTCTTCTCTCTCCCTCTCCCTCTCTCTTTCTCTTAAGACTGGTGGAAGAAGGAGAGTAAGCTAGTGGGCTGCGATTTACTTTTTTCCTCCATTTTATCTTTATTGTTATTTCCTGTCATAAGAGAAAGATAGGAAGGTACACGTAGGAAAAATAGGCTTGTATAGAGTCCCCCATCCTCTCTCTCTTCTCTCTCTCCTCTCGAAACTGAAAGGAAGGTACTATTTCCCTTCTCTTTACCTGTTTAACTGCCCTACTTATTCCTTCTTTCCTCCCTTTCCTCTCCCCCCTGAACGAAACGCCTTTGCCTTTCTTATATACAGACACAGATAGAGATTACTCCCGGAAAATACGAGCAAATATTTGTTTTCTATTTTTTTTTTTTGTCGAATAACTCGTTCAGAAAATATATAAGTGACGGAACATTACTTTATTTTACTGTTCTTCTCTTTCTTGTCCCTCTAATTGGCGCTTAAACCATCCTCAATAAACAGACAAACTAACGAACAAGCAAAACCACTCCAGCAGCCTCAACCGTAAGAGAGAGAGAGAGAAAAAAAAAAGAAATACAGGTAGAAATATGAGCAAGCGAGGTGTTTTATTATTTTTTTTCCTCCTCCTCCTCTCTCTCTCTCCCTCCCTGTCCACCCATTGTTTCTACTTGAGACTCTGGGAACCATAGTCTGCCCCCCCTCCCCTTCCCCTTTCCCCTTCCCCTCCCCCTCCCCCCTCAACCCTCTCCCCCAAAGCTCGGTTCCCACGGCCAGGCTCTCTCGCACTGGCCCCTTGTGACATTCCTATGAAGTGACCAGCAGGAGTGAGCGAGAGAGAGAGAGAGAGAGAGAGAGAGAGAGAGAGAGAGAGAGAGAGAGAGAGAGAGAGAGAGAGAGAGAGAGAGAGAAGCAGACAGGCAGATAAACAGATGGATAGACAGACAGACAGACTTGCAGACGGAGAGCAACAAGGTGAACACTAAAATTTTAACAAGAATATTGAATCATTATAAAAGAGTAACAACAAGACCCTTAACAACAACAGCAACAATAACAATGGCATCAACAGTAGCAAATACAACAACAGCAACAGCAAACAGAGTAGCTATTCCCGGCTTTTGCTAAGTTCATTCAATTCATCTCCAAACATAACAGCATCAGTGAAATCTAGATGTTTCCTTCTCGTTCCCAGAGACACCAACAGAGAGTAGAGGGAAATTATAAGGGAGGTATAATTAACACACACGCATTCACCACATCAAGGCGGAGAAAGAGGGGAGGGAAGGGTCGACGGAGATGGATGCGAGAGGGGAAAGTACTAGTGACGGAGGAGCTGCTGGGGACACGATGCAAACGAGAAAGAGTTGAATAAGGGATGAGAGAAAAAGGAAATAGGAAGGTAGTTTAATGTTTCTTCTCCCTCCTCCCTCTCTCCCCCCCTCTCTCTCTCTCTCTCTCTAGACTGATACAAGAAGGAAAGTAAACACGTGAGATGTGATTTACTTTTTCTTCTATCCTTTTCTGTTATATCCTGGGTCTAAAAATAGTGGATAGGATAGATATGATGAACTTATGAGATACGACCATACCAAACAAAGATGAAAGTTGAGGGGAAAGAAAGGGATGGCTGGGTCTACGTAAAGGTGATAAATAAGGTGCCAGAGCGAACTTACATCGAGCCAGGGAGAAGCTGCTATTAGTACGAACAGGCTTAGGGCGAGCGAGGCGTTGCAGAGAGCTCGAACTCGCTGCTGAAGGATCATGTCAGTGGTGGAGGAGAGCCGAAGAACTGCAGTGAAGTCAAAAGCGTGTGTAACGAAAGACTAAAAGAGAACAGGTGTCAGGAATAGAGGTGAGGGGTGTGAGGGAAGGCTGCGGGTTAACGTTAAGAGGGCGAGGGAGGGAAAGAAGGAAGGTCAGAGGGATGAGTGAGTGGGGAGAGAGGGAGAGAGAGAGAGGTCACATCCCAGTAGCAACATAGTCACACTTGGGGCTACGTGCGGAATGTCTTCACCGCCACAACCACACTCTTAAAATGGTAGTGGCGGAGGAGAAAGAGGAGGTGGGGGTGGCCGACGCAGCAGGAGTAGTAGTAGTAGTAGCAATAGTAGTAGTAGTAATAGTCGTAATGGCATTTATAGTAGTAGTAGTAGTGGTAGTAGTGGTAGCGCAGAGAGGTTACGGCCACAGTAATGGTGATGATGGATTGGGCGTTGTGGTGGCGAGGAATCCATGTATGAGCAGGCATGAGGCTTGGGAGGAATGAGGCTCAGGTGTATCTTATAAGGCAGGTAAATGATGGTAAGCTATTCCTACAGGTGTGGAAATATGGGTCAAAAGGTAGCGGGGGAATCGAACGAGTGGATTTACCCTAAACTACCCAAAGCTCATATTCAGAGGGCAACGTTTACCTGTTTAAAAGAAGATTCAGCGGAGAAATATGCAAAAAAAGTTTAGAGTAGGAGAATGAAACGCGTGTCATGGGCCGTAAAGGTGACTATTAGTGGGTTGAATTCATGGGGTGGACGTGGGTGACAGGGTGGGTGAGGTGGGTGAGTGTAGACGGTGGGTGATAGTCCGACTTTCTCAGGTGAGGGTGAACAGGTGAGGGGTGAGGGAGGGGGGGCTGCCGGGGAAAGACAAGAGGATGGGAGGGTGGGGGAAGGAGGGGGGTGACATTCCGTGCCCGGTCTTAGGAATGGTGGAATGTGGGGGTGGTGGGGGCGAGGGTGGGCAAGGGGGGTGGGCAGGGGGTAGAGGGGCGAAGGTGGGGAATGGGGGGGAAGAGCGAGGGGGGAGTATGGGAAGTCTCCAGTTCACCTGCTCTCAGAAACTGCCCCTTCACATCTCCTTCCCTTCCCTTCCTTCCCCTTCCCTCCCAGACGACTGACATCCCCATTCCTCCACCCCCACCACCACCAGGTCAGTTCATCACCACCACCACCACCGCTGTCACCACCACTGCAGTCCTCGTCACCACCACCACCACCACCATCATCATCAGTCACCACCGCGTGCATGCAACACCGTAATAACATAAAAAGGAAGAAAGCAATTAGTCTCGTTTCCCCTCCTAATTGGTCTTGAATGCTCGAAGATTTGCAGATAATTACGAGCATAAATTTGACCACAGGGGTAATGCAGGAAAGGAAAAAACAATTAGTCTCGTTTCCCCTCCTAATTGGTCTTGAATGCTCGAAGATTTACAGATAATTACGAGCATAAATTTGACGACAGGCGTAATGCAGGAAAAGGAAAAAAAACAAACAAACTTAAGCGAGAATCTTTACCAACAGGTGGCGTTGCTAACCTCGGAAGTATTCGGGGACCGCCTCGGATTCTTCTCAAGTGTAGCGTTGGAGATTCCAGACTTGTATCACTGAAGAAATCGAAAGTGAGAAAGAAACACATGCACACAAACTCTCTCTTTCTCTATCTATATATTTTTCTCAGTCTATCTTTATCTTTCTTTTTTTTATCTATCTATCAATCTATCTATTTCTCTATCTATCTATCTCTTTATCTATATCTCTACCTGTTTATCTGTATATCTAACTATTTTTCTATCTGTCTCTTTCATGTAGTCTTCTTATATTCTCCATTGTGTAAGTTTAGTAAGTATGGTGACAGCCGCAAAACGTTACTCGGCTCTGTCTGTGTGTAGTCCTCTGGCTTTGACGCGAACTTTCATCAACGTCTACCTTTCCCTTTAAACCACAGCGTCACAGGCATACAGTTAGCAAAGAAAGAATAGCGAGACCTCAAGAACGACAGGTGTGATAACGAGTGAAAAGTAGAGAAGATGGACACGCCTAGCTGAAGAAAATATATATGTGTTTAGGCCGTTTTCTTATTACGTCTTGTGGCTGAAGTAGGATTTGCTGCTCTCTAGCATGGCTGACAACACGTACGGCGCAAGCGATATAAGAGCAGCCAACAGTGGTATCCTCAACGTTGCCGCCGCTGGAACGCTACTGAAGGAAGCATATTTGCGGCCTCCTGAAAACGAGCCACGCCCACTTCGCGCCATCTCCTGCGGGCAAGCAAAGCACAAGACACCGAACAGCACCCGGAGACCATAAATAACGCCATACCGTGAATGACGCGAACTAAATACGGTCTGGAAAGAATTCGGCTCCCGCGACTGTGGGATGACGGACTGCCTGAAGGCGCCGGGAGGTTCTCAGGCCGTCCCGGGGTGTCGGCGCGGTATCACTGTATCAGGGGAGGACAAGGTAGGGGGATGTCAGGCCAGGGACTCTCTCCATTTGTCCCTCCCGCTATCAGGCCGAGTGTTTCGAGGGGACAGATGGCTGCGCTGATAGACTGCCCGTGACACCCTCCCTCGGCCCAGGACTCCTCCAGGGCTGTGTTTTTGTCCCAGATTTCTTGTTGCTGGAGAACGAGGAACCCCTTCGATGACTGGTTGATGGTGTGGGCTTGACTGTTTCACTTATCTATTTGTTTATTACGTTGTTTATTTTGTGTTGTCTATTTATTTATCTATTCATTTTTGTGTGTAATCAATCCTTTTTGTAAATAACTAACGAATCACTTTGTCTCGATCCTTGTATCATCTTAACGGAATTGAGTATGAGCGAAATTTAAATGTAGTAAAATTTGAATGAACATCTTTAGCTTTATGATTATGCAGTGCTGACCGGCTGATTTTGTAAGATACATGATGCGATAATCTTGAGAGTTGGTGTGTTTGAAAATTGGGTAATAATAATAATAATAATAATAATAATAATAATAATAATAATAATAATAATAATAATAATAATAATAATAATAATAATAATAATAATAATAATAATAATAATGAAAATAATAATAACAATAATGTATAAGTCAGCAGTCCCCTTACCACATCATCATCATCATCTTGGTTGTCGTGTCAGGCCGCCGCATTCGCTTCATACTTTGAACGTCGCATTAGTCTTCGTCAACAACAATGTGGCTGATTTGTTCTTGTTTAACCCGTTTTTCACTGCGTGGTAAGTTTGTTTTGTTAATTTTCTTATATCACCTAAAATATAATAAAATAAAAAAGCAAAGACTGAAAAAATAAACGTGAAAGGAAAAAAACAAGATCAGAAAAATGGATAACAAAAGAAAATCAAGAAAGAAAACAAAAGTATAGAAGCAGGAGAAAAAAAAGAACGACAAAGTAAGGAACATAAAACAAGAAAAGAATAAAAGAGAAAACAAAAGAACAACATCAAAGAAAGACTGAACTTGTAATAGGTCGAATTAACTAAAAATCCAACACTTTTCACTATATTCCTCACAAAAGTGAAATTAGAAACCACATAAATGTTAATAAATACTAATGCAACGTTTGAATAATCTGTCTAGCAGCTGCACCGCCTCGTAAGGGCCGCGTGTGCTGCCCCCGCGTGAGGGACGTCCGGGGCCCGGCAGCCTCTCAGCGGCGGGACAGGCGCGGCGGGCGGTGCTGCTTATCTGCGTGGCGAGGCTTTGTTAGTGCACAGCCGCTGCATTCTGAGAAACTGCGGCGTGTAAGCCATAAAAAGATTACGATCTGCTTACGTATGGCTTAATTATATTTGTGTTGGGTAGAATGAGCCGAGGATCATGGTTGCAAGCACGGTGCGGCCCGGTAACTGGATCATAGAGGAGTTTCTATAAGTCTGGCATATAGAAAATTTATTCGCATTCGTATCTTTACATAATTTCCTCTTGGGACTGAAATTCATGTATTTTCACACAAGCAGTATTACTTGCTATGTTTGTCATTCTTATCCACTACACCCACTAACTGACTACATTCCTGTTTATTTTTATTGTTAATCTGGATCGGTCATATTACGATGTTTAACGATTTATTACACTAAGTATTTTGTCTGTCTCACTTAATTTTTTTCATGTGTGATGCTTTGCGTCGGGGGAAAAATCGAAAATTTGCAGTTAATGTTTTTGTAAGTGCGAAAAAAAACCTCAGCTGATAATAAATAAACTGGTTAAACGTCTTGGAAAACCTTACCTTGGTAGTGTATAATAATAATAATAATAATAATAATAATAATAATAATAATAATAATAATAATAATAATAATAATAATAATAGTAATAATAAAAATACCAATAATACTAACAAAAGTGCTGATATTAATGTGTGTGTGTCTGTGTGTGTGTGTGTGTGTGTGTGAAAATACACACACACACACACACACACACACACACACACAGGGGTTGTCTCGGCGTGAGGGGCATAATAAAACAGGTGTTGGGGGCAGTAAAGTCTCCTGGCAGGTGCTTAGTGTCTGTCTGTTTATTAATTAGCGAGAGAGAGAGAGAGAGAGAGAGAGAGAGAGAGAGAGAGAGAGAGAGAGAGGGAGAGGGAGAGGGAGAGGGAGAGTAGTCTTTTTATATATTTTAAGTTGCTTTTTTCCTACTGTAAGCGAGACATCTTCAGTTCTCATTTGCAGGTCTTACGCAGCTCAGGTCTCGGCGATACGTTACAATATATTTCTTCTCTGAATGCTTTACGGATCTCGAGTTACGTTAGGTGCGCGCTATAACGAAGCCACTCCCTGTTAAGCTTCACGAAATGTCCACAAAACGGTGATACTTTGCGGTTCGGTTTGTATAATTTTATGGCGTAATTAAACAGGAGGAACGATCAGGGTTTTCGGGTGTCGGTCTATTCCCATTTTCCTCATTATAATATTCGGAAAGGACACTTGTTTTATGGTGACGTTTGTTGGAAAAGTTAAAATAGAGAAAAACGAAAAGCAAAGAGAAACGTAAAAGTCTTAAAGTGTATATTCAATTATTTACGGCCATATATTCAGAGTTCATTATCTTTATCATCATCATCATCATCTTAATCATCATAATCATCATCAGCAGCGGTATCTTTTACCAATTTACTACAGGGCAAAGATCTTCCCCCAAGTCCTGCATCCCTTCACTAATTAATATCAGTGGATTTCATCTCGCTCCGGCAAAGGGTCTTATAGTGTCACTTCGTTATGCACAAGGCTCTCTGTCTGCCGTGACTTCTATATTTTCAAAGGTGTTCGTTACTAAATGATCAAGGCTGTATAATTATTTCATCAGTACTAGTTATTTTTAAGAGTATGAACATAAGAACATAAGAACGTAAGGAGTCTGCAAGAGGCCGGGTAATAGTAAAAGTCAAAACTCTGTATGCATATTATAATACCTTTTTAATATCTTATCTTTGTGTTTGTTTATTTACCACCATTTTTCAAGGCTACGACGTATTAAAGATTTCTAACTCAATATTCTTTTATCTACGGCAATTCTGTTAAAAATCTATGGGCCACTAACAGTTTAAATTTTATTATGAAATGTTATTTATATATTTTTTCGATGGTATGAGTTAGTTTTAAGATAAATAGACCGCCGCCAAATTTCCAGAAAAAAGTATGGGAAATAAAGAAAAATATCGAATATTGTATAATTTTTTTTTTTCGGAAATGGGTTTTGTTTGTGAAATTTCTGCCGGGAATTTACTCTCGAAATACCCTTTTAGCGTAAAATATGTGTAGTGGAAGGACAAAGCCTGTAGCATGTTTGGTGACTAGTGTTGTTGATATATACTATTTTGCGTATTATTATTATTATTATTATTATTATTATTATTATTATTATTATTATTATTATTATCATTATCATTATCATTATCATTATCATTATCATTATCATTATCATTGTCACTGTCATTGTTATTGATATTGCTATTGTTATTGTTATTGTTATTATTATTATCATTATCTTTTTAAAGTTATAACAGTAGTAGGTGGTAATAGTAGTTAGTAGTAGCGGTAGCAGCAACAATGGAAAAACAAAGTAATTAATGGTAATGATAGGGTCGTTGAAGTCGTAGTAGTAGTAGTAGTAGTAGTAGTAGTAGTAGTAGTAGAATCGCTATAAAACAACAACAACAAAACAACAACAACAACAACAACAACAACAACAACAATAATAACAACAACTCAACACCACCACCACCACAGCTTCAAACACACACACACACACACACACACACACACACACACACACACACGCGCACACTCCATGTTCTAACCTGCAGCACACTTAATTAACATTTCCCAAGCAATTCCAGCATATTTTTCCCCTCCTTTACCTTCGCCCTAATACATCCTCCCGCCCTCTACTCTCGCCCCTCCAAATACTCCCCCAAAACCTTTTATATCTAGGGAAGCTGTGACTTAATTGCATTCTTGGGTTATTGATCGTATGCCCTTCCCCTTCTCCTCCCCTCCTCTTCCCCTCTCTTCCCCTCCTCCTCCTCGTTGTTGCTGCCAGGTGCATGATGTTACCTCCTTCCCTTCCATCTCCCTTCCTCCCCTTCCCTCCGGCCGCACGTTGTCGTACTGGCCGTATGAAAACAACTAGAATAAAATCAGTGAGTCGTGAAATACTGGTTGATTCGACGTAGATTATTTGAGGGACGGAATGTCGTCCTTTTTTTTTATGCCTGTGTGTGTGTGTCTGTGAGGGAGGGAGAGAGAGAAAGAGAGAGAGGGAGAGAAAGAGAGTCAGGGTACATGCTGCTTTGGGGAGATAGGAAGGGAGATAATGGAAGAAGAAGGAAAACATTAAAACAAGCTGAAGGAGGAGGAAGAGGAGGAGGAGGAGGAGGAGGAGGACACAGGGAGAGGAGATCCGTTGAGAATGTAAGAGATAGAGAGATGGAGATTAGAGAAAGAGGAGGAGGAGGAGGAGGAGGAGGAGAAGCAATAATACGTTCCAGGATATGAACTTAACTGAAGGAATAAAGGGAAGACTTCGTTAATTGAGTGACAAACAAAGGAGAGGGACTGAAATAACATCACGCACCCTTTGAGTAATGAGGGATGGTGAAGAGAGAGAGAGAGAGAGAGAGAGAGAGAGAGAGAGAGAGAGAGAGAGAGAGAGAGAGAGAGAGAGAGAGAGAGAGAGAGAGAGAGAGAGAGAGAGAGAGAGAGAGAGAGAGAGAGAGAGAGAGAGAGAGAGAGAGAGAGAGAGAGAGAGAGAGAGAGAGAGAGAGAGAGAATAAGGAAAACAGACAAATAATGAAGGAAAATAATAGATAAATAGACTTCCCAGAGAGAGAGAGAGAGAGAGAGAGAGAGAGAGAGAGAGAGAGAGAGAGAGAGAATAATCCAGGAAATTAATAGATAAATAGACTTCCCAGAGAGAGAGAGAGAGAGAGAAAGGAGAATGACGCAAGGAAAACAAGGAAAACAGACAAATAATCCAGGAAATTAATAGATAAATAGACTTCCCAGAGAGAGAGAGAGAGAGAGAGAGAGAGAGAGAGAGAGAGGAAGTAGAAAAGAGAATGACACAAGGAAAACCAGGAAAACAGACAAATAATGAAGGAAAATAATATATAAATAGACTTCCCAGAGAGAGAGAGAGAGAGACTGGAACAATAACAGGACTTATCTCGAGACAATAAGGGTTGGATTCCGCAGCTGGCAAGAATAAGATCGTCATAATTTGCTTCTGTGGCGACGTTTGATTCCCTATTGTCGGTTCACGGGAAGGGAGGAAGAGAAACGATGTCATTGGTGTTTAGTGGAGCGTGGGAGGCTGAAAGACGAGCTGTGATTGGCTCCCCCCAGACGCCTCGAGCCCTGATTGGTGGAGCCCTAAGTGTTTAATTTACGTGTATGCTTCGTGGGCTGTGATTGGCTGCT
This sequence comes from Eriocheir sinensis, assembly GCF_024679095.1. Taxonomy (NCBI): domain Eukaryota; kingdom Metazoa; phylum Arthropoda; class Malacostraca; order Decapoda; family Varunidae; genus Eriocheir; species Eriocheir sinensis. The sequence goes on from NC_066520.1 coordinate 16,788,543, forward strand.
GAGATGATCTTGTTTTTCGGTTTTATAGGATTGGTTTCTTGTAGCTCTTTGGTCTGTGTCTCTCTTTCTCTCTATCTATCTATTTTTCTCTATTTCTTCGTTAAAATCACTTTCTCCTCTCTCTTTTTCCTTCCTTCTGGTTCTTCCACTTCTTATCCTTTTTCCTCCTTCTCTCCCTCCTATTCCCTCTTCTCTTCCTCTGTTTCTTCATTAATATCACTTCCCTTCCTCTCACTCTTCTCTCTCTTGGTTCTTTCATTTCTCCTTATCCTTTTTCCTCCTTCTCATCTTATTCTTCCTTCCTCCTCTTCCTCTTCCTCCAGCTCCTCCCATTACCATCTCTCTTCTTATTCCTCCTTCTCTTCCTCTTCCTGCACCTCCTCCCATTACTATACCTCTCCCTTCTCCCTCCGCCTCTACATCCACCTCCTCCTCCCCCTTCGTCCTAAGATAACCTCTCACCTTTAACGTTAATGATGTCCAGGTAACATTGAACCTGGACCTCTCGACTCTCCTCTGCCTCCCATCTACCTTCCCACCTCGCCTCTTTCGCCTCTTCCTCCTCTTCCTCCCCACCGCCCCCAGCACACACCACACGTTCCCATCACCCCCACAGACTCAAAACCAAACTACCTATTCTATCCTATTCTTGTGTTATTTAGATTCATCCATTTTTAGATTCAGGAGAGTATCAAGACACTTCTCCACCCGAAATTGACCCCTTTTCTGGTCTGTCGTTCTTGCTTCTTTTATCGTAGCAGCGTTTAATGGTCTTTTTATGTTGCTGATTTGTTTTGTTTTTTGCCCCTTGAGCTGCCTCCCTTGTTGTAAAAAGAGGATACACTCACTTTCATCAACCATACCCACGAACACACACGCCACCCAGTTGCTCTTTCCTTCGTTTCCTACTTCAAACAGACTTTTCTTTCCTATTAAAGTGTTCTAGTATTTACATTCATCCACCCACCCACACACACACACACACACACATCTATCAGTAACACACACGTACAGACATCACTCAGTTGCTCTTTCCTTCCTCTTCTACTCCAAAATTGCTCTTCTATCCTGTTATGGTGCTCTAGTATTTACATTCACTTACCTCTATCAACCTCACCCACGTACACACACCACCCAGTTGCTATTTCCATCGTCACCTACTCCTACTTCTTTACCTGCAGTCTACGTATCACTTCTCCCACTCACTCCCCTGTTACTCCCACTCAACGCCCCACTCACTCTCACCCTCACTAATGCTTGCCTCATGTTCCCACTCGCCGCTACACGCTGTTTATCAGAGTAGCAGTCACAGTAAATAACCGCTTCTTTAAATGTTTTCCTTGATGTTTGATTGTAGCACTGTTGTTTTTTTCACTCGCAGTACGTACCGAATCGTGAGACTTTTTAGGTATTATTTCTGCCCTTAGTCTTATATTACAATCTCTATGTCTTTCTTTCCTTATCATTTCGTGAAGCTGAATGAGAAACTAAGTCGTCATTAACAGAGTGGTGTGTTTATTAAGCGTTATGTCGGATTTTCAAGGGTCGGACCTCTTACTCGGCCCTTCTCCTTTCATACAACAGTCATCCTCATCCACATCAGTTATCTACCACTCCCGAAAACTGAAGTTCAAGAGTGCAAATGCTTTCTCTGCGATGGTCATGACTGGCTTAGGGTTGTGGGCGTAGCTCAAGAATGGCTATCAACTGTAGTTCTTTTAGTCGACTGTTCTACGCCCAGCTGACGACGAGGATAAGCCGCAAGTATGCGTGTGATTTGAAGAGACGATTAAGAACGGCCGCAAAGTTCTGCAAGATGTTCGGGACTGGCTATCAAATGCTTCAAGACGTCACTTCGAGTCGCTTACTACGAGGATGGAGTAGCGAGTATGTGTGTGATCTAAGGGAGACGTTAAAGTACGGGCGCGAAGTTCTGCAAAATAGACTTGTCGATGCGCTCTAGAAGGAAATTATAAGAACAACCCCGAATGAAAAATGTTGTTTACCTCATATATGTGGTGTATGAGATGTCAAAAGGAACAGACGAGGAGCAAACGATGATGAAGGCGTGGAGGAGGAAGAGGAGGAGGAATAAGAGGAAAGGAAAGATGATTATTTAGGGATAGATGAAGAGGAAGAGGGAGATGTAAAAAGGAAAAGACGAGAAGCAAATGGTGATGAATGAGAAAAGGAGGAAGGAGAGGAGGAGGAATAAGAGGAAAGGAAAGATGATTATTAGGAATAAGAGGAAAGGAAAGATGATTATTTAAGGATAGATGAAGAGGAAGAGGGAGATGTAAAAAGGAAGAGACGAGAAACAAATGGTGATGAATGAGAAAAGGAGGAAGGAGAGGAGGAGGAATAAGAGGAAAGGAAAGATGATTAATGGTGATGAATGAGAAAAGGAGGAAGGAGAGGAGGAGGAATAAGAGGAAAGGAAAGATGATTATTTAAAGGAAGAGACGAGAAACAAATGGTGATGAATGCCACGGAGAGGAGGAGGAATAAGAGGAAAAGGAGGGATGATTGCTTGAATGTGAGCCTGAAGACGTGAATGATTGGCTGGCTGATTCCCTCCATAGCCGTCTGTTTTTTTGAGAGGGATTCGAACCCATCAAATACAGACAGATCGGCGGCCTTGAACACTGCGCCTTAGTCTCACTCCCAACGTGATAGCGAAGAATATTAATTTACTGTGAACTTTGCTGCATTTTCTTTGACTTTACAGAATGGCAGCCTTGGAACAATCCCCTTTAGCTACACTCCCAACGTGACAGCGAGGATATTAATCTACCGCGAACCTTACTACATTTGCTTCGACTGCTTTTTTTGGGGGTTAGGATGAGTTGCTTTCCGCCTGCCGCCTAGCATCCTCGTCCTCGCTGAATGATTAATTTAACAACGCCTCGGCCGCCTCTTCGCAGCCTTCACCCAACTTTCCGCCGCTCAGTCAGCCGCCGCCGCCGTCCGCCCGTCGCCCGCGGAAGGGATTCATATCCTCCACATTCTTGAAGGCCAAATGGGCGTAACTAAACCGCGAAGCAACGCACAGCTCGACGCGCCACGATTTTACTGAAGGCTGAGAGTCGGATTGCGAGCTTTTTTTCCATGCCCGAACCATCTATCAGGGAAGACTTGCTGGTGTCGCCGCTGTCCTGACGAGGCGATGGAGGAAGGAAAGTGGCATCAATGAAGAAATAGAGGAAGAGAAGAAGGAATAAGAAGGAGGGAAGGAGGAAAAAGGAGAGAGAGACGGAGGAAAGTGATTTTAATGAAGAAATATCGGGAGTATAGAGAGAGAAAGAAACTCGCATTGAAATAGTCGAAGTAGTAGTAGTAGTAGTAGTAATAGTAGTGGCAGTAATAGCAGTAGTAGTAGTTGTAGCAGTAGGAGTCGGGGTGATAGTGGTATTAGAAGCAGTAGCAAAAAGTTGATAGTTTTTACAGAGGCAGTTGAAGAATGTCATACTTTTTTTTTCCTCTCTCTTTTATAAACACACACACACACACACACACACACACACACACACACACACACACACACACACACACACACACACTCTTATATACCCCTTCCTTCCCTCCCCCCCCTCCCCCACACAGAATAGTCGCGCCCTGGTCAGGTTCGCTCTTAATGACCTTGAGCCCTCTCGTGTTGCCTTTTACGTTACATAAACAACACGAGGCAGCGAGGAAAGGCCGCGGGAAGGCTAAGAGCTACACACCCAGAGCCGCGTAATGAACACTTTGGGGCTGCAATTTTTTTTTACATTATCGCCGTTCTTGCCTCTCATTGGTCCGTTCGCCTCATCTTACCTGTCCTATCCTCCTCTCTTCCCTATCTTTCTCTTTCCCTCCCTGCCTATCACTCCCATTCTCCCCTCCTTACCTATTCCCCTTCATCTATCTTTTTGCCTGTTTCATTGGTCTGTTTGCTTCATTTTACCTGTCCTATTCTCCTCTCCCTTAGTTTTCCCCTTCTTTTCCTCCCTGTCTATCATTCCCATTCACCCCTTTCTTATCTATCCACTTCATCCTCCTTCATTCCCTACTCATCCGCCTTTTTGCCTGTTTCATTGGTCCGCTTGTGTCATTGTCATTCTCCCTTCTCTATCTTTCCTCCCTCCTCCTCCTCCCTGCCCATCACTCCCATTCTCCCCTTCCTTCATTCCCTGCCGCCTGCCCTTTACTTGCCCTTCTCTCTTCACTTCTCCTTCCTATACCTTATCGAGGAGTCCGCCACGATGTTCCCTCATGCTTGGCCCTTCCCTCTGTATCGCATCCCGAGTGAGGAGATGAAAAAACTTGAGTTATTTGATGGTTATGTGAGGTAGGGAAGGCTGCTACACACCTCTACTCATAGTTTTACTCTTATCCAGTGGCTTAGTAGTTTGTGTGATTCAGATTTTTTTTTAGTTTAGTGTAAAACCAGCATCATAAATAACACCCATTACTAGTCTACCTTATCGGAGTCTGGTGTCTGCTCTGGTAAAGGGTATAATCTCACCTCTCCACCTGGTTTTACTCCTATCCAGTTTCTTAGTTTTCAGAGTTTGCGTGATACAGATCCTTTTTTTTTGTTTACTGTAGCACCATCATTATCATCAGCTGTTACTATATTCTACATCCTTCGGTCTGGTGTTAAGTGTATTCTATCCTGCTCCGGTAAAGGTTATAATCTCGCCTCTCCGCCTGGTTCTCTGTCTGCCCTGACTTCTATATTTCCTGGGGTGTCGCTCTGTTACTTTGAGTGTTCATCTGTTACGGTAATGTCCCTGGTCACCATAAAGCCCTTAGGTAATTGTACACATTCCGGCAGTCCATTTATTTTAATTAGAAGAATGTTTTACCGGAAGACAGAGGCAAAAAGGGCTGTGACGTGACAATGGCCAAAGTAGTATATGAATAAATAAGTAAATAAATAAATAGATAAGTGAATAAATAATAAATATAAATGCAAAATGCTCAACTTCTCGCATTTTCTTCTTCTCATGTATTTCAGTTCAATTTCGAAGTCGGTTTTCTTTTGGTGTGCATGGGATACGGCTTTCTTTATTCCTTATTATCTTGTTTTTTTTTTCCTTGCCATGTAATATCTGGCCACCATCATACCTCACCGTTTTTTCCTCTTCTTTTCCTCTTTCTTTCTAACTTTACATTCCTGGAGGAGTCAGCCGGTCATCCCTTCCTCTTCTCCCTTCTGCTCCTATTTTTTTTCTCTGTAATAACTTATATATGTATCTACCTGTATTTAGTTATCTATACCTCTACCTATCTATGTGTACCTACTTATCTTACATTCTTCCTATTTACCCATTATCTATCTATATCACTCCTTTCCTTCCAGACTCCTTATCTCTATCCCTACTTTACTGCCTGACTTGGTCCCCTAACATCCCTTTCTTGTCCTTCCTCCAAGTCTTCGCGAGGCCTCACGGGCAGGAAGGGGGTTACCTGTGCTCACCTCAAGCAATTAAGCCGCACCTGGAGAATTCCCAGAGCCCTTCAGAGCCGCCCGGAGGCCCCCAGACGAGTCCATTACATCGCAGGGGTGGGACTGGTCAGGTTAGCACCATTGGGCTTGAACGAGGCACCGGTAGAACCACATTGCTGACAGTGATAAGGTCTTGTCCTTCGATAGATTCATGTGAGTGTACAGAGGAGGAGGAAGAAAAGGATGAGGAGGATATGGAAAAGAAGAGAGGGACGAGGAAGATAAAGAAGAGGAAGAAGAGGAAAAGGAAGGAGGGACATTTTTGGAGAAAGATGAAGAGGAGGAGGAAGACGAACAGGACGAGAAGGAAGAAAAAGACAAGGAGGATACGGAGGAGACAGAAGGGAGAGGAAAAGGAAGATAAAGAAGAGGAAGAAGAGAAAAGAAAGGATGGATACTTTTGGAGAAAGATGGAGAGGTGAAGGAGGAGGAGGACGAGGAGGATATAGAAAAGGAAAAGAAGGAAGAGAAAGAGGAAGATCAAGAGGAGGAATAAGAGGAAAAGGAAAGACGGATATTTGGCGAAAGATGAAGAGGAAGAGGAAGAGGACAAAGACGAGAAGAATACGGAGAAAGAGAAAAGAGAAGAGAGAGGAGGAGGAAGGAGAAGAAGGGGAGGAATATAGGGGAGAGAGAGAATATAGGAGAGGGAAGGGGGGCGGGGGGAGGGAAAGTCTGCGGTCGTCGGTTCTGCTCGTGCGGTTTTATGTATTTTCACGCCGCCCCTTCGTCGCCCTTTGCGGTTTTTGACGGATTTTACGAATGCTTGAGTTTAGTGATCTATTTTTTGTGTCCCCCTCTCTAAAAAAAGGTTAAGTTGAGGCCCTGATGCTTTTAATTCCCACCCACTCCCTCCTGTTTCTTTTTTTATTTTAATCTCCCCCACATTCTGATTTTGTTTTTTTTAGATTTTTGTAGCCCTCGCGGGTTTTAACGGCGCCCCCTTTGACACACACACACACACACGCACAGGCAATCAGTCACTGCAATGTAATAACTAACCCATAAATTTGTCGAACGTAAGCCGATTTGAAGATACGCGTGATGAAATGGCTTTGAAAGAACTGAATATTACGAGCTAGACTGGAAAGAAAATATATATTGATAGGGCAACCACCACCACCACCACCACCACTATCACCATCACCAACAACAGCACTAAGAAAAACATCACTAGAACTTATACTACCATCATCACAACCACCACCACCACCACAACAACAACAACAACAGGCACGCCTCTGACGGGCCTCGGTAATCAGGGTCGTCAGGTGACAGGTGAGGTAGGCGGAGAGACTTTCCTCCTTATCTCCTTATCAATGGAGGGAAGAAGCTGACGTCACGACCACCCCGGGGAGAGAAGGAGGAGGAGGAGAAGAAGGAGGAGGAGAAAGAAGAAGAGGAAGAAGAAAAAGAAAAAGAAAAACAAGAAAAGATAAATACAAGGCGGAAAAGAGGAGCATTTAGAAGAGAAGGAAAGAAGGAATAAGAGACAATGTTAAAGAGAAAGGGAGGAGGAAAATAAAAGGAATACTCTCTCTCTCTCTCTCTCTCTCTCTCTCTCTCTCTCTCTCTCTCTCTCTCTCTCTCTCTCTCTCTCTCTCTCTCTCTCTCTAATATTGTGGACAAATATCGAACCTCGTTGCCCGTTGCTAGGATACAATGAGAGAGAGAGAGAGAGAGAGAGAGAGAGAGAGAGAGAGAGAGAGAGAGAGAGAGAGAGAGAGAGAGAGAGAGAGAGAATATGGCGGCTGTGACTATGCAAGGAACGCCCTCTTCCTTATTTTAATGCCCCCTTATCGTTTCGGGGCCTCTCTTCCCTATCTTTCCTCCCTCCTTCCCTCCCCCATGCCTATCACTCCCATTCTCTCCTCCTTACCTACCCCTTTTCCTCCTCTCCCTTGCCTATTACGTTCCCTTCTCTCCTCACCTCTCCTACTTATACCATTTCTCTCTCCCTTCTCTCCCTCTCTTTTTTTTTCCTTTTCTTCCCTCCTTTACGTCGTGCCTATTAAATTCCCTCCTCTCTTGCCACTTTTCTCTCACTTCCTTACCCCCTCTTCCTTTTGTTTTCCTCCTTTACTCCCTGCCTACTAATTCCCTTCCTCTCCTTCCACTTTTCTATCATTCTTCTGTTTTCTTACCTGTTTTCCCCTTCCTTTGTCTCACCTCCATTCCATTTATTTCATCACCTACTCATCATCATCATTTCTCATCGTATATTTTCCCCTTTCATCAGCATCTTTCTCTTCCTCCGTTTAACCACACTTTCATCTTCTCCTCTCATCACATTCTCTTACTGCTCATTCTTCCCCCTTTCCCCTCCTCTTCTGTCTTTTCCTCAATGTTCAAGGTAATGTGTTCTTAAACCTTGGGGAAACGTGATAATTAAAGAATCAGGAAATAATTATGACGGTAATTTACACACACAAACCTTTTTAGTACATCCCCTTCTTATGCTTACGTCAAATAGCAGGGCGGATAAATGGTTACTTCATCCACAAGTCTTAGGATGTTAACTTACTCAGGGTAGCCAAGGGAAGAGATGTTTATTCTTAAGCCCAAGTTTCAGGAATACACGATATCTATATTTACAGGCAACTTGACAGTCACTCACACAGCACATTTCATCATATTCCCTTATCCTTTTCAGCGCCTCGGCCGTGAGTGTAAAGCAGCGTGGATGAGGATCAAAGACCTCGTGGAAGTCTGGATCAAGACAGGGAGAGGACATCCGGCTCGGGCAAGTTTGTGTCCGGGTGCAACCAACGTCAGGAAAACCATATCAACTCTGTGCTCTCGCTCCTCTGTCTGGTTCATCGCCATGCAGGTAATTAAATATCGTATCAAGAAAAACAATGTAACGACAGGAAGCACTTGGAAGGGCAGTGTGTGTGTGTGTGTGTGTGTGTGTGTGTGTGTGTGTGTGTGTGTGTGTGTGTGTGTGTGTTTCCTTTTGTTAGTCTTCTCTGCATTTCCAAAAGTGTCGTGGAGTTAGAGAGACATACCTACACCACCTCCTTACTAGCCTTGCCATTACACGAAGAACACTTACACCGTTAACAGAAAGAAATACAAAAGAAGAAATACCACGAAAGCACAGGAAGGGGTTCTACTAAAAAGACGTGGGTGTGTCTGTGTGTGTAAATCACCGTCAAATTAACTGAGCTTTGACTATCACGCTTCCTAGAAATACACAACAAACACCACCATCTAGCATTGGACGAAAGAATGAAGGTAAGATATATGGAACAGCATCGCCCAATCTTGTATAGTCTGGCCGACAAGGGTTACAGGAGCGGGCTAACAGAAAATGGTCATACTCACCGGCAGCTTGCTCATGGTGGGGGGCCGCGACGCCGCCACCATCACCACTGTTCAACTCCTATCGGAACACATTAACTTGTATTTCCTGCAGTGTATTCGTCTTGCTTGCCTTGAATATTGTCTCTTTTCACTCCTAGCTCTTATTGGTACATATTTACTTGTGTTTTCCTCAGCATATCCGTCCTGCTTACCTGAGTATTATCTGTTTTCACTCCAATGATCTTTTCCTTATTCTCATTACGAATTTCTGTTATTTTAGGCGTTCCTCTCGTATTTCCTTCAGTATATTCGTCTTGCATATATTGTTTAACTCCTCACACATTACTAGGTTGCTGTTTTTACTCCTATGCTCAGGTTTTCCATAATTTCACTACGATCGAACTTTCGTTATTTTAGGCGTTTCTTTTGTATTTCCTTCAGTATATGCGTCTTGCTTTCCTGAATAGCTACTTGTTAACTTTCCATAGATTACACGGATGCTGTTTCCACTCATATGCGCGAGTTTTCCCTGTTCTCGACACGAATTTGGGTTAGTTGAAGTGTTCTCGCTGTAGCTACACTTGTTTCCATTATCAATAACACACTTATTCACACTGGTTCATCTTGTTTGAGTAATAGTGGTTTGTGGATACTCAGCGTGCACACTTCTAAAGTTTGTTATTTTTTCTGATAACTGCATTTTGTAAGCATGCTAATTTTTTTCATTATCACCAAGCACATGCTCTTTTCTTATTATTATTATATTTCGGACTAAGTTATCTTTTCCAGGACTAAGTTCTCTAAGTTATTATGGTGGGCAATGTCGATTTTCAATGTGTGTTTCTCCTTCACAGCCGTCACGTCCTTGGATCTACCTCTAGAAATAATTTAGTAAACATATATGCAAGATGCAATACTCATTTATCCACTTCTAATTTATGCGCACAAGTTAACAAGTTTGCAAGTGATAATTATGTGTACTGCTGCCTTACTTCAATCACATCTCCACAAACAACTTTTTGTGACTTTAAAAACTCTACGAAGGGAAAGTTGCCCATATAAAACAAAGTAATAGTAAACTATATTCACGGGTATTCGCGCAGTGGTAGTCGTCGTCGCAGGAGGCGCAGGCTGCTCTATACATCGTTATGGCGAAATTGTGGCATCCATAATTTGCTGCGACGCACGATGAGGATGTGTGTGGGTGACAGAAGGCATGTCCCCTGCCATCCACGTTGTATCAGGAGCAGTGTTACCACTTCTCGTCAACATCCAACCTTTATCCGAATGCGATCATCACAATAACTATTTTTGAGTAGCCACACTCTTGGCTGGTAGGACTGACATCGCCATAGTTAATTGCATATGACTTTTTTTCACTTCATTCCACCATAACTCACCATAAACTTTGCGGTCAAGAGATTAGCGTGGCTCACTCCCGCACCCTCGTTCACTGTCCTCCCCGCGGCGGCACCAGCACCGTCAGCCGCACCAACGCACGAAGCAAGGATTTTCAATTGTTCTGGTCGCGCCTCTGCCTGCCGCCACCCTCAGCGGTACCTTCAGGCAGAGGTACTCACGGCAGAGTTATGATGCAAGAGGCGGAAGAGTCGGACGCCCACCCCGCCTCGCACCGCCTCGTCTCCTCCTCACCTCCCGCCCACCGCCCTCCCCCACCTGCCAGCTGTCGGGCGGGAAAAATATCACGATTGCACCCTGTAGGAGCGTCGCGCCCTGGCCGGCAGCAGAAGGAGGAAGAATAGGAGGAGGATGTGTCCTTCACCACCAGGCCCCACACACTGAGCCCTCGCCCTACCAGCCGATACCATGGGGGGCAAGCAGGAATTTTTCATTGTAATATGATAAAATTACCAAAATACCACATCACGATGCGATTAACAATATTGGAATACCAGACCGTGAGCCCGTCTGGGTAACGCAAGCCAGGGCCCGTTAACTTTCGCTCACCCCTCATAATGAACGATCACCTCGCCTCCACACCTCCCTTCCTCTCTTCATACCTCGCACCGCAAGCACACCTTCCTTGCACACCTTCACACACCTCCTCACACCATCGCCACCTCTGCAGAACCAGCCGCTTCCCAACGAAGACCACGTCTGAGATAAAAGAAGCATAGACCTCTGGGCGGCTGAAGACTTGTGCCGGGCAGCGGTGTTTGACCAGCCAACCAATTCCCAGACTGGACGAATTCTCCGGGTTAGCGAGCGCGTGTCAAATACCCGACCCCCTGAAGCTGCCAACAACGCAAACACCAGAACCAATCAATCAGTGGCGAAGTTCATCGATCAGAGCGCCCCTAGAGAGCGTCCCTCGGCCCGTCAGACCCGACCAATATGAAACAGGACGCAGAAGGGGCTCGCAGCGGGTATGAAAGATATGTTATTGGGGGAAGTGCCGCGCGGAGCAGACGTGTTTGCCGGGATAAGTCACATAGTTGAAGTATTGAACAGACGGACCACCCCTCCTGCCGGCCCCGGTCCAGGCCCTCCCCGCCATCCCGGCCCTTGTTTTATTGCCTGTACACCCACCCCGCCCACTTTCATTCCAGGAGGCTCTACAGGAGGGGTCGATTCTCCCTCATTCAGCTGGCTCGCTCCCTCCAGTCTCTTGCCCTCGCTGCGCGGACTGCCTCGCCTGTCTAAACGTGTGCATAGCAAATAGAAAATGTATCTTTTTAAATTATCTCTCTTTATTAGAAACAGCTTCGGGTTTGTATATATATGAATATATATGAATATATATATATATATATATATATATATATATATATATATATATATATATATATATATATTTATATATATATATATATATATATATATATATATATATATATATATATATATATATATATATATATATATATATATATATATTTATATATATATATATATATATATATATATATATATATATATATATATATATATATATATATATATATATATATATATATATATATATATATATATATATATATATATATATATATATATATATATATATATATATATATATATATATATATATATATATATATATATATATATATATATATATATATATATCTCTCTATAGATATATAGCTACTGAGCTATATATCTATATATATATATATATCTATATATGTATATCTATATGTATGTGTGTGTGTGTACAGACCATCCTTGAATACCTAAGCCGCCATCCCCACCTCTAGTTTTGCATTGCTCCGTCTCTGAGGTGTACTGTGCTCTGTTCTGTCTTGTTAGAATGGATTTTGAGCAACTATAAAGCAACGGCGAGTGCAAATCAGTTCGTCCCCAAGTTGTACTGTGATACGATCCGTCTTGTTGTTAGGTTGAATAGAGTTTTAACAAGTACAAAGCAGCGACAAGCACAAACCAGCCCGTCTCTAAGGTGTATTGTGTTACGATCCGTCTTGTTGTTAATAATGTTGTTGGCCGTTAGTCTAGATATACAGGGTTGCTGATCCTCATGTGCTCTGATTGTCTACATATAATCATCACATTTTCATGTCTTGTTTTATAAGATATTCAGTAATATTTCATAACCGTGGAGGCATTGCTGAAATATAAACATTGACCCGGCAGTCTCTCGGCGGCCAACATGGTGGGCGGCGCTCTTCGGCGGGCGGCCACGGCTCCACCATTGCCCTGGGCGCGCGGGTGTGTGGCGTGGAGGCGGGGTGAATATGGGTGCCGGGAAGGCGTGGGGGAGGCGGGGGTGGTAAGTAAAGGCGGCAAGGTGTCAAGGTGGCTGTGGTAGCAGGCCAGTGGAGGAGGGCGGGGCTGTCCTGGCTTGGTTCTTGTGGATTTATATTTTTTCCCTGTATTTTTATTTTTTGTCATCTGTGTGTGTGTCGCGGCGCCCGGCGGGGTGGAAAGGCACTCATGAGTATTTCGAGGGCGGCAATACTTCAGTTCTTTGATTTTTCATAGATTAACAGGGTAGCTTTCCTCACAGCCATATATAAGAGTGGGGGGGTACTTACTTACTTATATTATACTTACTTATATTTTCATGTGTTTTTTGGGTCAGTGTGTGGCGTCAGGTCCATTTGTCCAGCAGTGGCCCAGGAAATGAGTGCAGATCAGCCGGTTATGAGTTAATGCGGTAAAGATTTATTTTGGTACCGTGCCAGTATTTCATTACCTACTTTATGAAACATCACTAGCTCTTCGTATATCTTTTCTACAAACGTTCAACAATCATGGTAGCGGTTTTAAAATCAAATTCAAGGGCTATTTATTATTGAAAAGAGGGGATAATATTCACGAAAGCGTAGCCTCCTCTGGCGGCAGCCGCCGCAGCCTCAAAATAGCTCGCAGAGGGTTTAGGGTGGGGGTAGCATATTTAAACTACTCCAACTGAACTTTATGATCTGCTAACAGGGGGCTTCGCCCCCCTCGCCCCCCTCGCTCCCCTTTCTAACCAGGGGGGTCTGTGCCCCCCTCTGGACCCCCCTCAAAAAATATATATGCGACTTATTTCTGTGAGGAGGTATTTCTCGCAACCGGCTGCACCGCCGCCGTGGCCGCCGCCAGAGGAGGCTACGCTTTCGTGAATATTATCCCCTATTTTCAACAATAAATAATCCTTGAATTGGATTTTGAAAGCGTTTCCATGATTGTTGAACGTTTGTAGAAAAGATATATGAAGAGCTAGTGATGTTTCATAAGGTAGGTAATGAAATACTGGCACGGTACTAAAACGAATCTTTACCATTGATTCCCTTGTGAGGCATGCAGGTTTGGTTCATTCAGTCTGCATCGGTGGGTCTCAATATCGGGTGCCTGTGCCTTCAAGGGGTGCAAAACCTTACACCTGGGGTACAAGACATGCTGACCAATAATTCATTATCATGTTTATAGGCCTACTGGAATTATTTATAATTATTTTCTCAACAATTGTCTTAACCACCTTTAGTCCTTGAGTCCAATGGTTTTAAAACAAACTACAGTAATTTATATTATGTATTAGTTACCGTCATAATTATACTTCCACCTGATCGTGGGTGTACAAGACAAATTCATGAGGTTTCAAGGGACACTGGCACCAAAAAAGGTAAAGAACCACTGTTCCACACCCTCCCTGGCCACAAAGTTACTAATTTATCAGCAGATTACTTATTTTTCCTCCCTTCTTTGCAATGTTAGTACATCTTAGTAGGGCAGCTTTTTTTTTCTTAATTCTCAGTCAATTATATGGATTCATTTACTATGATTGGATTCCAATTTGTTTAATATTTTTTCTGACTCCATATGCCTGCTGTAAGTACACTTCTTTACAGGTTGAGTAACACCCACCAGTTCCTCCATGAGAGGGAAGGAAGAGGAAAAGCAGGATGTGTGATAACATCTTGTGAAGGCTTGGCCTGCTTCAGCACTGGCAGCATCTGCATCAGTGAGTAACAGCAAGACTATGGTTATGTATCTGGGTTGAAATTTAAAGACTAAATTTAAAAGAATATGTAGTAGAGAAATTCCTCTTTACATATATAGCTATTATATCCCTTGGGGTAAAAAAAAAAATTTACCTTAAAGTTGGACCACAGACTTTGATATCAATATTAAACACTAACTTATAACCTCATAAAGCAATGCCTGGGTGTGTGTGTAACATAGCAAAGAATCAAAATGTGTATACTATAGAAATGCCATACTTGATCATTTCAGTGTGCTTGTAAAGGGCCACTGCCTCTTCCATAATATAAAATCCTTGTTTTCTGTGACCTTTATCCACTAGTTGGGGTTTTGCTGGCGGTGGTGAGCCTGTGGACCAAGTCAAGCAGTCATATATCACAGCAGCCACTATAAATAAAATAAAAAATTGCCTGTGTCATTAATGGGCTGGGGCCATTTAAGAGTCCCCTCGAGACAGCCTACCAATGCTACAGGCAGCACCTTAAAAATAAAAAATAAAAGATGGATAGCTACATTAACAACACCTCTGTTGTCCTTACTAGACCAGCCCCACCTTAAGTTTCCTGGGTTACTTGACGGGGCACACCTTTTCATGAACAGCACTTAAACCTCATTGGGATCATCTTTCTCATTGTCACAGAAAAGTCTTTCAACCCTAGCCCAATGGTATGTAGAAGGCCTGGCCCATCAAAATGCATTAAAAGAACCCACTTCCACATCACATGGCCTCACACAGTTTCTGGACAGTTCTTTCGATTTAACTGCATTTGTTACTGTTTTCTTTAATTTTCAGTACTTCTTGCATCAGTTTCAGAAAGAGTATTACCATCACTATCACCTAAACCTTCCAAAGGTTCAGGATCATCAGCTTCTATTTAACTCAGTCATGTGGCAATATTTTCTTTTGCACTTGGGTTTTGCTTTTTCTTTACTTTCATCTGCTTTCTTGAGGTCTTTAGAAGAAATTATATCAGCATGCGTAGAAATGCAATGTCTCTTTTGAGGCTGAGCAGGCTGAGTACTTGGACGACTACATTCTTTGATAACTGCCTCAAATGTGGTTCCATTTTCTTTTGGCACAAGATTTTTGGTGCAAATTCATGAAATACAATTGTGTACCAGAGAAAGTTTATTGCAGTGAAATATGCACTCTTTTGTATTGCGTACTGTCCAGTTAGAGGGTAGAATTGCCTGTCTAAAAAATCATAAAAAAATGGTGCAACAAAAATGTTTATATTGATCCTGCTCTTTTTCACCCCAACATACCCTATGATTTTTTTTTTTCACCCCAAGTGTCTTAATAAATGGAACTGTCTAAATCTAGAGGTGGTTCAAGTGAGGAGCATTTACAACCTCTGGAAAAAATATGGATTTAGAGTCAGGCAGTAATGGGCATTATTCAAATCTTGTAAGCTACATCCAGGTAACTGCACACATTCCAGTGGTGAGCACACTTGCCTCACAACCAAAAAGGTCCCAGGTTTGAATCCCAAGTGGGGTGAAGAAAAATGGGCAGTTTTCTTTAGTCTGTGCCCCCTGTTCACCCAACAGTGAATAGGTACCAGGTGTCAGTTGGGGATTGTGTTCTGCCTCCCAGGTGTGTGTAGGTGTGATGCACACACACACTGATCGTCAATAGATAAACATCATTTTATTCTTGCAGGAGGATGAAGGAACGGCACAAACAGCTCCACCACCATGCATGACTTTCGTGAACCCCACCCACCCCTAACCCAGGGCTTCATCAACTCTTGCCACTACAGCATCCAACCAGCCATCTAGTCTACTCTGTATGTGTCTTGGTGTGCAGCTGTCAGCAGCTCAGTCCAGCTATCATGGAGGTGAGTCTCTGCATCATATATTGCCCTGTAAATGCTGCTCCTGCCTCTGCTCCTGAGGGCGGGCTGACTGAATAATTAAGAGAGAGACTGAACTGGAGAAATTTATGTTTATTTCTGAAGGGTTATGTATTAGGAGGCTGTGTGAAGTGATAAAACTAATGGAATGGAGATAGTGTGTTAAGAGGTGGGGATAATGACAATGATGTGGTAGATCTTAGTGTGGGAGTTGAGAAAGTGTTAATTCTTCATCTACTCATGCCCAAACTATTGCATTACAACTCTGGCAATATCACCATTGTAGACGGAAATGACACTGTATGTGGTATTTGTCCCATAACCCAAGGTTAAACATTAAAGGAAATAAGGCAGTGAGAAGATTAACTGATTTTTCATCAAACCCCCCATGCTGAGAGCATGAGTCTCGCCAAGTCACCCTCAAGTTAGGGGTTAATGAGCCATCACTCAAAGTGGGGAGGATGCATAAGACACATCAGACTTAGCACCAACCCTCTTCTACCTTTATTTCATGTCTGTCCAGAATATACTGCTGTTGCAATTTATTCATTCATTATTATTATTTTTTTTTTTACAGAAAATTGGGTGAGGCTGCCTTTCTTGATGTCTGCTACTCGGAAGTCCATTAAGGTGGATCCATCTGTGGCAGTCTCTCTTGTCAGCGTTCTGTCCAGGTGTGCCCCAATCCTTTTGTCTTTCCAGTCTTCCTCCAGGGTATTCAAAAACCCAACCAGTATTATGATAGGTAACACTCTCGCACCAACAATATTCACCTTACTGTTGTCATTGTCCGTAGAATACAAGGTTCACTCACTTTGCTCTGGCAGGCTGAGCGGTGACATCACACGTCCCTCGCTGACTCCTCTTCCACACATTGTGCACTCTCACTGGAGATTAAGAAATAACCACTGGGTGGTCAGAAAAATTGACCCATCCATAATTTCCATGACAATTTTGTGGGTCAATAGAGAAAAAAAACGAAAAAACTTTGTGGTTTTGAATAGCAAAAAAAAGTAAACATTTTCCTTACTTTTTTGTCAACTTGCTGCCATTCCTCGAGTGTTACTTCCATTGATTTTTTGATTACATATTAAAACTGCAAATTTTCTTGGTTCTGATGGTATAAGACACTTAGGCCCCGTCCAGACGAAGGGCAGTTGCCTGCCGTGCAAACACTGTTACCATATATCATACTGCTTCAACTGTTTTGATGGTAGGAGTGAAGAACTGATGACGTCAGAAGCGGGAAAACTACGGGCAAATCAACAAGTGCCCTTGCCCGTGGGCGAGGCAGCGCCTGGTGGTTTGATGGTTGGCATAAAGAGAGCATGTTGCCAGACACATGAAGTTAACCTGCAGAACTCCCTTGCTGTCAGTTCCAGATTTCCACTATACACTTGACGGGAGAACATGTCTGTCCCATGTGGCAAAAAACAGGTGTGGTCAAGGGAAGCCATTATGCAATTAATTGACCTATATAGACAGCACCCTTGCTGTAGCCCATGTTGTGCTACTTTCAGTCCGGTTGTGTTATCGGCCACTGCCTGCCCTGGAGTGCCCGGTCTGCTATGTGCGCCTGGTAGTGGCAAAAACCCTCCACCAACTGTTCAACCTGGCAACCCTTCTAAACAAGCGAGGAATATACGATCAGCAGGCAACTGCCCCAAGTGTGGACACAAGTTTGCCCGCCAGTCTTTGCCTGGTGAATGGAGTAGAGACTGTGACACACAGCAACATCTGGTAGCACTGTTTGTTGCCTGATCTGTTTCCTTCATTTCTGTGCTTATGACGTCATCCCGCTGCTTAGTATGATATGGTAACAGTGTTTGCACAGCGGGCAACTGCCCCTCGTCTGGACGGGCCTTTAGGAATACAAATATACATCTAGATGGTGAAAATTGATGACAAAGTGATAGTTAGTGCGAGTGCACCCGGTGTTAAACTCAAAGTCTGCACCCTCACTGATTGCTCGCCCAGCCAGCAGAGCAGCACAACTCTCTCTCTGCATGCTGCCAGGTTACCTTGACACAGGCTTCAAGTTATTGCAAGTTTTCACCATCTAGATATTTTTATATTCCTTGGTGTCTTGTACCATCAGAATCAAGAAAGTTGACTTTGTTCGACTGTGATTAGAAACGGAAATAATTCTCAAGGGATGGCAGCTAGTCATGAAGATCATTGTTGGGTCAGTTCTTCTGATGATATTGATTATTTCATCTAGGATGAAAGTATATGATGTGTGGGGGAAGACTTTTGAGTCACCAAGGAACGTGCAGCCCGCCAGGGAAAAGTGAGTGGACCTTGACTTTCTTTTGCATCTTTTAGTCGTCCTTTCTTCAACCAAAATTAACAAGTTTTCTCATTGATAAGTTCTGCATACAATATGCAAATATTGCATAAAAGAATATTGAATCAGTAGATAGCATGTCGTGAATCTATGGTACTTAGCTATTTGAGTTATCAGAACCTCCTCGTTTAAGATTAATTTATTGCTGCGAAATTGACTGAAGCAAAATATGCCATAAAAGGTTATTTATGGCTCAAGAAAGTAGGAAATGCTGTAATAATACAGCTTTTAGGGCCCAAAAACAGCTTTTAGGGCCCAGTCCATAATGCTTCAAAGAGTCTCCAGAAAAAAGTAAGCATTCAGCTTTAAAAGAATCTACTTTGAATGTCCCATAAAGCATTTTATTTTCATAAAACATTCTCCAGTTAGTATTATACTGTCCACTTAAGTTGTTAGTTGCTACAATTAGCCTCTTTCCAACAGACACCTCCTGAAGATTGATTGTTGGCTGGGTGGTGTCTCTCCATACAAGTTCTGTTCAGTTGATGTTTTGCTTTGCTGCAGCGGCTGACTGGGTCGTCAGGGCACCCCACCTGAAATATTCAACCAGTTAATAACATCAAGATGCTCCAGTTCCCTCAGCAGCCTCAAAATACAGGTTATAAGAAAAATGTTGGGTTTCTCAGGCAAGGTCTGAAATATGCTTTGCCAGATTAAAATCATTATCCAATGGTATGTTAAGTTATTCCTTGTAGAAAATGATAAGGTATAATTTTATCTGCTGTTAATAATAAAGATATTGGTGGGGACAATTTTCTAATTTGAATAAGCAACATTCTTCCAGTTAATCTCCAGAGCCTCTTTTGGGACATTTATCTTCCAGTTAATAATCTCCGGAGCCTCTTTTGGGACATTTATCAGGCAAAAAAATTAATGCCTTTTTCCAGCATTTTTTTATAATCATTACTGCAATTTAGGATAGGCTACAATACTATTTCTGGGGGCAATTTTAACATTAATGTACCATGGAGTCTACGTTCTCCAAGATAATTATCATAGTCCAGTTTATCTTTCTAGTAGAAAAGACAAGTAAACTTTTTTCTCTACTGAACACCTCTAGAATGTTTTTGAAAGCCATTTATTGAAGAAAAATAGGGACCATTTAGGCTAAGACACCATGCTGCTGAAGATTCAACTCATTACTGTCTTGGGCACTCTTCTTTTCAGCTTACCTCCCCATCCTCCCTGTAACATAAGGAACAAAATTAAAATTTTGACATTATGGTAAAGCAAGGTTCTGCAGGATGGTTTGGACCTGTAATAATTACGAATGAATGATCAGAGTGTACGAGTACACAGAAATCAGTGGATACAGTGCCAGTCATAAAATACCTTTTGCAGCTTGTACTGATCTTGTTGCCCAGCCTTTGATGAAATAGGTCTGTCTGTGGCTGGGCTACAAGACACTGGATGAACTGCAGGAATTATTTTATGACTGGCATTTTGACCACTGCAATTCCCAAGCCTATTAATTACTTTCTACCTGCTAATGTGCTTTGCACTGAGGTGATTTTGGTAGGGTACAGCCAGCAACCCATGGGAGAAGAAAGCCAGGGCTACCCAAGCTGCTGGACAGGCACTGGACAAGCTTTAAGCAGCTGCTGGAGGAGACATGAGCCTCCCCAACACCATGATCACAACCTTACCATCTCACCCACACACCCAGGAGGCAGGACCACTCCAGGCTGACTATTAGTACCTATTCACTGCTGGGTGGACAGGGGGAACGGGTTAAAGGAGACTGCACATCTGTTATCATTCTGTTGTGAGCCAGGTGTGCTACACTACAATGCTTTGCATGTGTGCTAGTTGCTGACATAATTTTCACCTGCACTATTAAATTTTCAATCAAAGTCAAGACCTGCCAAACAGGTTTATTAATATGATTCTATTTAAACACTGACTGCCAAGCCTGTTCCATTCATCTACCACTCTATTGGTGAACCAATTTTTGCCTATTGTCTTTGCTCAATCTGAATTTGTCTAACATAAAACCATTGCTACGTGCCCTACCTGGCTCTTTTACTACCAAAATCTTATTGACATCCCCTTTATTAAAAGCCCTTCACCCATTTATAGACTTCAATCAGGTTTCCTTGCAACCTTCTCCTTTCTTGTGTGAATTTAAATGCTTCAGTCTTTCTTCATAAGGCAAGTTTCTCACACCCTGAATCATCTTTGTCATCCTCCTCTGTACAGATTCTAACATCTTAATATCCATTCTATAGTAGAGGTCTAACTAGTGCTAAGTAAAGTTTTAGGATGACTACAGCGCTCCTATTGCTTACGCTCCTTGAGATGAAACCCTGTACTCTGTTTGCCCGATTTTTAGCCTGAATGTATTGTGCCCTAGGACAGAGGTCAGTGCTCATTAAGACTCCTAAGTCTCTCTCATGCCCAGACCTGCTTAGAGGAGTGTCATTTAAGGTGTAATTGTGTGAGGGGCTATTTCTACCAACACTCAGAATGCTACACTTCCCGACATTGAATTCCGTTTGCCACCTCCCCGCCCAATCATATAGTCTGTCAAGCTCATTCTGGAGAACGCTGGCGTCCCTGTCTGATTGGATTACTCTACCGATCTTGGTTTCATCTGCCAACTTACTGACATCACTACTAATTCCTGTGTCCAAGTCATTGATGTAAATAATAAAAAGCAGCAGACCCAGCACCGACCCCTGTGGGACTCCACTCTTAACACTACCCCATTCAGATTTTTTCCATTAATTAGCACTCTGCTTCCTACCACTAAGCCATGCCCTGATCCAGTTCAAAACTTTCCTATCTACGCCGTGAGCCTGTAATTTTTGTAAAAGCCGGTGATGAGGGACTTTGTCGAATGCGTTACTGAAATCTAGATACAATTGTCATAGTTTTCGTCTCGGTCAACCACCTCGATTACTTTAGTGTAGAAGGACAACAGGTTAGTTAGGCAAGACCTACCCTTCGTGAACCCATCCTGTGAATCATGAATTAAATTATGCTTCTCTAGATGGTCCCGAATGCTCCCGGCTATAATTGACTCCAACATCTTTCCTACAACTGATGTTAAGCTAACTGGGCAATAATTTGAGGTGGCTGACTTATATCCCTTTTTGAAAATCGGCATCACATTAGCTACTTTCCATTGATTGGGCACATACCCAATTGATTAGGCACACCTACGTAGAATTGGGTTATCATACTGTTACCCCTCTTCTTCCAAGCATTCTTATTTATTAACTAAACAATGGAGTGTTATTCAAAGTTTTCAGTAACTTTCTGGAGCCTATGCAACAAATTCTGGCAAACAGAAAATTATTAGATTTAGTACAACAAAAGTCTTGGAAAATCTCCCGACTCAGCACCAGCAGGCTGCTCAGCTGCAGGCTAATTGGTAAAATCTTAAACCATATGGACACAACCTTTTCTTTGAACCTACATGACACACTATTATGGGCGGAACATTACGTAATCACTGACAAGTCTATGGACACAGCTATCCCGGTATAAATTAGACGTCGTAAATAACCTAATAATTGTCCAATTACCCTTCTATAAGGCATAATTTACCCTAAAGTGGAAGCCCTGAAATTATTGCGCCATGTGGCTCAACTGGTGCTGTGTCTGCCCACAACGAACAAGAACAAACCTGAATGAATATCTTAGTGGACTTACGTTAGTGGATTAGCAGAACCATGCCCACCACTGGTATTTGAAGTATCCACTCACCGGCAGGGAAGAGGGTGCAGGAGTAGAGGATGGCTAGGCCGGGGACAACGGGATAGTGGACGACGCACTATTTCCGTAGCCTTTTCCTGGCCAACAACTTCTCGCTCTGTTCCTTGAGTCAGCTTTCCTCATGCTGTTTGAACCGGCTCATGGAACAGACAAGTGAACGACCTGTAAAGAAGTCAAAGTTTTGTCAATAAGTAGCACTGACTACAGGCGATGAAAGTTAGATTTTGTCAGTTTGTACCGAGGACAGTAATAATGCAATACAGACTTAACGGACAGCAATAATGCAAAGACTGACAAAGGCTGAATGATTAAAACACGTTGTTTGTTTGACTTGGCAGCGAGTGGAGAGCGAGACGAGGTGTGCAAGGATGAAGGTGAAACAGGTGGTTGTATGCAGAGTCAAGAGGTTGTTATGAAAGGATTGAAAAAGCAGTCTCTCCAAACTCCCTCCGCTTATCGCAGACATAATATATTAGCTTCACAATCTTTTACACCAAGCACTTAACCGACACGCTACTGAGACCAAACAAGCACTGTGAAGGGAGTAGAGAAATTAAACCGAGAAACATGCATAACTATGGAACGAGTGTCCGCTTGTCCACCATACGTACCAAAACAGCCACTTCAGACCGACACATCTATCACAAGAGCATGCTGCCGTGGTTTAGTGTCAGCTTACACAGTCACATTAGATAATATTCCTCGGATAACAACTCAACATACCTCTCAGCCCGTCTTTTTGTGTTACGGAGCCATGGGAAGATCAACCTCACTCTCCTCAGCCAGTCCACGAACTACTGCAAACCTCTCCCACTCCTTGGCCAATATCCTCATTCCCCGAGCCCCCTCCTCGACTAACCTTCCCCTCTTTAATCCCCCCTTCCCTCCTTTATCTCTCTCTTTCAACTCGTGAAACTACTTCAAACGATGAGATTTACATGCATCTGGAATCAAGTTACATTCAGACGACTTGGTAAACAAATATTAGCTCTGAAATGAGGTATAAGATGGTAGATAGGAGGTAAAATTATGAAACTAACCTCAAAGAACACGTCTGCTGGTGAACGCTACTGCTTCGACTCTTGTTTCGATTCAGCGGGTGAGAGGAACAAGCATTTGACCAAGATACGAAGCTTGTTACTACTATAGAGATGTTATTAGACAAAGAGAGCAATGTCAATGGGATGGATGGTTGGGTTATAAGTTGAGAAATATCAAATTATGTTATACTGAATGTGACTCGAAGGCTGTGACGAGGTGCGGTGTTGAGGGATTCGATTATGGTAAAAACTCTCATAACGTTAGTAATAGTGATCGTAGTAGTTGTGGTTATGGTGGTAGTAGCAGCAGGTGGAGGGGTTTCGGTGTTGTTATTGTGAGGGTGATAACAGAGGTAACAAAAGTGATAATATAGTAATGGCAGCGATGAGAGTAAGGTAAGTTCCGGAACAGACTCGCCCTTCACCTTGTCCGAATCTTCTGTCTTGCCCGAAACAAAGGCTCAAGCTTCACCTCGTCCGAAACTAATACTAAAATAATAATAGAGACTGTCACGTGTGGCTCTCCTCGATTACCATGCTTTATACTTCACGTTCCAATCACGCAAGAGAACATTCATCACGAGTTACAGAAAAAAAGTGGAGAGTTATGTAAGCAAGATTCTGATAGTAGTTAGAATTGCAATGGTTGGAGGTATACTGTTAATCTTTTCATCTAAATTGCTCGTTGAAGATGTAAAGAAACCATAATTATGAGTTCAAACCACTATAGGAAGAGAGTAAACGCATAATTTGTTTCTCTCATGCATATTTGACGATGATACTGAGAACCGGGAGACCTTATGCCATCGCTATTATAAGAGAGTTTCGCTTCTCACATCATCTAATTCTAAAGGTCAAAGAGGGGGTCAGTCGTTTTCTAATGAGTGTTTCTTTAGGTTCACGGTACAGAGGAAGGGTCAAACTACCACCAGGGTCATAAAACTACTACTGGAAATGCCCACAACACCTACGAAAGCCTTGTCAAATATGTGTTCTTGGGCGGCGAAATTTCTTATAATACGATCTTGTGGGCCATACTCTTAAAACATTTCCGCGCTTAGGTACACATATTTGACAAGACTTACGTGGGAGCTGTGGGCATTTCCAGGAGTAGCTATATGGCCCTGGTGGTAGTCTGACCCTTCTTCTGTATCATCAACTATTTTCGAAGGCCAAATAGGAGATCAGTCGGGTCTTCATGAGGGTTTCTTTTACGTTCATGATACAGAAGAAGGGTCAGACTACCACCATGGCCATAAAACTACTCCTGGAAATGCCCACAACTTCAACGTAAGTCTTTTCAAATATATGAGGGATGGAAGCGTTTGACAATACCGAGCTAAATACCGAAGCAGCGTAGCCCGTAACAACTGCTTTGCCTCCTTGTTCATCATTCTAAAATAGGAGGAAATATAACGATAAGATTAAAACATTATCGCCCCTCTCGTTACGTGGCGACGGGAGATGAATAGACGGAAGGAGAGCGGGAATGCCGGGAACGAATGTGTGGCAAAGAGAAACAAACATAACGTAGAAGAAAAAAAACTAAGATTAAAACAATATCGCCCTTTCCATCACGTGGCGGCGGGGGATGAATATATGGAAGGAGTGCGAGGAATGACTGTGTAGCAAATAGGAGACAAACAGAACGGCTTATATGACAGCTAAAAGGGGAGGTGTATTATACTTAGCCTGCATGATCCCTCGCCGTCATCAAACCCAGCCGTTCTATCGTTCTATCTATTCTTAAACGTCTTGGGCTCCCATTACGACTATTCTCCATGGCCACAGAGAAGATTAACCGGGTTCTCATTGATGGTTTTTCAACTCAGGGTGCAGCGGTCGTGTAAAACCATCACTAGGATCACAAAACAGTAACTGAAAATCCCTGACACTTCTATGCATCTCAAACGGACGAACTGAGGTGTCGATACGTTAAGATTACGGGTCCACGTCGCCACTTACTCCCTTCCCTAGCTGTTATTTTACCTTCAGTGTCATTAATATGTACAATGCGGCCTCCTGGTACGCGCTAATCACCCTCTGATAGACATGTAAATGAATTCCTATGAAGAAGGGATCGCTTGGGTCCAGCTCAAGAGGGAATGGCAGAGAGGAGGTGGAAGAGGGAGTTCAAAGGAGAGGAAGGGACACACACACACACACACACGCGAGTTCTTGGGAGGAGATGATGGTGGGAAGGACTGGTTAAGGGATGCTGCGAGAGACGGACAGAGACAGACAGACAGAGACAGAGAGAGGGGGAAGACGGCATCTACACATGTCAGCTTATGATGGTAATTTGATTCCTACTTGATTTTTTTTTATTCTAGACTTTTAAAATTTGTAGAGAGAAAATAATATGTCAAACGAGAGAGAGAGAGAGAGAGAGAGAGAGAGAGAGAGAGAGAGAGAGAGAGAGAGAGAGAGAGAGAGAGAGAGAGAGAGAGAGAGAGAGAGAGAGAGAGAGAGAGAATAAGGATGGGTAGACTGCTTACACCTGGCAGCTCTTGATGATAAATTGCTTCCTAGTTGATTTTTTTTCCATCCGAGACCTTTAAAATTTTTCCATCCGAGACCTTTAAAATTTTTCCATCCGAGACCTTTAAAATTTGTAGAAAGACAAAATTAAAGCTCTAAGTCAACTGTTCAAAGAAATGAAAAAAATCGTAAAAGAAAATTGTTACTTCTTTTGTTTTTGCCTTTGACCTGCCTCCCTTGCTGTAAAAAAAAAAAAATGGATGGAGGCAATACGAACATTATTTTAGTATTCATTTCCTCAGTTTCTATTTTACCACATCAGCCCCCCTCTCTCTCTCCTCTCTCTCTCTCTCTCTCTCTCTCTCTCTCTCTCTCTCTCTCTCTCTCTCTCTCTCTCTCTCTCTCTCTCTCTCTCTCTCTTTTTTCTGCCTTCCCTTCTAATCTCTTTCCCTCGTGTCCTCCGGGAATTCATACAAGTTATTCATCACGTGTGTGTGTGTGTGTGTGTGTGTGTGTGTGTGTGTGTGTGTGTGTGTGTGTGTGTGTTTGGGAGCTGATTAGCCTGTATACATACTTAATTCAATTCGCTGCGTGGCCCCCCTGTGTGGAAGGGCGCAGTGAGTTGAGCTGAACCGCCTCAAATATGTATGGCCTTTGAAATAAACTCATTGAAGCATTTACACTTCCTCCTGCCACCGCTTCTGTACTCTGCCTTTATTAGCATATGCATGACGGGGCTTTACTGGCGTCTCCCTGCCCTATTAACCAAGCTTATTTTTCTCGTTCACTTCTTTTACTTTTATTTCTGAGTAAGTTTATTTTTGTTCATTCCCTTTTTCTTCCTCTTTTCGTCCACCTTTTTACTTTTGATTTTTATATTAGTTGTCTTTCTTCATCTGATTTCTTCTTCTTCTTCTTCTTCTTCTTCTTCTTCTTTTTCTTCTCATCCACCCTGTCACTTTTATTTCTACATTCGTTTCCTTAAATAATTCATCTTCCTTTCTTCTTCTCGTCCCTCTATTAACTTTCACTTCTACATTATTTTTCTTCTCCATTCTCCTTTTTTTCTTCTTTTTCTTCCTCTTCTTGTCCACCCTTTTAGTTTTATTTCTACATTCGTTTTCTCCATCTTCCTCTCTTCTACTTCTCGTCCATCTATAAACTTTCATTTCTACATTCGTTTTCTTTCTTTATCCTCCCTTCTTTTTTTTCTTCTTCTCGTTCGCTCTTTTACTTTCATTTCTACATTAGTTTGCCATTCTCATCCGCCCTTCTTCCTTTCTTTTCCTTTCATCTCCTTTCACCCGATCTCTGTTAGGATTTTATAGCAGTATGTCACTCTCCTATTCCTTCCTTCCTTCTTCCTTCTTTTCTTTCTTTTCCTTTCATTCCCCCATCGCTTTTCACACCCTCCTAGTTTTCCTTTCCTCTTTTCCATTCTCTCTCTCTCTCTCTCTCTCTCTCTCTCTTTCCTTTTCTTTCTGTTACCATCTTGTATAGCAGGCCATTTCTTTCCACACCCTCCAATCTTTTTCTTCTCTTCCATTCATCTGCTTTCACCCTCCCTCTTATCATCCTCCAATCTTCGTCCTTTCCATCCCATCAATCATATTCTCCACCTCTTGCTCCCTCCCTCCTTCCCCGAGCGCACCACCTCTCTTGTCCCTTCTCAGTATTTCAAAAGAACACGGTGAACGAGGCCGCTAACACACTCAACCTTGATTCTCTTTCTCTTTTTCATCTCTCGTGGGAAGGTGGGAAGCGGTAAAGGGAATACTGACTCCCTTTGGTGGATACAAGGCATGTGGAAGGTTTCGATGACGTGTGTTAGTGTTTTCTTACCAAGGGATGTTTGCAAAAGACTGAAATTGTTAATGTCTTGCTAATAAGAGCCACAGAGCAAGGAAGGAAGTGTAAATGTGCTTAGAAACGAATCAGGGGTAGGTTTGCAAGACGAGTGTTGGTGTTTTCTTTGCAAGGGATGTTTCTGAAAGACTGAATTTGTTTATGAGCGCTAATAAGACCCACATATCAAAGAGACAAGTATAAAAGTGTTTAGAAAATAATCTGTATCGAATATTTGAAATGCAGAAGTTAGGTTTGCAAGACGAGTATTGGTGTTTTCTTTGCAAGGGATGTTTCTGAAAGACTGAATTTGTTTATAAGCGCTAAAAAGACCCACATAACAAGGAGGCAAGTATAAGCGTGTTTAGAAAAGAATCTGAATCGAATAACTGAAATGTAGAAGTGTGTGATCCGCAACAACAAACCTTCCTCTCATCCTTCCTTGATCCTTAAAACTGATCCCACGCCTTCGTTTATCCGGCATAACACAATTCCTTTAACTAGTTCCTCGTTTTACTGTGAGTTAATCTAATAGTCTGTTGATATGGCGTGGCAAAGGGACGTTACTAATACCAGACATGCAGTGGTGTGGAATGGGGTGGTGTGGTACTGTACAGAATGACAGGGAGAAAGGAGTGGAAGAAGTGAAGGCGCTGGTGGTGGAGCAGTGTGGAACGGATGGTGGTGAGGTGCAGAATGACGTATAGGGAAAGGGGTGAGGGAAGTGGAGGCCCTGGTGGTGGAGCGAGGTGCAGCATGACTTATAGAGAAAGGAGTGAGGGAAGTAGAGGCCCTGCTGGTGGAGCGGTGTGGCATGGATGGCGTGGCGGCGTGGAAGCAGGTGTGCGGCTAGGCGTATCTTGTTCAGGCAGAGAGCTGAAGGTAACGCTATGAATAACTTATGGAACTGAGGTTGAGAGGATGCAGCGTCGGGTTCAGCAGGCAGGACACGACGCGACACGGCAGAGTAAAGATTAGGGAAATAATAAAGTGTCGTGCGGGGCTGAACCATCAAAACAACGTCGCTTAGGAAGACAAGTTTATTTCAATACTTGTCGTAAAAAAATAATAACAACAGAATAATGTAAAAAGGCGATGCTTTGAAATAGAAAGTAATGATTAAAATATCGTATAAGCAAAACAACGTCGCTTATGAAGACCACAAGATATTTTCAGTTTTGGACATAAAAAAAAAACCCACAGCACTCAACGAAACCATATGAAAACGAAGGCTTGAAATTGAAAGTAATGATTGAAGTAACCTATAAGTAAACGTGTCTCTCTCTCGTTCTTATTACTTGCTTTCAAAGAGGGAGATATACCACAGCCTCCAACAGTATTACAACCTGCCCCCGTTTAGTTAGTACTTTAGGTGTAGGAGAAAAAACATAGTATAATAAATACTTTATCACACCGTGCGAGGACGCCAGAAAAGTTCTCTATCACGAATTCGTGCAATGGCAAGCAAACAGAGGATCGGAATTCACTGCGAACCTCACAATGCAGACCGCGGGGCGTCAACAACCGCTGCTAACGAGGAGAACAGACAAACAGGCAAGCATGCATACATATATACATACATGCATACATAAATACCTCGATGGATACATAAATACATGCATGCACACAGCCAGACATAGAGAAATACATGCATAGTTTCATGTAGACAGGCAAAATAGTCACAGATTAAGACAGACAGGCAACTAGACTGACTAGCTGACTGACAGACTGTCTCGTGTGGATCTGAGGCTTTGGGTGGAGCGTGTTTAGAAAAGTGTGTGTGTGTGCGTGTGTGTGTGTGTGTGTGTGTGTGTGTGTGTGTGTGTGTGTGTGTGTGTGTGTGTGTGTGTGTGTGTGTGTGTTTCTCTGTCTTTCTTTTTCACACACATTTTGGCAGTCTTTATCGGTCTTTATGAGGCTTTATTTTTATGGGTTTTGTGTGATAACATTTTGATGGACCAAGATATAGTAATGAAAATCTTCCCCCTGCTCTGCCGGGGGAGTCACACGCGGGGGAAATAAAGATTTTATTTAAACAGGGAAAATAGTTTCCTGAGGGAATGTCAAACGAATTTCACTTAGGGAGGCTGTCCGGCAGGTTTAAGGGGGAAGGGGACGGGCAAAGAGGGCCGTGAAAAGATATGGGCGAGGCGGCATCCGAAGAAGAAAGACGTGAGGCGCATAATAAAGAGATCTAAGAGAACCTTCCCCACGAGACGCTCCGGCGAGAAGGTCGAGGCAAATGAGAACTAGAAGAACTCTAAGGAATAGGACCAAAGAGATTCCGACGAATACGGAAATCGTGTAAAAAAATGAATGCGAGTCCAGGTTTACCGGTGAAGTTTGTTCCATACATAATGAAGCTGACGAAGCTCATTTATGAGGATCGTGTCGCCGAAAGAGATGTGTAACCCAAGGAACGGGTGATGAAGCTGTTATGAAACTTTCTGGAATCCTAAACACGTACTTTGCGATGAGCGTTCAGTATTCTCCTTGAGGCCACGGGAACCACAAACAATCCTTACCAACAGTTGTCCTGGGAGAGGAACGAGCTGCGTCCAAGACAACCAACTGTACCACCGTAGCTTTCCTCCCATATACTGTACATGAAAATCCTATTAGTGTATTGTAAAGTCTAAACACAATAAAGTGGATCTTCTTGTCACGGTGATGCTTAGTCACCGTTTACTAAATGGTAGCCATCACCCTAGCAGGGGAAGGTGTGTTCCTTTTGATCTTCAGCACCGGGGTTCCCCTACTTCAGTTGTGTATTCTGGCCACCCAAGGCCGCGAGGGGTGCATATCAATGTGCAGCTTGGCGGGGGACAGCCGCTGCCCGAAGAAGCGCCCTTCACTGAGAACAATTCAGTGACGAGTCTGTTGCTGCACAATAATGGATGGATGAAACGGAATCTATTCCAGGAAAAACTATATGGCGTATATATGTTTTTTTTTTTTTGGACAGCTATTGCATTTCCTTTCCAATTTCCGATGAAATACAGTTTCTCAAATATTTTTGGTGTCCTTGAATATCGCCAGACTTTTCGTTCATTTCATATAAAAACGATGTTTTGATTCACTCACATTTGATGAATTAATATGCGTCTACAATTTTGTTGACGAACACGAATATTCTTGCTCCTTGCTTTCCATTGCAAGGCTGAAAGAAAGGTTTCCCGGCTTTTCCCGGCAAGACGCATCACTCCGCGGCGGAACACTGATCAGAAAACTGCCAATTAAGCATCTTGTTACAGGGCGGGTCCCGTGGAGCCTCGCAGCTCGCTGCTGTCGAAAGATATTTGCTCCTAAACCTTCGACGGCCCGTTTGGCTGCGTATTGGTCGATGGACGAGGAGAAAAAATCGTTTGAAGGACAAATTCAGCCATCCAGCTGCTGCCGTCTCAAAGGAATACAGCTCTTTGATCCTCCTATTTAGGGGGAAAATTTGTATAGACGCCGTAACACACGCCGCGCCATCCGAGAGTCAGAGCCGCGCCAGGGGTGACTGCCGACGCCCCGCCGCGCGCCCACGGTTACAGTTTTCCGAGGAATTAATTTGGGGCTCGCCGTCTTGTTGCCTCGCTGACCCAAAAATATATGGCCTCAGTTTCCGCACTAATAGCGAGAGGTGAATGCCTTCCTTGGCGACTCGAAGGAAATTTAAAGTCAGGGATAGACTGAATTTAACTCCACCCGTCACTGGCTCTCCTCGCTGGGAAAGAGATGAGAACTTTATGTATTCAGCTTCCGAGACTTTGTTAGAGATTTTCACGGGATCTGGGTCTGAAAAGTGCAACATTCTTGTCCCGCCGAACGCACCCATCTTTGTCAGTCTAGCAAGAAAAGAAGAAAATGAAACTAGAATCCGTTGAAAGAGACGAAAAGTTTTAATCTAATGAGTGTTTATCTAATTACATTTAAGAGTAATCAGGGTACCTTCATTTGCATGCATAAAATTTAACTTATTATCGTTCTTGGTCTTCAGGTTCAGGCGTTCTCCCAGCTGCTCGATTCACGCACACACACTCACACACACACACACACACACACACACACACACACACACACACACACACGCACGCACACACAATTAAGCGGCTCTATTTGAAACTCACCTTTAATTGCTTACTCCGTCGCTACCGAGGAAAGAGAAAGGAAGGCAAAAATAGGGGAGTGAATGATGGGAGCAATTTTCCGGACGCTGAATGAAGGGCGGAAAAAATACTGGCGAGTCTGCAGATGGTGACGTGGTGCGCTGTGCATGTTACAGCCTTACTAAGCAACGCTGTATACACCTCCGCAATACACCATACACCTCAACACACCTCACCACACCTCTACATGAACGGAGGCAACACACTAGTAACACAAAAAAACGCATCACACTGAAGTAAACCACACCTCATCACACCACACCATACAAAGCTAAATACACATAATACACTCTTTTCTTAACCTCATGCCACACCACACCACACCATAGCAACACAAATATACACAACACAGTAAAGTAAAGCACATCTTACCACACCACACCATACCAAACTAACCTATACATGCACTACACTCTTCTAAACTCCTTTCACATCATACCACACCACACCATACCAAACTAACGTATACATGCACTACACTCTTCTAACTCCTGTCACATCATACCACACCACACCACACACCACACCCCTAACATAGTCATACCCCCCTCCTCCCCACATACCGCAAGTCACACTCCACACTTTACTCTCCCACACTACACAACACTATACTCTGCATCACATCTTTTCCCTGTCCGACAACCTGCACTTCGCCTCGTCTCACCGCACAACGCCGAGCTGCACAGTGGCTTCGGGTGGACTTCCCAGAGTCTGTTCTCCTTAAGCGTCTTGCCTTTTAAGTCTAAATGCTCGCTTCCCTGAGTAAAGGTTTAGTGTGCTGCTCAGCTGTTCACGGGCGTTTGCTTCTATTCTGTTGGCTCTTTGGTGTTCCGGTGGCTTAGACGGTCTTCTCTCTCTCCCCCTCTCTCTCTTTTTACCTCCGTCTTCATGCCTGTATTCCTTTGTGTCTGTCTCTATCCCTGTTTCTGTCTTTTATCTTTCGCGATTTCACGGTCCAACCTTCTCTCTTTCTCTCTTCCTTTATTTCTACCTTTCTTTCTACTTGTCTTTGTGTTTCTTTCTATTCTTGTTTTCCTCTGTCTCTTTCGAAATTTCACTGCCCAACCCACTTTCTTTCTCTCTCATTTTACCTCTGTCTTTGTTCCTCTTTCTACCTGTGTTTGTGAGTCTTTCTGTCCCTGCATCTCTCTTTCTCTTTCGCCATTTTACAGTCCTTAGGTATTCGTCATTTGCGTCTCCCTTGTCTGTCTTCGGTTTCTTTCTTTCTTCTTTTAGCTGTCCAACCTGCCAGCGTCCTTATGTATTCACGTCATATATTTTACGGCTGTCTGCTCTTCCTCTTCCCTCCTATCGTTAAGTCGCCCCTCCATATCTGTCGGTGTCAATGTTCGTCCCTTTCTATCGGTTTCCCATCTCGTCTCCCTCTTCCTGTCATATGTGTCCCCTCTGCGTCGTTTTGTTAACACTTGCCGTCTCCTTATGCCCTTCCTACCCTTCCTGTACATAGTCATGCATATGC
This sequence comes from Eriocheir sinensis, assembly GCF_024679095.1. NCBI lineage: Eukaryota > Metazoa > Arthropoda > Malacostraca > Decapoda > Varunidae > Eriocheir > Eriocheir sinensis. Next base: position 16,821,714 of record NC_066520.1, read on the forward strand.
CCGCTATAGATACCGAACATGGACCTGCTGTCGCCTATAACTGTATGGTTTCTTCTCTTTTACCTACCTAACATGCACCTCCTGATACTTTCCTATACCTATCGTCACCCTATAACTGCTGCTACCTCTCTTTCGTTATGTATCAGCCGTGACCTCGTTCCTGAAAATCCGAATGTAGTCACCTCTTTTTTCCCCTTCTCGCATCTTCACCTCCTGTCACTTTTCTCTACCTATCGTCATCTATACTTGCGTGCTGTCTTCTTTCTTCTATGCATCAGCCGTCACCTCGTTCATGGAAATCCACATGTAGTCGCCTCTCTTCTCCCCCTCGCGCATTTGTTTCGGTTTCTGTCTCCGCTTTCCTCTCAGCAGCCAAGCCTACCTGCCTCCTGCCTGCCTCATTACCCCTTCCTGCTGAACACTCCCTTGCTCTGCCCTCACCCTCGGCCGTCCCGCGTGCAGCCTCTATACCCATTACCGCAGTTACGAGCAGCATTATCGTCCCCAACTCCCTTACAATTACAGCCGCGGGCCACTGCTCTATGCCATCATTTTCACTGTTGGTACCTCGGTTAGTACCCCCACAATAACAACGACGAAGCCCCTCCCGCTACTACTACTACAACTACTACTATTACCATCACTATTACCAACGTTCTTATCACCCCCAGAATAACAATAATGAAACCCCTGCAACTACTACAACTATTACAACTACTACCATCACTGTTATCAACGTTAAGACAGGGTTCATCATTATCACAACCAGTGTAGACTCTTAACCACCACTGTACCTTTAATAATTACGCGCCAACTTATTTTTACGCTACACCATCGTTAAAACCTTGGTCATTAGCGTCTTTATCACTAGTATCAACGCTTCCACTAACACCATCATTATCGCAATTGAGACTTCACCTCCACTGTCCCTTAATATAAGTGCGCGCTAACATATCCTTACTCGTTAAAACCTTGATCATCATCCCCTTTATCACTAGTATCAACGCCTTCACCAGCACCACCAGCACCACCACCACCAGGAGCTAGGTAGGAGGGGTGCGACAGAGGCCATCACCAAGCCAATTATGTAATGTTGACACTGCTTATCAAGGCTGCCGTAGACATCGCCATCGTTTACTCAGAACACAACCCGAAGTCTCTTTAATAACAAACTACAAGCTACTACGAGCCAGGACGAGGGAGCTTAGGGGTGACGTAAGGTGGGAAGAGTGTAATCGTTGTAGTAGTGGTAGTTGTAGTGGTGGGAGATAAAGTGTGGGGGAGATTGAGTGCGGTAAAGTAATCGTGTGTGTGTGTGTTTAGTGATCCTCGCCTTCTTCCCTTTCAACATCATCTAACGCAGAGACCAGGTTCCCTCTTCTCTTCTCTTCTTCCTCCTCCTCCTCTTCGTCATTCCATCACCAATATCATCAACACCACCGTTTTCACCAGCGTCATCAACAATTCTCCTCCTTCCTTTCCTTTCTCTCTCTCCTTCTTTGTTCTGTTTTCTTTTTCTTTTTTCTTTCTTTCTTCCTTTCTATCTTCACACTTCTCCTTCCTTCTCCTTCGCCTTTGCTGTCCTGTGTCTCTGACTCGTAGATTAGAGTAGATGGTAGCAACAACAAACAGCCTAGTATGGACCAAGAGGGCTGTTGCTGTTTGCTTTTCCTTTGTACTCCTTTGTACTCCTTCCTTGTTCCTTTCCATCCTTCCTGTTTTCCTCTCCTCCTTTCCTTCTTTTCCAATTTTTTTGCCTTATTTCCCTCCTTTCTTTCTCCTCTTCTATCCCTCCGTTCTTCCTTAATTTCTATGTTCTTTTTTTCTTCCTTCCTTTTTTTACCTCTTTCCTTCCTTGCACTATTCTTTCTCTCCATCTTTCCAGCCCATCCTTCTTTTGTCTCCCGTCTCCCTAACTCCCCTCCTCTCTCCCCGTTTCCTTCCCTCCTTACTTACATTTCTTTCTTACCTTCCACCTTTCTTTCTCTCCATCTTCCGACCCATCCTTCTTTTGTCTCCCGTCCCCGTTCCTCCCATCCACCCCGCTTCCTTCCCTTGCTCCCTCCCTCCCACGCTTCCCACCTTCCCCTTTTACCCGCCTCCTTCCCTCCTTCCTCCGCAATTTTTTCCCTCGCTACTCCTCCCTCAGCTTCGTTCCAACAGCATTTACTCCCACCGCGGTAATTGCTTGCGTCACTCACGGTATTCACACGGTGTTTCTCTCTCTCTCTCTCTCTCTCTCTCTCTCTCTCTCTCTCCTGAAATGAGCAAGAGAAAGAAAGAGAGAGAAAAAAAGATGTACATGCCCCCCACCCCCCAAAAAAAAGAAAGCGGTTCATGATTTATATTTTTGTCTCGTGTATTTGATTTTTTTCCCTTCTTCTCTTCGTGTCTGTTATTAGTGACGAGTTTATTTTATTAGTCTCGCATTCGCCGCCTTTTCTTGCTTTTCTCTCGGACACGAAAAAGAGACCCTCTGGATCTAATTTAATTAAGAGTGTAAGGCTGTGTGCGAGGAGCCTGCGTCTCTCTCTCTCTCTCTCTCTCTCTCTCTCTCTCTCTCTCTCTCTCTCTCTCTCTCTCTCTCTCTCTCTCTCTCTCTCTCTCTCTCTCTCTCTCTCTCTCTCTCTCTCTCTCTCTCTCTCTCTCTCTCTCTCTCTCTCTCTCTCTCTCTCTCTCTCTCTCTCTCTCTCTCTCTCTCTCCGCAATAGGGTCTGTGTGGTCTAAATATCTATGTAAATCTATGTAAATCTCTGTGTGGGTGAGAGAGAGAGAGAGAGAGAGAGAGAGAGAGAGAGAGAGAGAGAGAGAGAGAGAGAGAGAGAGAGAAAGGTGGGTGGGGGGGCGGAGTTTTCTACCAAAATAAATAACTTTCTATGATAATTTCCGGCGGAGAGAATTGTTCTACTTCCGTTTTGCTTTAAATCTGGCGTTTGTTTACTTTGTAGCTACGTTTTCTTTTGCTTATATACTTCTTTTTACCTGTGCTACATTGGTTTTCCGTCCCTCTGAAACACACCTCTAAAACCCAAATGAATCTACATCACTCTTTACCCCTGTTTTCAGAGTCTTTGGTGATGCAAGGACACGATTCCTTAACATACTTTTCTCCTAACTCCCTTTTGTCATTGTCGTCGGAAGAGAGGGGAGGTGGAGAGGGAGTTGGGGTGAGGTAGGATGAGGCTGAGAGATAGGAGGGGGAGGAAGGTGGAGAGAGAAAGGAAGGTACGAAAGGAGAGAAGAGGAGGGAAGGAGGGATGGAAAAGGGAAATGATAGGAGGGAAAGGAAAGGCAGGGAAGGAAAATGAGATGATAGGAGGAAGGGAAGTGAACGGAAAGAAGAGAAGGGATAGGGAGAGGGGGAAGGTGGCGAGGGAGCTCGGGAGAGGAGGAGGAGATGAAGAGATAGTGGGTGGAGGGGAACGGGAGAGGAAAGGAGTGGAGGGGGAATGGAAAGGAAGGGGGTGGAGGGGAATGGGAGGGGAAAGGGGTGCAGGGAAGAGGAAGAGAAAGTGTAGAGGGACAAGGGAGGGAGGTAAATGGGGTGGAGAGGGAATGGAGAGGAAGAGGTGGAGAGGAATGGGAGAGGAAGGGTTGGAGGGGGTAGTGGAGAGGCAGGGGAAGAGGGGTAAGGGCGAGAGGGAAAAGGGGGTGGAGAAATAAGGGGTGAGGTGGGAGGGAATGGAGAGGAGGGGGGTGGGTGCGCGGGGGGGGGGGGGGAGGGGCTCGGATAAGAAGCAGGATCGTTACAAGTTAGATAATCACCGCCAACTCGCCCTGACATAAGTTCCTCCATCATCAGGGCGAGACACAAAGGGAGGGTTCTCATCTCCTCCCCCTCGACAAAAGGGAGGACTAAGCTGAACACATTAGCGGCTAAGAACAACACCTATCACCACCATCGATAATGTCACCCACCACCATCACCACTACCACTACCACCATTCACCACCATCAACGACTATACTACCACTATCACTACTACCACCATCGTTATTCCTATCACCACTCTCAAACCTACCACCATCAACGACTACACTACCACTACTACCACCATCGTTATTCCTATTTCCACTCTCAATACCTACCACTACTCACCACCATCAACCACTATCACCACAACCCTTACCTCTTGATATCACTTCCACCACCACCATCATCTGTTCTCATTATCACCACTACCATCATCACCTCTCGCTCACCACCATTCTCAACATCATCATTAACCACAATACCCTTATCACCACTACATTCAACACCTCTATCGCCCACTACACTATCCCCAACATTCACCACAGTCATTATCTTCACTATACAAATATCAGTCTCTATAACACCATGTGAATAAGAGTAACCCCATCATTGCCAGGTAAGATGACAGATGCCAAGTCTCTCCGTCAGTTGCAGCATCCCACTCACTACCAGCATCAGTGTCACGGTTATCTTAAGGGAGTGCCGTGGGAAAAAGTGGAGGAAGGAGGGAGACATGAGGGACGGGAAAGAAAGAAGAAGGAGGAGAAAGGATAAAGAGGCAGCAGGAGGGAGTTGGCGAGGGAAGAAAAGGAAACATGACAGGAGGGAGGGAGAGAAGGCGAGGCGACATTAATCTACATGACGACGAATGGGAAAAAGAATATGAAACCGTGCGAGGAGAAGAAGCAGAAGATTAGATGAGCTTCCCAATGATTTATAAAGTATGTAAACCTACTTATGCTTTACCTTCGGCGTTACAGGACGACGTGGAGAGCCTGAAAAAGAAATAGAGGAAATAAATCACAAATACACCAAAGAGAAACAAAGAAAAAAATTACAGTACCCCTGAAACAAAAGTAAGATTGATGTAGTCACGAAAATAAACGTCTGGGAGGTATAATATGTCAGCCATAATCCGTTTAGAAGAGGACACAACAAACAAGAATTTATAAGAAGCAACATAATATTAAGGTTTTCCAGCGACGGCTTAGAGTGAAGTGTGAAGGCATAAGACGAGGATAAGAAGGGAAGTAAGGAAAGGAGTTAAGGAAGGAGAGGAGGGAGGAGGAGAGGAAGATAAAAGTGGTAAGAAGGAGAGGAAGGCAAGGAACCGAAAGAAAAGGAGAGGAGGAAGGAAGGATGGAAAATGGGAATGGTAGGAGAGAAATGAAGGGAAGGGAAGGGAAAAAAGAGATGGTGGGTGGGGGTAAGGAAGGGAAGGGAAAGGAAAGAAAGGAGAAATGAGGAACGGGAAAGAAAGGAGAGGAAGGAGAACGAAAGGATGGAGAGGAGGAAAGGAATGGAGGAAGGAGAGAGAGAGACGGGGGAAAGAAAAAAACGGAGAGTGGGAAGGAGAGCGAAAAGATGAAGAAAATGGAGGAGGGAGGAGAGGAGGAAGGAAGGAGAGAAATGAAGAAAGAGAACGAAATGAGAGAAAGGAGTAGAAAGAGAAAGGATTGAGAGGAAGAAGGACAGAGGCGGCGGGAAGGAGCAGAGGAAGGGGAGGCAGGGGAGGCTGAGGAAGAGTGAAGGGCGTGAAAGGGGATGAAGGGTGACTGCACAGGGGATGAGGGAGGTTGAGGAAACACTGGAGTTAAGGAGGGAAGGGCAGAGCGAGATTAAAGTTAGGCGAGGGATGACGGAAGGGCCAGAGCATCCTTGAGAGGCGAGAGGAAAGGGAGATAAAATGGACTGACTTTAATGTAGCACTTACGAGTCTTTTCATAACGCTTCACCCCTCGAATAAGAATAGAGCGTAAGGAGTGGACTAGTATTTAAGAAAACGTGATTTTGATAGTCAAGAATGGAGAGCTTTGTAGAACGTCTAACCTAAGAGGGGAAAATATGGACGTCAAAGGAAAGAAGAAAAGAAAGAAGACGAAGATGAACACGAAGATGAAGAAGACGGGGAAGAGGAAAAAGAAGATGAAGGAGATGATGAAGACGAAGGCGAAGTAGAAAAAAAACTTGAAGAAGAAAAAAAAGGAGGTGGAAAAGAAAAAGGATAACAAAAAAAACAAAAGAGGACGAAGATGAAGACAAAGAAGAAGAAGATAAATAATAAGAATAAGAAGCCAAATAAGATGAATAATAATAATAATAATAATATGTTTGTGATGAAGAAAAAGACGATGAAGAAAAAAATAACCTAGTGTCAACAATTAAATATCCTTGTAAATGAAATAATAAAGTCGCGTTGATACAAAGAAACATACACATGCAGGTAACATCGGGGCGAGGAAGTAACAGTTCAGATCATGCCAGGTACCCGAACGGCCTTGGGTCTGCACTGGACACCCCGAAGTTTTGTTTTCATTCCATTTACCTCTTCGAAACGCATCACGGCACGCTTGTCTCCACGTCCAGGCGCCGGTAATGCCTTGGACGGCCCGCGAAGTGGCTGCACAGTGACTCCCAGCGCCGGCCAATGGACAAATCCACGCAGAATCCGGGTTAAGTTCGAGTCTGGGTTGCACGTTACCCCTGTCCGTCTTTCTGTGTCTCTGTCTCTAGCAACCATACTCTCCCTCGTCCCTTTCCTCCTTTCCTTTAAACACTTCTATCAGGGAGTTGCATGTTACTTCTATCTGTCTTTCTGTGTCTGTCTCTCTATAGCAACCATACTCTTCCCTCTCAAACCTTCATTATGTTCCTCTCCCTGCTTCGTCTTATACACTTCCGTCAGGGCTGCACGTTACCTGTCTGTCTTTCTGTGCCTGTCTCTGTCTCTCTAGCAATCATACTCTCTCTACTCTCTAACCTTCCCTTCTGTTCATTTCTGTAACCCTTTGTTCACTTCTATCCCATCTTCTGGCTCTCACCACCTTTCCCCTGCTCTCCCTATCTCTCCCTTCCCCATCTCCATACATTTCGCTCTCTAACCTTCCCTTCTGTTCATTTATGTAACCCTTTGTTCACTTCTATCCCATCTTCTGGCTCTCACCACCTTTCCCCTGCTTTCCCTCTTTCTCCCCTTCTCTTCCCTTCCCTTCTGTCCCTTCCCTACGTCCCCTCACACTTCCAGCCCTACTTTGGCTCTTACCACCTTCACCCTTGCTCTCCCCCTCTCTCTCCCTCGTCCCTGTGTGCCATCCGCGCTTCCTCCCCTTCCTCTCCTCTTTCCTCCTTCCGACCTTTTCCTCAGCTGCTATTACTTCCTGGACAGCTGTGTGAGGGCGGCTGAGCGATTCCACGGCCACTGAGCCTCTGCTGACTAAGGGGGGGAGCTCCTGCCCGCCCCGGACCAACCTTCCACCACCACCATCACCACCCGAATATTCATGGCTGTCGTGTGTGTGTGTGTGTGTGTGTGTGGTGGGGGGGGTCAGAGTGTGTATGTGGGGGGTGATAGTGTGTGTGTGGGGGGGGGGGAGGGTCAGTGTGTGTGTGTGTGTGGGGGGGGGTGGGTGGGATGTCAGAGTGTGTATGTAGGGGGTGATAGTGTGTGTGTGTGGGGGGGGAGGGGGGAGGGTCAGTGTGTGTGTGTGTGTGTATGTTTGTTTGTTTGTGTGTGTGTGTGTGTGTGTGTGTGTGTGTGTGTGTGTGTGTGTGTGTGTGTGTGTGTGTGTGTGTGTGTTTTAGGTCGTGTGTATGATAGTGCATGTAGGAATGTGTGTATCTATGTCTGTATGCGTGTGTGTATGTGTATGTGTATGAATGTATGTAGATAAGTAGGCATATGTACGTAGATTGGTAGGGGTAGAAGGTTATATAGTGTGTATGTGCGTGTGTGTGTGTGTGTGTGTGTGTGTGTGTGTGTGTGTGTGTGTGTAAGTAGAGGTGGGAAAAAAAAGCTTCACAAAAATGCAAGCCGCTGATATGAAACGCAAACCCAATTCCAAGAAATGATGCAAAACTAACTATTGAAAAAAATGTGATGGGCGATTAGCGTGTGATTGATTGGGTAGGAGAGAGAGAGAGAGAGAGAGAGAGAGAGAGAGAGAGAGAGAGAGAGAGAGAGAGAGAGAGAGAGAGAGAGAGAGAGAGAGAGAGAGAGAGAGAGAGAGAGAGAGAGAGAGAGAGAGAGAGAGAGAGAGAGAGAGAGAGAGAGAGAGAGAGAGAGAGAGAGAGAGAGAGAGAGAGAGAGAGAGAGAGAGAGAGAGAGAGAGAGAGAGAGAGAGAGAGAGAGAGAGAGAGAGAGAGAGAGAGAGAGAGAGAGAGAGAGAGAGAGAGAGAGAGAGAGAGAGAGAGAGAGAGAGAGAGAGAGAGAGAGAGAGAGAGAGAGAGAGAGAGAGAGAGAGAGAGAGAGAGAGAGAGAGAGAGAGAGAGAGAGAGAGAGAGAGAGAGAGAGGCAAAAAAAAAAAAGGAAAAAAAAGAAAAAGAACGACTAGCAAGGAATGAAGAGAGCAAAGAGGATTCAAGGGAGATAAGATAGTATTAAAAGAGGACCCGGATGTACTCGTAGATAAACAGGACTAAGGGAAGGGAGAAAAGAGAAGGGAGGGAGGGCAGGGGAGGTAAGAATGGACACAAAAGGAAGGAGAGGAATGAGGGGGGAGGCAGAGACAGGAGTAAGATAAAGAAGAGGGCGATTTAGCAGAAAAAAAGGCAACTAAATGGGGAGGAGGAGGGAGGAGATAGGAGGAAGAAGTTAGTTAGGTGGATAGGGAGGTAGAGAGATGGGTAGGTATGTAGAGAAAGAGGGAGGTAGAAAACAGTAGGAAGGAGGTCGATTTTAGTAAATAGAAGATATAGAAAATGTAGAAGGGAGGAAAGAGAGAAAGGAGAAAGAAGTAAAGAGAGGTAGGAAGGTAAGGAGGAAGGAAGAAGAGGGAAGAGGGATTGGGTGAATCGAAGGTATGGGCAAGGTAGGGAGGAAGATGCGGAAAGAGAGGCAAAAAGGTAGGTAAGTAAGTGTTTGGGTAGGGAGGGAAGGAGGTAGGGTTAGGTAAAAGGGGGTGGAGGAAGATGCGGAAGGAAGACATGGAAGGAAAGGCAAAACAGGAGGTAGGCAAGTGTTTAGGTAGGCAGGTAAGTGCTTAGGTAGAGAGGTAAGTGTCTAGGTAAGTAGGGCGGTAGGTGCGAGAGGTCGGGAGGGAGGGAAGGAGGGAGGGTTGGGTAAGGCGAGGTGGAGGGAAGGTAGGAAAGCGGACCACCTCGCATCGGGCCGGCAGTCAGCGGCGGGTGGTGGTGGTGGTCGGTCGTGTGGAGTGCAGTCGTCACACCGCCGCTCTCGCTCCCCCATCAAGAGGAGAGATAACACACTATACCTCGCTGACACCCTAATGATCACTGATACGGAACGAATAAAAAGGAAAAACTAACAGAAAACTAAGGCTTAAATCCATCTCAGGTTGTTATTATGGATGATTTTATATACCGGAACATCATAGTGTCGGTGGATAAAATACAGTGGATGCGAAAAGAACATATTTACCTCGACCTGCGGCGCTTTGAAGGATAGTTGACCTACTTCTCAAAAATTGCGAGGCCACACCTGTGCTTCGCGGGAACACGTACCGGACATGTATTACGCTGTGAGGAGAGGGACGAGGGGCTGAATATTAAGTTTTTTACAAGGAAGAACTGTTATAAGTGTTTGCTGAGGAACGGGAAGCAGCGAGGAGCGGCTGCGGGGAAGGTAATTGACGGTGTGTGTGTGTGTGTGTGTGTGTGTGTGAGAGAGAGAGAGAGAGAGAGAGAGAGAGAGAGAGAGAGAGAGAGAGAGAGAGAGAGAGAGAGAGAGAGAGAGAGAGAGAGAGAGAGAGAGAGAGAGAGAGAGAGAGAGAGAGAGAGAGAGAGAGAGAGAGAGAGAGAGAGAGAGAGAGAGAGATACATACATACATACATTCATACATACATACAGCCAGACAGACAGAAAAACAGCGAAAAAAAAAAAGTGTACCGTGTAATGTTCATCCGGGGCCAGGACCGTAAAGCAATCAATGAGACATGCATACAGAATGAAGAAACAACTACTACGAAGATTATCACCATCGATGTGTCAACTTAGGGAAGGGTTGCGGCTTGACATGAGCGGAAAGCGGGTGGACCTCTCGCTCTCAAAATGAAGGTAAATTAGTTGATGCCCCGGTTAAGATAAAACGATCCTTATAAATTCACAGAGCCATACAAGAACGAAGGAAAGAGAGCAATAGCTTAAAGAGTATATGGATTATGAGATGTAAGAAGTAAGGAGTGTATACCGGGACGCCTCTCCACCCGAAATTGACCTCTCTCTTGGCCACTCATCTGTACACTCTCTTTTATTGGGGCAGTTATTAAGGGGGCTTTTTTTTTTTATCTCAGTTATTATTTTTTGCCTTTGAGTTGCTTCCTTTACTGTAAAAATAGAACCACTTAGAACCAAAAGAAAAAAAAGATTGTAGTGAAAAAAATGCAAACTCCCTATCAAACATGGCGAACCCTCCTAAAGAAAAACCTATTAATTCGTCAAAAATAGAAAAAAGTGTCCATTATAGAAAAGCAGAAAACTAATAAACCCAAGAAACAGATAAGATGAAGACAATTTTTATAGACATCCTAATATGGCGACCCCGATAAAAATCAATTTCTCCATAAAAAAGTAAACCAAAAAATGACTTAAAGGAACCGATATGATGAAGGTAATTTCTATAGACTCATCCTAGCATGGCGACCCCTACAAAAATAAATTTCTCCATTAAAAAAATAAATGGAAAAAGGCTGAGGGGACCGATAATCCACCTCTCTCTTTCTATCCCCTGGTCGAGATTAACTTGGCTCGTGGGCTTCCGGTTCGAATCCCGCCTTGCAATCTTTGGGCCGGATTGCAGCTGTTTCTTATCCCACGAGCACATCCCCGCTACTCAATCTCTAGTTCCTCTTTTTTTTTCCATTTCGCGCCCGATTCTTTTTCAATACCGGTTTTAAAGTGGAAGAAATATTACCTGGTTTTTATGATTTGCTAGTGTCTGTTTATTATTTACGAGTTATGATTTTGGGTATCGTTGGGCCTTGAAAGAAAATAAAGTCTGTTCACTCGAGTTCAATTTTTTTCATTACAGTTTTTAAAGGAGAACAAACATGAGCTGCTTTATGTTAATTGCAAGTGTCTATTTCTTATTTATGATGATGATAATGATGATGCTTGTGTATGATGAGTCTTAGTGAAAATGAATCATAATTATCTGTATTTATTTACACGCTCAATTTTTTTTCAATCAGCGTTTTAAAGGAGAACAAACATGACTTGCTTTACAGTAATTGCAAGTGTCCATTCTTTAATTATGATGACATTTGGATATGGATGCAAATTGGTAGTAAAAATCGTCTATGCATTAATTTAGAAGTCCAGTTCGATTTCAGAGAGTGCTTCAACAGAGAGGAGACATTAAATGCTTCATGGTCATCGCAGGTTCCTTTTTCCCTAAGTGACTTTGATGATAATTATTTGTGTACCAACGTGTCGGTTCAAAACTTACTCGTATATAAATCCATTAACAAATCTATGGAGTTGTCAATTCAAGTTTTAAAGAGAGAAAACCTGAACTGCTTTATGGTCAATGAAAATGTCTATTACCAACATATTTATGATAATGAGCTGTTTGTGTATCGATGCGTTTTGGTAGAAAAATTAATATTCATATCTCTGAATTTAATTACAAGTCCAACTTATTTTTTTTTTGCTCCAAGCTTTAAAGAGAGATGGTCAGACCTGCTCTTTGATTAATGCATGGGTCTATCTATTCCTTAAAGGGGTTTGGGAACGATTTATTTCTATATCGATGCTTCCGGTCAACAAATACAAACAAACCCCTACATTTAATCGCCCAACGCTCGACATTTTTATATAGCGCCGGTGCTGACATTTTTTCACATAATTTCAGGCATGAGGGGACCAGGCGGTAAATTTCGAGTTGATCTAACTGTGCTCCCACGTGGAAAGCAACACACGTCCAGCCGGCGGGTAGTAGCAAATGTCGTTAGTGCAAACATTGTGTCTGTCACTGGAGTTCATAAAGACTGGGAACATTCAAAACTTGCCCTGCTAGCGTTATGATGTCATGGTTACGTAAGCTGAAAATTGTTGATGGCTGATTATGAGGAAAAAGAAAATAATCGCGTAAATTCACAAAGCTTTACAGGAACGAAAAAGGAAAAGATTAGCGTGGAAGAAAAATGAATCACGAGATGTAAGAAGGAAATAGCGACTGAAACAAAACAAAAAGAATGTAGTAAAAAATCCTTGGAATGCAAAACAGGAAAAATAAAATAAAATCCCATAAATTCACATAGCTTTACAGGAACGAGAGAAAAAAGAGAATAGTTTAAAGTGTAAATGAGTCAGGAGGTGCAAGAAGTAAGCACCGTTTAAAACAAAATAATAATATCGTAGGAAAAACAAAACTAGGAATACAAAACAAAAAATAAAATCAGGGAAATTAGAGAGACAGGAAAATAGCGTTAAGAATAAATGACTGAAGCAACGTATAATACACACATATTCTGAAGAAAAATGAAGGGTCTCAAATTGCAACGCAGTAAAAAAAAAAAAAAAAAAAAAAAAGAGAAAAATATCAAAACGTGCAGGAAATGAAAATAAAAGAGAGCAGCGTCGTAATTGAATAATAAAAAATAAAAAAATCACGATACAGAAACGTGAATACCTTACACACACACACACACACACAAAAAAAAAACAATCAAGAGAACGTGGCTTGTGAGTGATGAGAACAACGTCGAGAAGAAACGTACCATCTCGAAATGCAAAAAATACAAACATTACATAACAAACGTATATATGTATGTATGTACGCATGTATGTATGTATGTATGTATGTATGTACGCCTGTATCCTCCACTCCACTCCAGGGACACATATCAGAACAAAGTTACGTTATTCCGCCCGACAATCTCCTTCGATCAGGGCGTGAGGAAGGCCCCGCTTGTGTGCCCTTGCCTGCCATTACTCTATTTCGACGCGCCGCAGCTGTGCCTCGGCCCTCTGTTGCTGCTGCGGGAATTCAGCTCTCGCGGGGATCAAACCTTCACGCATTCCACTGGTTCAGACTGCGGTATGATGGACATTTGTTGCGCATCACTCCGATTAGTACGCATATCAAGAAAATTATAAATGCTACTCTGTATAAAAAAAAAATGTGATGAGGTTTAAGAATGAGATACGGAGAAATTAACGATTGTGAATGTTCTTATTTCATTTACCGACTTATTGCAAAACCTTAGGCCAGATATTACTTAGGAAAAGAATGTGATGAAGTTTATAAGTGAGGTATCATAAGAGTAAAGATTGTGAAAGCTTTTATTTGATTTTTCGTATTCGTTCTCCTCCTCGTCTTTGTTCTTCTTGTTCTACTCTTCATCTTCGTCCTTTTTGGCTTCCTTCTTATCTTCGTCCTCCTCGTCCTCCTCCGCGTCTTTGTCCATCTCTTTCTACTCTTCATCTTCGTCGTTCTTGCCTTCCTCATTATCTTCGTCCTCCTCGTCTTTGTCCTTCTCGTTCTACTCATCATCTTCGTCCTTCTTGCCTTCCTCCTTTATCTTCGTCTTCCTCGTCTTTGTCCTTCTCGTTCTACTCATCATCTTCGTCCTTTTTGCCTTCCTCCTTATCTTCGTCCTCCTCGTCTTTGTCCTTCTCGTTCTACTCATCATCTTCGTCCTTCTTGCCTTCCTCCTTATCTTCGTCGTCCTCGTCCTCCTCCTCGTCTTTGTCCTTCTCGTTCTACTCATCATCTTCGTCCTTCTTGCCTTCCTCCTTATCTTCGTCCTCCTCGTCCTCCTCCTCGCCTTTGTCCTTGTTCTACTCTTCATCTTTGTCCTTTTTGCCTTCCTCCTTATCTTCGTCCTCCTCGTCTTTGTCCTTCTCGTTCTACTCATCATCTTCGTCCTTTTTGCCTTCCTCCTTATCTTCGTCCTCCTCGTCCTCCTTCTCGCCTTTGTCCTTGTTCTACTCTTCATCTTCGTCCTTTTTGCCTTCCCCTTTATCTTCGTCATCCTCGTCCTCCTTCTCGCCTTTGTCCTTGTTCTACTCTTCTTATTCGTCCTTTTTGCCTTCCCTTTATCTTCGTCATCCTCGGTCTTCTCTTCGTCCTCATTTTCCTCGTCTTCGTCCTCCTTCGCTCACACGTCGTCACCGCAACACTCTATCAACACAAGGAGAAGGAAAACGAGATCCCGGCGCTCCGACTAAGACTCAGCGGTGCTTCGGTCGCTCTTAATCTGGTTAAAAGACTTGAAATTAGTTTTAAAGCTTTCTTCCGAGCCATTTATTCCGCTTTCCGATGGTCTGTATTCCGAGGCGCCTCAGCGAACGAGAGTCAGGTGAAGGGTGGAGGCGTGGCATGGGTTTGGAGGTTGTTGTTGTTGTTGTTGTTGTTGTTGTTGTTGTGTATGTGTGTGTTTGGTTACGTTATTGTTATTGGTGTTGTTATTGTAGTTATTGTTGTTATTCTTCTCCTATCTCTTCCCTTAGTTCTTTCCTTTTTAAGTCCTTTTGCTTTTTCTTCTTTTTTCATTTTTTTGTTCTTGTTCTTATTTTCATCTTCTTCCTTCCTCTTTCTTTACTCCTTTCTTTTTTTTGGGGCTGTTTCTTCTTTACCTTCTTTTCTTGCTCTTGTTTTTCTTCTAATTTTTCTCCTTTTCCTATGTTTTTTCTTCAACCTTTTCCTTTTCCTTTTCCATTTCTTATTCTCTTTCTTCTTGCTCTTGTTCTTCATACTCTTTTCCTTCTTTTTCTCCTTACTTCTATTAATCTTTCCCCTTGTTCTTGTTCTTCTTGTCCTTGCTCTTCTTGTCCTTGTTCTTCTTCTTTTTCTTCTCATTGTTTCTATTATGTTTTATTTCTATTCCAATTTCTATACCCATTGTTCTTATGACCATTACTCTTCTTCTTTCTGCTACCACCACCACTACCATCATCATCATCATCATCATCATCATCATCATCATCCCTATCACCATCGCCACCACCTTCAGGTTGTCCAGTTTCTTGAGTACCGACCATCGTAAAGGACGCAAGGTGTTCTCCCCACTGGCCGGGCGGCGACGCTCTCCTCTCCGTCTTCCAATTATTTTCTGAGTGGCCCTAAAGTTTTGAGTGGCCATCCGGGGCAGTGCTCGGCGCGCCCCGGGGCCAGCAACACCTATTCTGCTTTTAACTAAATTACTTCCATAAGCACGCGGTTATGTTACAGACCTACAAATGTGCAAAAAGAGAAAAAATCACCTTCGTTTTCTTTTACTCTACAGGAAGGAAACTAAGGGTAAACTAAGCTATAAATACAGTAACTCGCAATATTCTTTAGTTTGACCACGAAGACATAATGAAACGTCCACTCTTTCTTTTGGCCACTTTATTAAACTCTTTTTTTATAGGGGTAGTGTTAGCAGGCTTCCTTTTTCTCATTATTAATATTTTTTTTGCCTTTGAGCTGCTTCCTTTGCTGTAAATAAAAAAAAAATAAGGATGATTTTTGGTTTGATTCAACTAACGACTCTCTGGGGTGGAAAACTGCTTAGAGAAAACAGAACCCACATTGCATTTACACATACGAACTTGCATTATACATATTCAGTTATTTATTCTCCTCACAATTTATTCATTAATTCATATATTAATTAGGTATGCATCCATGACTTCAAAGGTCTCTCTTGTGCTCATGAACAATATTTATGAACAAGAATATCTCTTCATCAAGGAGTCTTATGCAATAATTCTTTAATGCTTGAATTGTGTCTGTCTGTCTGTCTCTCTGTGTCTGTTTCTCCGCCGTCGGTCTACCTCTCAGTCCGTCTGTATCTGTCTGTTCGTCTGAATTAACCTTCCTGACTCCCTCTTTGTAGGTATCTTTGCATTTTAATCATATACGTAATTCGTGAATACATGACTAACGATCACTACGGTCGTAGGCAACGAATTCCTGCACAGCTCGCCTTTATGAATACACACACACACACACACACACACACACACACACACACACACTCACACTCACAGTTCGCCTCACTGATCGCCACTCATGTCATCGCCAAAATCTATACTCCGCTTAATCTCAATATTCCGCTTAGCTCTACAAAACGTGAAATTCCAGTTATATATTGTGTGTGTGTGTATGTGTGTGTGTGTGTGTGTGTGTGTGTGTGTGTGTCTCTCTCTCTCTCTCTCTCTCTCTCTCTCTCTCTCTCTCTCTCTCTCTCTCTCTCTCTCTCTCTCTCTCTCTCTCTCTCTCTCTCTCTCTCTCTCTCTGTGTGTGTGTGTGTGTGTGTGTGTGTGTGTGTGTGTGTGTGTGTGTGTGTGTGTGTGTGTGTCTGAGTGTGTACGTGTGTGTGTGTGTGTGTGTGTGTGTGTGTGTGTGTGTGTGTGTGTGTGTGTGTGTGTGTGTGTGTGTGTGTGCGTGTTTGTGTGTGTGTGTTTGTGTGTGTGTGTGTGTGTGTGTGTGTGTGTGTGTGTGTGTGTGTGTGTGTGTGTGTATACGAACACAGAAACACACACATTTATATACATACATATCTATCTATCTATCTATCTATCTATCTCTCTCTCTCTCTCTCTCTCTCTCTCTCTCTCACACACACACACACACACACACACACACACACACACACACACACACACACACACACACACACACACATATATATATATATATATATATATATATATATATATATATATATATATATATATATATATATATATATACATAGTTCTCTCCAAATTTGCTTGGGGGTGGGGAGGGGAAGACTTCGCATTGTTGCTGTCATTGTTGGTTGAATAGTAAAAACAAGTTTCGACTTTTTCATTTCATGGACTTCGTCGTGTCGCCGCCATTAACAGTACGTGCTGCGCTTCTGAATGCCATGAACTGAAGCATTTTTTGTTATTATTTTATGTTATTGTTATTACCATTATTATTGTCATTGATATTATTATTATTATTATTATTATTATTATTATTATTATTATTATTATTATTATTATTATTATTATTATTATTATTATTATTATTATTATTATTACTAGTATTATTTTTATCATTATATATTGTTATTAGTCTTTATCAATAATATAAATAAAAAAAATAATTATTTCAAATGAATGCATATTGACTGTTCTATCGCCACTGCATCACCGCACCGTGCTCTACACATTCCTGCTGTCCGTAACCCGTAACTCGTGTTTGGGGGGTTTCCAATCGTGTTCAGATACCAACAAGCTCAGCATCTTAAATAGTGACAACTACAATACATACAGTTTTTGTGCCACGAAATATATCATAACAAAGCACGTCGTTCGATTGTGAATAGTCTGTAGATAACATATTACGCGTCACGTTCTATGGTCGGAGGATATTTGGTGTAATTCACGCTGGCCTGCACCGGGCCGTGATGGGTGGACGGAGCGAGGACGATAACCTGATTCTGACGACCCAGCGAGGGCGAGGCCAGTGCGAACCTCCCTGATGGTCCAGCTGGGCCGCCGCCGTGTGGTGTGTTCGCTGCTTTGCCCAGCACTCTGGCAGTCTGTGTAGAGCGAAAGGTAGCTCTCGACGCCTCAGCTGCAGAGGAAGCCAAGTTGTGGCGGCTGTTGGCAGGGAACACAACGAGTCTTCGAGGGTCTGGGCGTCATAACCCTTATCTTGATGCTGTCTTTGTTGGCGAATGTCGTGCCTTGCAATGCCATATCTTTTAAGCTTAGAAAAATATTTCATCTTTTGATGCAGCCACGCGTACTGAATGGCAACACCTGCGGCCGTGTGCTGCTGACTCGTGCCTTTTAGAGAGCAGCCTTCCCCCATCATACGTTCCGAGCCTCAGCTGCACGCCTCCATCCCAGCTATACGAGCGTCTCAGGCGAGGCAGATATGAAGCAACGACACTCGGCCCTCGCAGCAAGTGGCGCTGCTCTCGTGTTGCGATGTGATGCAGGTGCTCAGTTTCGTCGCCTTTTACCCGACGATACGAAACCTTCAACAAGTATTACACGCGCTGGGGACAGCTTTGTGGCGCCTCCTGCACACACTTGTGGTGGCAATCATCGTGCAGAGCTCTCATGAGAGTTTATGACTTGCTCATTGCTCTCAGAACGATATAATAAAAACAATGAGCCGCATTTTGTTCAGTAACAATATAAACTGAGTCTGTTTTCCCGGGGAGGAACAAGACACTCAGTACACAGAGTTTCCACTGAGCACCGGAGGCTGTATAAGAAATATATATATATATATATATATATATATATATATATATATATATATATATATATATATATATATATATATATATATATATATATATATATATATATATATATATATATATATATATATATATATATATATATATATATATATATATATATATATATATTTATATCAGCCGAAGAGGATAAAGGAATATCACTTCTAATTACGTTGCTAATGGAAACGATAACAATTTTCAAAGAAATTCAAATTTTTAATGAAGCAGCATTAACACTTAATTAGAAAAAGTTTCAGCGAGAGAGAAGTTGTCGGTTCTCTCGAATTTTAGTTGTTCAATTCTTTCCTTTCATTCCAGAATATGAAAATGTTTGAATGCACGGCACGAAAAACGTTATTTAGGTTATTGTTGTTTTGTGTCCATTAAAAACCTGATGTGCCTGAACGTTCATCGTCACGCCCCGCCTGGGTCTCGTCACACGCCTGCACGCAGTCCCGATTTATTATTTTATTCCAGCTGTTAGACTAAACACGTTCTGATCGCATCTCGAATATGGTGAGTATGCTGAGGCCCGCGGCAGGAAAGAGGTCCCTTTCCTCCTTTCTCTCCGTCCCTTCCATCGTTCCCTCTCTTCCGGTCCTAGCTTCCCACATGCACCCTTCTTCCCTCATCCCCTTCTCTTCCTCCCGGCTTCCGGCACGACCGCTCCTTTTGCCTTGTGTGGACTCGGCTTGAGTGACTCGGCAAACACGCACTGATACCATTCTTGAAGGTCTTAAGGTTTACATAAGACAACCCGTGACTTAAGAAGAAACGCACACACTTTAGCTTTGATCATTGCACAGCTCTAACGGGGACGCTGTTTATCTGTGATGCGCGGTACATGTTCACCCTGCCTGCTTGGGGCCTTTGTATGCTCGTGGCGGGAGGAAGCTTCATTCAGAGGCGCCTTGCAGGGCCTGGCAGTGGCTGAGGAGAAGGATTCATCTCTTCGTTGTGCGCCAAATAATCTCACCGTCAGGGTTGTTAAGTCACGCACACATACAAACCTACACATACAGCCACACGCACACACATACACACACACACACGGGCCCTCACATCATAGCTTCGTATTTTCTCATTTCTTGGTCGCCTCATGAATTCGCAACGCGTGTTTTCAGATCTGAACGAGGAGCAACACAATGGCGCACTTGAATTTGCGATGTTGAACTTGTGTGAATGCATGACAGTGAAAGGCTAATGAAGCGGAAAATATCACGTGACGGAAGGTCCTCGGGATGAAGGGTGATAAGGGTCGTAAAGCAGCTGCGTCGTAAAGTGAAGAAGTTAATGTAATGGAATAAACTTTGCTCAAGATAATATATGTCCTCTCTGGCCATCGTGCTCGTAAAATTCACTCTTTATTAAGCTCTTAAACAAAATTTGCTTTTATTGTTTGTCTGGTCGTCTGGTCTCCTCGCAGTTGTCCTGGAAGTCGAGTTTTAAAGCTAAATAAAACGTTTCTAAAATGAATATGATTTCTGCAGCCACCAACATTCATATTCACACACAACTCCTTTATCTCTCACTCTATCTATGACTATCTATCTATGCATCTCTTTATCTATCAATCTATCAGTTGCTAAAGTATTATTGAGGGCTGACGTGACTTTACCATCAGGTGTGTCAGAATTGAAGCATAAATGTTTGTGTCACCTGGAATCCCTCATTTGTCTATGTCACAAAACTCGCAAACCTTTCAAAATCGTCGACGGTATCGGGGCGGAGGGCCAGTCATCGGGGACGCAGCTTCACCGTCACACTTCAGAACGTTCAAAAATCCGCTTTCCTGAAACTAGAGCGCGACAACGAAAAGTTTGTCCCGAACATTAATTACAACATAACTTTAACGGGGCCAGTATTTTACCGTGAGGGAGGGCGGGATGTAAACAAAAAGATAAACAAATGGCTATAAAACAACACTTGGGGGAGGCGGTGGCTGAGTGGTTAGCGTGCCGGCCCCGCATTCCGCCGCGCTGTCCATGATGCGGGTTCGAATCCGCCGCTAACTACCTGGGATTTTTCAGTCACCGCCGAGTGGCCTAAGACTACCCATATGCTGTCCTGAAGACCACCTATCAACCCGGACTTTAGAAGAAGCTGTGCAGCGCAAGTGAAATCGAGAATGAGTTTCGGGGGGCAGCATGAGCCAATAATAATGGCGCCACTATAAACAATTGCCTGCGCCATGACGAGCTCAGGGCGACCATTAGGCCCCAATGTAATAGGCTACCGGCGCTATAGACCAGACGTAAAAAAAAAAAATGGAAGATAGACGTTATTTTCCAGACGACCACCGCGGAAAGGGAGCAGCACGGCGCGTCACCAGTGGCAGTTTACTTCGTGCACTGATGCAGGACGACAAAACCTCCTCCTCAGCAGCAGCGCCGAGTGGACACACGCCCCAGTGGCTCTGCACCGCCGGCAACCTGATCAAAGGAACTCAACTTGGGTCGCATCTCCGAGCACCGCCTTGCCTTCGCCCCTCCCCGCCGGCTGCTGCTGCTGCTGTTGCCTTTGTTGCTCCTGGTGCTGCTTGGGATGCATACACGAGAACTTCTTTTGGGGAGTCCTCAGTGTATTCCCTCGTGTGTTGACGCTACGACGTATTAAATTGCAGGAGCGAAATACCAGTTATAAAGGGCCGGGTGCCTCGAGGTGGTGCAAGGAGGGACGTGTGGAGGCGATGCACATACAAGGAGTTCTTTTGGGAGGGTCCTTAGTGTATCTTCTTGTGAGTTGACGTTACGACGAATGAAATTGCAGCAGCGATATACCTGGTCGGTTGCCTCGAATTGATGCATGGGTGATCGTGTAGAGGCGATGCATATAACAAGGAGTTCGCTTGGGGGAGTCTTCAGTGTATCTCTTGTGAGTTGACGCTATAACGAGTGAAATCCAGCAGCGATATACCTGTTATAAAGGGTCGGTTGCCTCGAAGTGGTGCAAGGGTGATCATGTAGAGGCGATGCATATAACAAGGAGTTCGCTTGGGGGAGTCTTCAGTGTATCTCTTGTAAGTTGACGCTACGACGAGTGAAATCAAGCAGCGATATACCTGTTAAAAAGGGTCGGTTGCCTCGAAGTGGTGCAAGAAAGGGCGATGCAGTGTATCTCTTGTGAGTTGACGCTATAACGAGTGAGATCCAGTAGCGACATACCTGTTATAAAGGGCCGGGTGCCTCGAGGTGGTGTAAGGAGGGACGTGTAGAGGCGAGGTTTGTATTTTTCGAGGCTGCCACGTGAACCCAAGCGATGGCGTGCCACTTGATAAATTGCCGTTGGGTGGAATTTATATTCAATCTAATTATCTCCCTCCTCGGGGGGAAGACGTGGCTGACGATGTTGTGTATTTCTTAGTTTTCGTCGTGATTGTTTTTATTTGATTTCCCGGAGAACACCGCACCTCCCGCACCCTTCCCGGAGGCCCGACGCACAAAAAAAAAGTAATAGCAATCGAGGGAAGGGAAAAAAAAAGAACTACCAGGCGTTGACTTCGAATCCCAATCGTGGAAGAATAAATCAACACAAACACGATCACATTATGACACGACTCCCATAATTCACTTTAAAGATAAATGAAGAAAAACAAAACACAACATACCTACAGTGAGAGTATCAAGACACCTCTCCATGCACCCGAAAGTGTCGAAACTGACCTCTCACTTTTGGCCCCTCACCTATCCTCTCTTACACAGGACCAGTGATTAGCGTTTTTTTTTTTAATATCTCATTATTATTTCCCCTCTTGAGCGGTTTCTTTTGCCGTAAAAAAAAAGAAGAAAACCCGCAAGGAGAAAAAGGAGCCGTGGTGCCAAACTTTAATAGTAATTCTGAACGGGGCTTTCTCTCCAGGTCGAAGTGAGGCATAAACACGGCAACGCACGGCTTCCCCACGTAATGGTATGCCGGGCAGGTGACGCCCATACACACACGCTTGACGGAGGAGGCTAGAGGGAACGGAGGCGTCGCTTGGGATGGGAGGCGCCGCTCCATTTCTTTCCATGATTCTCTATCGGACTCGTTTTTCAGTTTCCTCCACACGCTCATCCGTGGAGAAGTAGGAGGAGGAGGAGGAGGAGGAGTAGGAGGAGGATGAGGAGGGGTGGTAAGGGAGAAGAGGAAGAGAAGAGGGAGGGGTAGCAGAAGGGAGGAAGGATGAAGAGGAGAGAGGAGGAGTAGAAGGAGGAAGTGGGGAATAAGGAAGAAGATGAGGGAGGAGGAGAAGGAGGGAATAAGGAGGGAGAAGATGGGGGAGGAAGAGGAAGAGGAGGAGAGAGGGGAGGGGGTAAGGATGGAGAAAATGGAAGAGGAAGAATATGGGGAGGAGAAAAAGAGAAGGAGGAGGAGGAGGAGGAGGAGGAGGAGGAGGAGGAGGAGGAGGAGGAGGAGGAGAAGACAGACATCACCGTTGAAAGGAAATTCTCGGCTTCAACTTTCGTCCAGAGACAGAATATTGAGAATCTTATTTGGAACAGCAAACTTTTTCTTGTTTACTTTTATTTTCACAATACGGCGCCTCAAATTACCATAAATATACACCGACATATCTTATTTTTTTTTATATATTGTGAGCGTCAAAAAACAAAACAAAATAGATAAATATGCTAGGGGGGAACACACACACACACACACACACACACACACCGCAATGACTGACATGGACGAACAGATAGAAGGATAGAGATATAAATGGACACGCAGAACCGATTGACAGGAACACGATGAGCCGCACGCCACACACACGCACACGCACACACAAGTCCCTCCCCCCGCCACCCCCACCCCCCACACGCACAGAGAGACAGATCGACAGCCCCGCAGAATGATGAATGAAGACAGAAACAAGCGCTGGAAGAGACAAACAGACGGAGGAGAGACAGGGATTTAGAGACAGGAAGGAGAAGGAGAGATGAAAAGACTTACTGACTGCCAAAGGGAAGATAAATATACGCTAGGAGGAGGCAGAGAGAGAGAGAGAAACACACACACACACACACACACACACACACACACACACACACACACACACACACACACACACACACACACACACACAGACCCCCCAATCCCCACCACTCCACACACACATAAATACACACACGCACGCATACATCTCCTTCCCCCACACACCAAACACATCACCGTTAAAGTACTCGAACACTACATAACCCAGACTATAAATAACGGAGAAAAAACAAAAATAAAACACCAGTGACGGACCTCTCTTCTAAAGCCCCCTTCCTCCCTTCCCCCTTCCCCCCTACCCATCGACGGGAACCGATTCGCAATACAAACGAACAAGAAACAAACAAACAAACAAAAATAGAAAGACGTAAAAATAAACTATGGTGGGTGGTTGACGTGGGTGATGGTGGAAGGGAACGTTTCGGTGGTGGGGATGGTGGAGTTGCTAATGGTGGTGGTAGTGGTGATGGTGGTGATGACAAACTGTCCACATACATATAGAAAGTCTGGGTCAGGCGGATAAGGTAGTGGTGGTGGTGGTGGAGGTGGTGGTGGTGGTGGTGTGGTGGTGGTGGTGGTGGTGGAGGTGGTGATGTGGTGGTGGGGGTGTTGGTGGCGGTGAGGGTTAGGGAGGTAAATCTCTTTATCATTGACTGACTAGAGAAGACGAGGTGAGGCGAGGAGGGGCGAGGAGAGGCGAGAGGGAACCGAGGAGAAACGAGGTGAGGCGAGGAGAGGAGAGAAGGAGGTGAAGGGAGGCTGAGGCAAGAGGGAAGAGCGGTGGGCTTAGGCTGAGGGAAAAAGGAAGACGTGGAGGGAGGGGAAAGGGAGAAAGAGATGGTGGGCTTAGGATGAGGGAAGGAGAAAGAAGTGGAGGGAGGGGAAAGGGAGAGAAAGATGGGGGTGTTAGGCTGAGGAAAGGAGGGAGGAAGATGTGGAGGGGAAGAAAAAGGGAGAGAAAGATGGTTGGTTTAGGGCGAGGAAAGAAGAAAGAAGTGGAGGTAGAGGGAAAAGGGAGGGAAAATGGGGGGGTTACGCCGAGGAAAGGAGGAGGGAGGAAGTGGAGGGGAGGGGAGGGCGGGTAGAGGAAAAAAAAAGATGGTCGGTTTAGGCTGAGGAAAGGAGAAAGAAGTTGAGGGGAAGGGAAAGGAAGAGAAAGATGGGGGGCTTAGGCCGAGGGAAGGAGGGAGGAAGATGTGGAGGGGCGAGGAAAGGGAGTGAAAGAAGAGAGGTTTATGCCGAGGAAAGGAGAAAGAAGTTGAGGGGAGGGGAAAAGGAAAGAAAAAGGGGGGGTTTAGGCCGAGGAAAGAAGGGAGGAAGAAGTGGGGGGGAGATGGAGATGATAGTGGCGGGGGTGGCAGGGACAGCAGGGTGCATCTCTCTCTCCTTAGGGTAGTCTTGGGAAAGGAAGGAAAATGGGGAAAGATGGAAAAAAAAGACCGGTTATGAATGCTATTGATGGTGGTGGTAGGGGTGGTAGGGACAGCAGGGTGCATCTCTCCTTAGGGTAGTCTTGGTAAAGGAAGGAAAAGGGAAGAAGAGCGAAAAAAGAGGGAGGATGTGAATGGTGGTGGTGGTGGTGGTAGGGACAGCAGGGTGCATCTCTCCTTAGGGTAGTCTTGGGAAAGGAAGGAAAAGGGAAAAAGAGAGGGAATATGAATGCTATATCGTAGAGGTAAGGGTGATGAAAAGAAGGGGAGAGAGTGAGGACAGAGAGGGTAGGACTAGGACATCATCTTGGTAGGCTTGGGAAAGGAGGAAAATGGGAAAAGAGGAAAAAGAGAGCGAATATAAATGCTAGTAGTGGTGAGGGTAGTGAGAGAGGGACATAGGGACACAAAGGGCATCATTTGGGTAAGCTTGGGAAAGGAGTGAGGGAGAGAGGGTGACTAAGGGGGTAGGGCATCACTTGGGTAGACTTGGGAACGGAAGGAAAATGGGGAAAAAGAGCGAGGTTATGAATACTTCTAGTGGTGAGGGAGAGAGAGCTAGGGAGGGGGACGACAAAGGGGGCAGGGACATCATTCTCTTTTTATTATCGACTACGCACTAACACCCCTAGCCCCCCCTCTGTCCCCCCTCCCCCCCAAGAGTTAAATGGCCCGGGTGGTGAGACTGAACCGTTTCTGTACCGGATTGAGGCAGCGAGTCGAACCTATTATTGCCCTTCGTTTAATGGATCCTCTCCGTAGCCGGCCGACCTTTTCCACCACCTCTTTTTCCCTTATGTAGTATTTTTTCCAGTCCAATCTTCCTGTTCCCCTTCCTTTTTTTGCCCTCTCTCCCTCTCTCTCTCTTTATCATCCGTTTCCTCCTCTTTACCCCCAATTGATGTCTTCCGATTCTTTCTCCTCCATCCTCTCCTCTCTTTCTTTTTCCCTCTCTTCTCCGTTGCTCCCTTCTCTTTTCCCTCTTTTCTTCCCTTTGAATTTCTTTTTTTCTCTTTTTTTCTCTCTCGTTGTCTGAGGTTGTGATTTTCTTGCCTCCTCTCTTTCTTCTCCTTTTCTTCTTCTTTTCTTCCTCTTACGTTCCATTTCTTTGTCTCTCCTCATTTCTTCTCTTTTTCTCCCTCTATCTGTCTGAGTTTCTGATGTTCTTTCTTCCTCGTTTTTTCTTCTCCTCTCATTTTCTTCTTTTTATTTTCCCTTCCTTTACTTTTATTCTCTTTTTCTCCCTCCATCTGTCTGAGTTTCTGATGTTCTTTCTTCCTCTTTCCTTCTTCTCCTCTCCTTTTCTTCCTTTTCTTTTCCCTTCCTTTGCCTTTTTTTTCTTTTTCTCCCTCCATCTGTCTGAGTTTGTATGTTCTTTCCTTCTCTTTCCTTCTTTTCCCAATTCGTCTCCTCCTCCTCCTCTTCCATTTTTTCCTAGTTTGCTTTTTGCTGATTCTTCTTCTTTTCTTCCTACGTCATAATTTTTCTTCCGGTCCTTATTCACTTTCTTGCTCATTACACTTCTTTGCGTTATCCAGACCGAATGTTTTCCTCTCGTTTCTCCTTTACGGCATTTTTCCCTCTCTTCCCGCCTTCCTCTCCTTCTCTCTGCCTCCTCCTCCTCCTCCTTCTCCTTGCCCTAGAAACCTTTACAGAATCTTATTTTTCCTCCCTTTCCTTCTGCTGCCCCTTCGCCATTCACTGCTATCCAAAACTTACTGCTTCCTCTTCCTTCTCTTCTCACAGCTATCCTTAACTGGTCGTCTTATTCTTACCCTCCTCCTCCTCCTCCTCCTCCTCCTCCTCCTCCTCCTCTTTAACTCTGCTCTCTTCCTCCATTTTCTTCTCTTACTATGTCTTTTTACCCTCCGCCTTCTTTTCTCTTTTCTTCTTTTTTTTTTTTACCTCTTCCATTCTTTCTTTCCACTCAAATTTTACTCGCTTTCTGCTTCTCGTCTTTCGTTCTTATTCTTTATTTTATTTTCCTTTTCTTCGCCGCCACTATACACACGTTTCCTTGACCTTGCGCAAGTCGCTTCACACGCCCTTACGTCGGACAGGCACAGGAAGGAAGGAAGGAAGGAAGGAAGGAAGGAAGAAAAAAGAGAAGAAAAACCTTGAACCTATTTCCGCCCATTTTCCCCCTCCCTCCAGTCCACCGTGACCCTTACAGCTGGCACAGTTACTGCAGAAGGTAGTTTGGGGGGTGATGGTTGAGTAAGGGATTTGGGAGCAGGAGGAGGAGGAGGAAGAGGAAGAGGAAGAGGAGGCGAAGGCGAAGGCAGCGAAGGTAGAATAGGTGAAGGAACAGAACTCTAGCTCCGTCCCTTTAAAATTGCTCTCTAGATAAGGTTAAAAACTACAGGTCCGTCGAAGCCTTGTAGATATAGAAGCGTGGAAAGGGAAGCAGAGGCAGAGACGGACCAGGAGGGAGCGAAGGCGGAGGAGGGACACACCAACTCTAGCTCCCTCCCTTTAAGTTTGCTCTCTAGGCCGGGTTAAAAATTAGGGGTCCCTCGTAGCCGTGTAGCCATAGCGCGCGGGGGAGGGCGGCGGAGGCGGAGGCAGGAGGCTGGTAATGGCAGCAGGGAAGGGATTTATCGTTGAAACAAAAGGCTCAATGGCCCGGGTATAATATAAACAAGTTGCCTTTCTTTCTACACTACTTTCTTATCCTTGTGTTTTTTCTTCGCTCTCCCTCCTTCCCTCTCTCTCGTTTTCTCTCTCTCCCTCGCACTCCAACGCTCTTTTTTCGCTTTTAAGTCTTTGAGTCAACTGTGCCTGTAAGCCAGTGGGTCATAGAAGGGGAATATGAGGGGGAGAGGAGGGGGAGGGAGAGAGGAGAGGGGGAAAGAAAGGGGTCAGTGTTAGGTGGGGTGGCGGGGAGGGGGAGTGTAGAGGGGGAGTGGAAGGGGTTATGGGGTTGGTGTTAGGGGGGGGTGAGGGTCGAGGGGTGAGGGGTGCAGTGGGTTGGTCAGTGTGAGCCAAGAGATAAAGGCTGATAAGAAGGCAGTAAATGTTTTATGTGTCCACTAGGCGTCATTTTAGCTCCTACATATTAGTTCGGTTTCTTTTTTATGATTATTTTCAATGCTCTTTTTCGAACTTTTTTTTTGGTGAGACTGAGGCGTTTTTCTTTGTTGCTCTTTTCATCTCTCTTGTTTTTTGTTTTGCTTCTTGGTTTTCTTTCCTCACTTTTTTTTTATCTTTCTCTTAAGTCCTTCATGTATTCGCATTTTATCTGTGCTTTTCTTTTTTTTCGTCTTATTTGTTTCGCTTTTTACTTTTTTCTCCTCTATTTTTATCTCTTTCTCTTCCTTCCTTCACGCGCTTTCTCCTTTTATCTATTCTTTTCTTTTTCTCGTCTCCGTAGCTTCGATTTTTTACTTTCGTTTCTTATTCATCTATTCTTTGTCTTCCTTCCTTCACGTGACTTTTCATATAATCTATTCTTTTGTTTTCTTCTATCTCTACTTTTTCCTGATACTTTCCTTTCTACGTTTACATCTTTCATCCTCTCTTTCATAACTATCATCATCATCTTCCTTTTCACCATCATCATCATCAACTTCTCTAAACATCCTTCCCACCATATCGGATTGGCAACCCGTCACCAGTGGCGTGCCCCAAGGTTCGGTCCTGGGGCCAACACTATTTATAATTTACGTGAACGACTTAGAAACTGATATCCTATCAAAAGTAGCCAAATTCGCCGACGACACCAAATTAGGAGGTACGGTAATGAACAGTCAAAGTTGTGAGAATATTCAATCAGACTTAATAAGACTTGCCGACTGGAGCGAAAAATGGCAAATGAGTTTTAACGTAGATAAATGTAAAGTAATGCACACAGGTGAAAAAAATCCTAACTTTAAATATCAGATTCAATGACATGAGCTCAGCGAAGTAAAACAAGAAAAAGATCTTGGTGTCATTATCAGTAACACTCTTAAAATGAGTGATCAATGTTCTGCAGCGAGTAAAAAAGCCAATATGATGTTAGGTTAATATCAAGAAACTTTGATTATAAATCACCCGAACTTATGAAGAGATTATATTTAGCATTTGTAAGACCACACCTAGAATACGCCGTTCAGTTCTGGTCACCGAACTATATCAAAGATCAAGTTTTGCTAGAAAGGATACATCGACGAGCAACCAAACAAATTCCAGCGCTCCAAAACTTGCCATATGACGAGCGTTTAAAGCGTTTAGATATGTTTTCCCTAAAAAAGCGAAGGATAAGAGGGGACTTAACTGAGGTGTTCAAAATCCTTAATGGATTCGACAACATTAAACCAGATAGTCTATTTCAGAGAGACACCAACACAATAACACGCAGCAACGGTATGAAGTTAAAGGGAAACCGATGTAACACATTGGTGCGCAAAAGTTTTTTCAAAAACAGAGTCGTCGATCACTGGAATAGACTCACACCGTTAGTAGTTAGCGCACAGAGTATCAATAGCTTCAAGTCTTCATTGGATAAGTACTTCAGGGATATAAAACTATACTGACCCTTCTTTGCATGTTTTCAGACAGACTGCAGCAAGACGTCAACCTAAATCCATATTATTCTCCCCCACAACCTAGATTGCAAGTAGCGTAAGTTAACAATAGAGTGAAGCAACAGTTAATGTCCGCATGACAGGTGGAGTGAGGTGTGGGTGCAGTAAGGTGACAGGTTACTGGTGCCGTGCCTAGTACCGCCGGTAAAACGAGGATCAAGCCTCCACCTGTGCCCCTGAAACTACACCTCACCCATCGTGAGTATCAGGGGGGACCCTGAGGCTGCCCTGTGTAGGCCACTTGTCTTCTTCCAGTCTCCTTGGGTTTCTGTGTTCTTATGTTCTTATGTAATGAAGTCATTTTCCCCCACAGCTTAGGTTACCAGTAGTGTAAGTTAAGGGTAGTAATTTCCTCTTATTTCTCTCTTTACTGTAAAATTTCCATGTCCCTTTCTTCCTTAAAGGTACATGGTGTTCTCTTCTAACTATTTCCTGCCGGCACGTTGCCGGAGGGAGAGGTGGGTGGGGAGGAGCCTTCATCTTTTTTGTCCTGTTCTACCACACGTAGATTACTAGTAGCAGCGGTAGTAAACAGACACCCTCGCCATAGACCGATAGGTCTTCTGGTGTCTGTTCTTCCTATGTATTCCTATGTATAACCACTCTCACCACCATTATCATTATCATCCCCACCACCACACTTCTCCATCAATCCCATTATAACCACCACTATAAGCATCCCCATTATCATTATTACTAGTATCCCCCGGCATCGTACATTTAATCAGGGCGGAGAACCAATTACCAAGAGAAGACCGCGCTGCCCTTGTATAACTGGCGGTCATTTAATGAGATACAAATTATTATGCAGCTCCCTCCTTCTCCTGCAAGTCGGAAAAGTGTTAACTCGCCCTGCCCTTCCATAACGCACGGAAAGTAGTCTCAAGAAGAAGCCGTGTTAAGGGGAACTTGGGCTAATGCTGAAGAAGTTTTATCCGTGCTGAACATTAGGTTAAATTACTCTGACAAGACCTAAGCTATGGGGATGAGTTATGTGGGGGTGGGTGGGGGTGTTCAGGGTGTGTGTGGGGAAAGGGAAAAGAAGGAGGGAGAGGAAAGGTAGGAAGGCGATGGAGCGGATGAGAGGATGAGATTCGAGGAGGGAGAGAGAAAGTATAATGTTATTTTGGTATTTTTTCCCTTTTCTATTTTTTTTATCTTGTTATTCTTTTTATCCAATTCTTCTTTCTCTGTTCGTCTCCTCCTCCTCCTCCTCCTCCTGCTCTTCTTCTTTTAATCCTCCTTTTCTTTATTTCACTGCCTCCTCCTCCTCATCTTTATCCTCTTTTATAATCTTTCACTCTTCTCTTCCTTTCCTTCACTTCTTTCTCCTTTCGTCTCCCCCTCTTACCCTTCTTATTCGTTCCCCTTTCCCTTTCCCTCCATCTTATAATCTTCTTTTTCTTTTCTCTTTCTCCTCTTACCCCCACCCTCACCACCATTACCACCTCCTCTTTCTTCTCCTTCTCCCAAACACTCACCACCACCAATACCACCTCTCTTGCCTCCCTCCTATTCCTCCCCTCCTCCTCCTTACCTCACACTCACCGCCATCACCACCTAATCCCCAGCACGCCACCCCACCACCAGCTAACGAGGGGATGACCTGGCAAACACCTTCTTTAACTAATCAATGCATAAAACGGCTCATCTATATGCATATGCAATATCTAATCAATGAATAATGCAATAAAACACGTTAAAAACAATTTCGCAGCGACCTCCCAGCCAGCACTACTTGACTTGACGAAATCCAATTAAGATGACGTGATATAATTTGCATGAGTTAGCGTAATGGCCCGACCCCGATACTCAATACTTGGTGATACAACGCCCGCTTAAAACACACGCACGCACGCACACACAAGAGAGGGGGATAGAGGGATGATAAAAAAGATCGAATTAAAACTGTTTCATTTTTTTCTCTCTTTTTTTTATTTTTTTCTATCTCTCTTCGCCTGATATAATTTATTGGCGCTACTGAGTAGCAATTAGTCCGGTAATTAATGCTTATAGAAATTCAATGAGGGCAGTTTTAATTCAGGATGCTTTTTTTTTTTCGTTCTTTTTCTCTTTTGGTTAGGTCGTTAAACTGATGAAACTTTGGACGAAAAAATCTTGTTGGGCGATTTGAAGCCTCCGAAGACCTCTTTTGCTTCGTTTCAATTAGAGAGAGCGAGAGAGAAAGGGAGAGCGAGAGCGAGAGAGAGAGAGAGAGAGAGAGAGAGAGAGAGAGAGAGAGAGAGACTGACTGACCCGAGAGATCTTTCCCCTATACAATATCAATTTTATGACTCTATCCAGACGCTAAAAATAATATGCGACTCCATAATGTCGAGATTTCTTGGCACGTGATTCATATTCAAGATTGATGAGGCGCAGGAGTACCTCAAGGCTGTGATGAATGGCCTCCTTTCTCTCCTTGACGTTTTGGGTATTATATGGATTGCAACTCTTAACTAATTCGTAAGATAAATGTACTTACCGATTTTAAAGAGAGTTGGAATCCTTACTTTAGATCCTTTGTTATTTTCAGTATTCCCTTTAAGTTAATCAAGACACTTCTCCAGCCGAAATTGACTCTCTTTTTTTGGCCTCTCGTTATATAGTTTCTTTATAGGAGTAGCACATAGCGGACTTTTTATTCTATTTGTTTTGTTTTTGCCTTTGAGCTGCTTTCTGTACTATAGAAAAACCGTACATATCCTAAAACTCGCATTAATGTTTTAGATATCTAGTAATTTTGGGATAAGTTTTTTATATCACTATTTTTTCCATTTCCTTTACTTTTTCCAAATTCTTATATTTTACCTCACTATTTTGGGGTATCTGAAAATTTATTAAAAATGCCTATTCTTTTTGTACCCTGTTTCGAGTTTGCTACAACAGTTTTTTTCTCTTCACTATAAGGCAAGGAATTTTTTATGAAGGTTTTGTCTGCTCTACGTCATTGGGGACGCTCATTAGGAAGGGTACAGGTAGACGCCGAGGGGGGGGGGGGGAGCCTTCCAGTCGGGAACGAAGGTTGGGGAGGAAGGGTAAGGAGGAGGGGGCGTCATATGGAAGGGAAGGGTGAAATTTGATCAAAGGCAAAATTTCGGGAAGATCAACATTTATTAACATTTGCCTTTCTTTCCCTGCACTGGGGCTAAGGTCGGTTCTCTAAGACACCTCCATCCCTCACGTCAACTATCTCCAAAGGCCACTAAGGAGATCAATCGGGTTCTTATGAGTGTTCTTTTAGATTCAAAGTATAGAAGAAGGGTCAGACTATCCTCAGAGTCATAAAACTACCTCTGGAAATGCCCGAAACTCCTACGAAAGCCTTGTCAAATATGTGTGTGTGTTTGGACGCCGAAATGTTTAAGAATATGGCCCTGTGACGAGCTCTCTCTCTCTCTCTCTCTCTCTCTCTCTCTCTCTCTCTCTCTCTCTCTCTCTCTCTCTCTCTCTCTCTCTCTCTCTCTCTCTCTCTCTCTCTCTCTCTCTCTCTCTCTCTCTCTCTCTCGCTTTGAAAGAAAAACACCATCAGAAAGCTATACCTTCCCAACCTCTTTCGGCCGGGCGTCGGGCTCGGGTCTAAACTTTGATGCTATTGTGTTATCAGAACTGCGATTACACGAGTTTGTTCGGCTCACCACAATCTCGGGCCGCCACTCACGTCTTGATAATGTTACCCCGAAGTTGCGTAGTGGGAGAGTTAGGCGAAGGCTGGCGGCGGTAACTTGTTCATTGCCGGCACACAGGGAAGATGATCGGAGGTTTGGCTGCGTGGCTGACTGAGACGGTGGGTGTGTGTGCGCGTGTGTGTGTGTGTGGCTGACTGGCTGATAGGTAAAGATTGACGCAACGGTATTGGCTAAACAGAGACGAATATAACAACTAATCAAAATACGATGCAACACGAATGTCTTACGAGAGTATGGAATGAGCCTTCACCTGATCATCAGAGTCAACGAACACCATTGTAATGGAAATCGAAATTGAAGTCGTTCGGCCGTACTGTTTACTCTGGGGGGGACGAGAGTCGCGTCGCATACAACGGTTCTGAGCCCGGCGTGGCGAGGCGGCGTGGGAGGAAGGGCCAGAATAAGCTTTGGGAACCGAGGCTTTAGACAGGACGCGAGAACATCCCCGCTTGTTGTTACGTGTCAAGGGAAGCAGGGCGAGAATGAAATTGTGTCCTGCAACCACTAGTACCCGAGACGCAGAGGGAGGAGGAGAACAGAGTGAGAGCAAGAGAGCGAGAGAGATAGCAACGAAGCGCCGTAACGAAGTGGAACAGAGGAACAGCAGACGGAAGCGCTGGGTCAGGCATCGGTCTTGCAGTAAACCACCGGTGACTGCCTCGGCCGCTCCAAGCGAGGTCGTGCATCTGTACAGGCCACGCTCACGCCCCAGGACAGCGCCGGCACCTGTATGTTTGACGCCTCGTTGCACCGGAGTCGCCGTGACTTAACTTAACAGTCCAGTGCTCGGTGTCTATCGAGCCTCCCGCCGTGAGCAGTAGCAGGAGCGCTGGAGACGGGGAAGGAAAGGGGAGCAGCTTCAAAGGGGAACGTCAACTGCATCCTACCCTTGATGTCAGCTCAACTTCGTTAGCATTAAGTTGAAGCGAAGGCAGCACCGTCAGTAGTGTGCGAGCGCTCGTATAGAATAAAGTTGCTGAGCCTTTTCATTGCAGCAGCACACGGCGGAATGAATAATACATTTGTTACGGCGAGTGAGCCCGGAGGCCACGGCCGGTTATTAAACACGTCAGGACAAGTCACCTACATGCCCGCTGGGGGATGAGGCGGACTGTCGGTGCGTAGCTTTCCCCTTAGAGTAAAGACAAAGACTGCCTACGGACTAAACAAACGCAAAAGTGTAAAATGAACTGGCTAACTGCACTCCACGAAAAGAAAAGTAAAGGCGATTTTCAAAGAAGCAAGAGATAGTTTGGTTCTCGAAGTGTCCTCTAATATTTCACTCCCAAACGAGTTAAAGTTGTAGGAAGGTGAGAACGAAAGGGAAGTAAGACCTTAGCGAGAAGGCGACAGGTAACACGAACTCCACGACCCACTCACCTTCCCCCAACCACACCTCCTCCTCCTCCTCCCTGTTCTCCTTTGGTCGTGTTATGATCTTTTAATGGAGCCGAGGCGATCCACGTCACACAAAAGTTATCGTTCCTAATACCTCATCAATCACAATAAGAAGCCAAACTGTCAAAGTCCACACAATTTCTCACTAGCATTTATAACATTCTTTTTCCTAATCTAATCGAAAAGTTTCCTCTATGGCAGTCTGGAAGTAGAGTCTGGGTCTAGGATATTTAACTCTTTTCTTCCCCTTTCATATAATATTGACGGAGGTGCGATGAACGTCTCCCCTGTGACCTTGGGAACTCTATCGCTCGAAGAAGAAGAAAGGAGTAAACGAAATGTTGTGCCAGCTGAGGAAATGGAGTTGAATCATTATTTATTTATTCTTCTGTACACTTATTACTCCCATTACTCCTCCTTATTTTCCTTCGTCTCTTTGTTAGCCTTTTTTCATCCTTTTTTTTCCTTCTCTTTCTTTTCCTTCCTCAAATCCTTTTCCTCCACCTTCTCTTCCTTTCCTGCTTCTCCCACTACTACAACTACTACTACTACTACTACTACTACTACTACTACTACTACTTCTAGCTCCACAATCACCACGAGCACACCTGTTATACCAACACTCCCACGAGAATTACCATTACTCACATTACATTCTTGATCTTATTCACTCGCTGTAACATAACTCTCACCTTCCACGCATATATATCGTAAATAACATCTCGGTGGAAGATAAATGGGCTCATACCTGGAATATTAATATGTTAGCATTCGAAATCGTATATGAAAAGATGAACATAGATTTATCATACGTAAGCTACAGTTAATCTTAATTTTGGGTACTTAGAACACACATTTGCAGCCCTTCTTGCTTTCTTTTTCTTTTCTTTCTCTGTCCTATGGCTACTTACAACGCACATATGCATCCCCATCCCTTTTTTTCCTGTCTAGTCTTTCTGAGTACTATGACTACTTACAACACACACAAGAAGTCCCCATCCCTTCTTTTTCTCTCTTTCTTTGTCCTGTGGTAGCTTACAACACACATGCAATCCTCATCCCTTTTTTCCTGTCTTTCTCTGTCCTACGGCTACTTTCAACACACACATGCAGCCCCGATCCCTTCTTCTCCTCTCCTTCTCCGTCCCATGGTGTCCCCGTGCTGCCCCCTCCCTTTACATTCCACATATAATCATTTGCGACACTTGGGTTGCCTCCGTCACGTCGTCCCCCACCGCCTAATCCCTCCTCGCACGACACTCTCTGTTAGCTTACTTTGACCCTCGGCTCGTGCACGGACCCGACGCTGCGTGACTTGCTGCAATAATTCAGTCCAGGTCTCTTCTTATAATCTCCGCAGTAAAACTCTTGCATGGAAATTCATAGCAAACTCAATTTTTTTTTTATTCACCCGCTTCGACGATAAAGACAGTTGCTTTAGTCCCTTTGTCTCGTTCCAAGAAGGATATCTTTTTAATCGAGCTCGGGAATTAAGAGCAAGGCAGCTTATTGCCTCAGACCGGGGATAAAACTGAGGACAAAAAAGTGCGCCTTGCAATTACCAGATCTCCCGTGGACCCTTTGTAAATAAACAAAGGAAAACCGGCCTTTTCATTGTCGTTGTGAAGAACGAGGAGGAGGCAGCAACTCGGGTCCCTTGGTAGGGGGGAGCCGAACTTTTATGTTGCTGTTTCATGCGCTTTGCTCTTCGCGGAAACAACGACTGAGCTTTGTGCATTTTCCGCTACATAAGAAATGGCGTTTGAACTCGCTTTTTCTTCCGGACCCAGCGCTGCGTTTGTCTTTCGGTTACCTTTGTGTTACGCTCTTCCGGGAATGTTTTTTGGGGCGTGACAACACACCCTCTACACGGACGCTGAGGTCACTTGCGATTCACCTTAAAGCCTAATATTGCAGCTTAGCTCTTGATGGACGAGGAATAACGTGACAAGGACGGGGGAGGAAGGCAGAGAAAACACATGCGTAGGGAAGTAACTTGTGAATTCTTAAACGGGCAAGAAGTGAGTCTAAGTAGCATTATGCTCTATAACACTGCATCTTTACACATTCACGACGTAATTTAAGAGGGACAGGCCGCTGCACGCCGGCCATTACCACGACGGCCAAGCACACACGTCACGACACCTTATACGTGTTAAAATGCTCGCAGCTTTTTCAAGGGTAATTAGGACGAGTTAAAGGGTTGCAATTACCTGTGAATTACCTTGTACCTTTACGGGTGATAACCTGTTGGTGGAGGTGCTGCTGTGAGGTAGTGGTGGTGGTGGTGAAAGTAGGGGTGAAGGGGTGGCGGTGATGAAGGTTGAGAAGGTGGTAGAGGTGGTAGTGGAGTAGTTTGTCGTGGTGGTGGGAATGGTGGTGGTAGTGGTGTTGGTAGTGGTGCTGGAAGTGCTGGTGTAAGTAGTGATGGTGGTAGAAGTAGTGGCAGTAAGTTACATCTTTCTAATGACAAAATAGAGCATATATATGGCCATCATAAAGGTGTTTTTTGTGAAAACTCATGAGTTATATATATCGAAACGTGGTGTTGTAAATCCTAAGACTTTTACAAAACTCAACTGTGAAGTTAAAATTTTGCTTAAAACAGAGCAGAAACGAATAGCTGCAAAATATACAGCTAACCATACAACTAAATATCATCTTATACTAAAAACACCTTACTATTCAGAACGGTAGAGGGAAAATGAAAGGAAAATCAGGTACGAACTCATCCCCTTCAAATGACAAATTACCTCGCTTCACTCCGGAAAATTTGCATGGATATCAAACTTGTCCCCACATAAAAATTACTTCCCGCGGCGGCAGGTGAGAAAATTGGAGGTAGGAAGGAGACACGGAGCTTGAGTGGCGGTGCGGATATGAACAGAAACTTGCCTTCCATCACCACATGTTACCAAAGACTGACTAGACCACATACTCCTCTATTTGTACTCCTTGGAAACCCTGATAAAAATACCGCTCTTAAGTGATTAACCTGAACTA
This sequence comes from Eriocheir sinensis, assembly GCF_024679095.1. Taxonomy (NCBI): domain Eukaryota; kingdom Metazoa; phylum Arthropoda; class Malacostraca; order Decapoda; family Varunidae; genus Eriocheir; species Eriocheir sinensis. The sequence continues at coordinate 16,858,923 of NC_066520.1, forward strand.
ACACTAGCTATCAAGGTTAAACTAAAAGTATATAAGCCAGTATAAGATGTGAGAAACTTGCTATGTGTGGAAGTGGTATAAAAGTGAAGGGAGTACGCGATCTATATGTATATGAGTGAGGAGGGCCGAGAGGGTACGCGTCGGTGATTGAGGTGCAGATAGATTATATAGGAAATCGATGGGATGCGGCCGGGATGTAGCAGCACAGATTGGTTGGCAAGAATCTAATGGTGTGTAAAAAGGAGCGCATACAACGGTGAAACAGACAAAACAATAGATAGACACACAGTTGGATAGACGGAGAGACTAGTACATTGATAGATAGAGGAAGAGAAAGATGAGTAAATAGATGCAGACAAATAGATAGACAGTCAGTTGGATAGACGGAGAGACTAGTACATTGATAGATAGAGGAAGAGAAAGATGAGTAAATAGATGCAGACAAATAGATAGACAGTCAGTTGGATAGACGGAGAGACTAGTAGATTGATAGACAGAGGAAAAGAGAGATAAATAAATATATGCAAACAACGGTGAGACGGGCAGACAAATAGATAGACAGTCAGTTGGATAGACGGAGTGTAGATTGATAGATAGATAAAGAGAAAGATGAATAGATATATGCAAACAACGGTGAGACGGGCAGACAAATAGATAGACAGGTAGTAGTATAAGAAGATAGACAAGTGGTTTGACAGATAGAGGAAGAAAAATACAGAAAATTAGATGCTTACAACAGTGGAATAGAGAGATAAATATATGTAGGGCGGCAGTGGGATAGATGGATAAAGAAGACAACTGATAAAGACAGACTGATACATAAATAGGGAAACAGACAGACAAATGGATAGGACGGTAAGGAGATAGAAAGACAGACACACAGACAGACAGACAAACAGATACATACATAGGTAAATAGACGGAATAATAGATAATCCAATGATAGAAAAACAAAACTCCGAATCAGCGCTAAAAGGAAGGTTAACGAGATACTTTCGTGATTCCTTAATTTCCGGGTCCGGGAGAACTCGCGATAACAACACAAATAAAGAAAAACAGACTCCGCGAAAATAGAAAAAAAAAAGAATATCAACCTAGCAGCGTCAGCACCGACCCTGTACCCGCGCCACTCCCTGCCACTTAGAGGTTCGCAAATGCCTTATAATCGAGCTGCAACGACCTCTCTCCACACCTAATCATGGCGCTGGAAAGGTATAGATAGGAAGGGTGACGGATGAGGGAATGAACACACGCACACGCACGCACAAACACACACACACACACACACACACACACACACACACACACACACACACACACACACACACACACACACACACACACACACACACACACACACACTATGCAAGGGAAGGTAAAGTCAGGGGAAGGTCAGGTGTGGTATAAATATCACCTATTGCCAAAAGAGAGGGAAGGAGAGAGAGAGAACGAGAGAGGAAGAGAGAAAATCCAAAGACGATATACAGACAAACAAACACACGGTCGTTGGAGAAGGAGACAAAGGTTGAAAAAAAATGCCGTGCCAGAAGGAACAGGAAGAAAAGACACTGTTTGCTTTGATATCTTTCATTTAATTTAATTTTACTTCATGTCAAAGCTAAGAATGACCGTTTAGATTACCCTCCATTTCATATTATTTCACTTCATTTCATTTGTGTACTTAGCATAATTTTCAGAATCGTATATGTTGGGTAAGGGGTCGGATTTCTAAGTCACTGATGGCACCTCTCATTGTCGCTGCCATAGAACATTCCCTTGAAGCCGAGCGTTCAGCCCCGGCTAGACTGGCCAGCCCGCTTCGTACCAATTCCCGCAGCGGACACAGCTCAGGCCCCCTCGCCCCCTCTCTTTCCTGGCTTTGTCCCCGCCACCGCCACCACCACACCCACCCCCGCCGTCGCCACTCGGAGGAACACCACACAACACCCAAAGCATTCCGTGACACGTTTGGCGGTTAAGTGTGGATGAGGGGGTGTTTTGTCATATTCCTATTATGCTATGTTTTCAACGGGTATGTTATTACTAAACACAAACACAAACACATACGCACAAACAAAACACACACACACACACACGGCATGCTTGGAATCGTTCGTGCGTGGAGGTGTTTTTAGCATGCGGGCGGGCAAGAACCTGCTTTGGTCTTGGCGTGAGGGGAAAGCGAACCACTTGTCGAAGACGGGGGCTGAAGGTGCGGAGCTAGGCAAGGGACGAGGAGGAGGAGGAGGTGGAGGAGCCTGTGTCAAGAGGGCTGAGTGGCTTGTCCAGGGGTTTTGGTTTTGGTACGGGGCACTTCTCTTCAGGGTACGAATAGACTTATCATTATACCGTCACCTCAGGAATAGATAAGGGGAGAGGGGAAGACGTTGTTTCTAGCTATGTCAAAGAACGTCGAAAAGGGTCGTGATGTCAATGCTTAAAATAGAACTAGAATAGAAAGCGTGTTTGTATTCCATCTGTATCTTTGGCCTTCAAACCTCGCTAGGGACACCACCACTATCGCCACCATCACCACCATTAACCCCCCCCCCCCCACCACCACCACCATCACTCTGGACCCTGACCCACGATTCTCTCGGCTCCCCGAATGTCAAAACTCTTTTTACAAACGTCCGTTAGAGAGCAAAAACAAAATCTATTTAAGTGAGTTCCGCATGGAAAAAAAAATATCACAGAGGTAAAAAATATATTCATATGTATGAATATGAAAACTGCGTGCGTGCGTGCGTGCGTGCGTGAGAGAGAGAGAGAGAGAGAGAGAGAGAGAGAGAGAGAGAGAGAGAGAGAGAGAGAGAGAGAGAGAGAGAGAGAGAGAGAGAGAGAGAGAGAGAGAGAGAGAGAGAGAGAGAGAGAGAGAGAGAGAGAACCAGTCAAAAAAAAAATAAACCCGTTAAGAAAGAAAGCGAAAGTGAGAGAGGACGAATTCACATAAAGAGGAACACGTAGAAGACATAACTATTTACGCGACTTATAATAACAATACTTCATAATACTCTAATGCTTGTTTTTACGGGGCGAGAGTTATTACATCTGCAGCGAGACAATTATATGGCATTTTTCTTCTTAATTAAGGTGATTAGCTGCCGAGACACAAAGACGAGAGGGAACAATGACAGTTTAAGTGTTGCCGCAAACAGACAGCGAAAAGAGAGAAGGGAAGGAGAAAGAGAGAACGAGAGGGAAAGAGGAGAAAATTCAAAGACGATATACAGACAAACAAACACACGGTCGTTGGAGAAAGAGACACAGGTTGAAAAAGAAATGCCGAGCCAGAAGGAACAGGACGAAAAGACACAAATTGGGCGGCGGACAGAGCGGAAAGGAGAGACGGAAACTGGAGAAGGGAGGACAGAAATAAGAGAACAAAGGTGGAAAGGAGAAACACGGCACTGGAAAAAATGATGCTGCAGAGGGAAAAGACGAGATTGCAAATAAACGAGAGGAAAACAGATGCAGGACTACAGAGAGATGGAACACGGCCACACGGGGAAAGACACTGAGAAAGAGAAGATAAATAAAGATGTAAAGGAAGAGAGCAAGAAGAGAAAGAAGGCGAGATTGGAAAGATGTGTAAGAAAAGCAGATACAAGACTACACAGAGACACGCAACACGGCCACACGGGGAAAGACACAGAGACAGAGACGATAAACAAAGATGTAAAGGAAGAGAGCAGGAGGAGAAAGAAGGCGAGATTAGAAAGATGTGTGAGAAAAACAGATGAAAGATTACACAGAGATGCAACAAAGCTACACAAACAAAAAGAGGGATAAACACGGAAAAGTGACCATAAATAAAGAAATGAAAAGAGAGACAGATGAGATTGCAAAGAAATGTGAGGAAAACAGACGCAGGACTACACAGAGATGCAACACAGCTACACAGATAAGAGAGAAAGACAGAAAACAGACGATAAAGAAAGAAATGAAGGAAAATCTAGCAGGAGAGAGGAAGACAGTAAGAAAGGGCAACAGGGAAGAGAGGGAGGGAGAGGCATAAAAAGGCAGTGTGGGAAAGGAGGAGAGGGAGGAAAGGGAGGGTGAATGAGAGAGGGAGAAAGAGAAAGAGGAGGAAGAAAGGACACAGACAGAGACAGGGAAGATAACAAGAGAGGAAGATAGCGAGAAAGACCAACAGGAAGAGAGAGAGAGGGAGACAAATAAAAGCAATGTTGGAATGAGGGAGAGAGGGAGGAAGAGTGAGTGAGAGAGAAAGGGAGAGAAAGAGAGAAAGAGGCGGAGGGAAGGACAGAGACAGAGACAGGTAAGATAGACAGGTGAAGATCGATAGAGGCTGCCGAACTTGACCTGTGAGGGAGCTCATTTGAAGGTGATCGTGTGTTACCTCGCTGGCCCTCCCCCTTTCTCTTCCCCTTCCTTTGCTTTCCCTTCTCTCCCCTCTTCCTTTTCCTCTCCCCCTTTCCTTCTCTCAACCCTTCCTCTTTCCCTTCCTCTTTCCTCTTCTTCTTCTTCTTCTTCTTCTTTCCTTCGCTTCCTCTTCCCTCCCCCTTCCTCTTCCTTTCCCTTTCTCTCCCCCTTCCCCTTCCCTCCCCTTCCCTCTTAATTTTCCTCTTTCCTTCTCTTTCTCTTCCATTCCCTTTCCTTCTCTTCTCTTCCCTTTCCTTTCTTTTCCTCCCTTTTCTCTTTCTTGTATGTTTCCTTCTTGCCCTTCTTCTTTTTCCCCTTTCCTTGCTTCCCTCCCTCTCCGTTTCTTTCTCCTTTTTTCCTTTCCCTTATTTCCTCCCCTTCCTTTCCCTCCCTCGTACGTTCACTCCCTTCCCCTCTTCTATTCCCTTCCTCGTATATTTCTTCATTGGCTTTTTTCATCCCCTCTCCCTTCCTTTTCTCTCCCCCCTTCCCTTCTCTCCCTCGTATGTTCTCCCTCTGGCCTTCTTTTTCCCCCTCTTTTCTTCTTTTTCTTTCATCTTTTCTCTTCCATTCATTCATCCCTTTCCTTTATCTATCAAAGTGTGTGTTCTCTCTTTGGCCTCGCCCCTTTGTCCCTTCCTTTTCCTTCCCTTCCTCCAAACCTATTCCTTTTCTGGCACTCTCCCCCCTTCTCCCTTCCCTTCCCTCCCGTCACTCCCAATCAATCGTATGTTTGCTTTGTGGTCATCTTCCTTCCCCCCTCCTTCCCTTCCCTACCTTTCCTCCGTCCCCTCCTCCTCCTCCTCCTCCTCCATCCCCTTCCGTGCCCTTCTCTTCCATACTGTCCTTCAATCTTCCCCCTTTTCCATTTTCTTTCATGTAATTGGCTTCGTATTCTTTTTCATGGCTTTTTCTCTTTTCTTTAACTACTACTTCTTCTGCTTCCTCCTCCTCCTCCTCCTCCTCCTCCTCTTTTTGCATTCATCTCTCTCTTCATTTTGTTGGTCCTCTCACTCACTGAAAGACTAAATTCACTTGCGACTTTCTTATTCTCCTTCCTATGAATTATTCTGCAAAAAGAAGAAAGGAAGAGGAGGAGGAGGAGGAGGACAAAAAAAAAATATGCTGATAATTAAAAGCATGATGAGGGAAGAGGAGAATAAGGAGGAGGAGGAGGCGCAGAGGAGGAGAGGAGGAGGAGGAAAAGTAGTAGTTGAGAAAAGAAGTGGAGGAGAGGACTAAAATTGGAGGAGCACGATACTTAACAAAGAGGAGGAGGAGGAGGAGGAGGAGGAGGAGGAGGAGGCTGAGGAGGAAGAAGAAGAAGAAGAAGAAGAAGAAGAGGTCTAGCAAAAGGAAAAAGAAGAGGTAATAAGAAAGGAGAAGTTAAGAACGATATAAATTGGAAGGAGACATAAATCGAAGAATGGAATGGAAGAGAGAAAGGATAAGGATGATTGGAAACGGGAAAAAAAGGGAAGGAAAAAAGGAAAAAGAAAATGGAAGGGAGGAGAAAGACCAGCGATTAAGAGAGGAAGAAGGGAGAGACTGATGATGGGAAGGGATTGAGGAAGGAAGACAAAAAGGAGCTTGAAGAGAAATGGAGGAGGAGGAGGAGGAGGAGGAGGAGGAAAAGAGTGATAGGAGACGAGAAAGATGACTAAAGGAGAAGAAAAGAGGAAAAAAAGAGGAGGAAGAGGAGGAACAGGAAACGAGGAGAGAGGTTAGATAGAAAAGGAGAAAGAAGAGGAGAAGGAGGAGGAGGAGGAGGAGGAGGAGGAGATAGAAGAAAAGGGGTAGAAGACGAGAAAGATGCCTAAAGGAGAAGAAAAGAAGAAAAAAAGAGGTGGAAGAGGATAAGCAGGGGACGAGGAGAGAGGTTAGATAGAAGAGGAGAAGGAGGAGGAAGAGGAGGAGGAGGAGGAGGAGGAGGAGGAGGAGGTCTTGTTAGTACTAATTGCTCTCCCTCTCTATGTCACTTTCCTCTCCACGGCTTGACTTTCCTCCAACTCTCCTCCTCCCTCCTCCCTTCTTCTCTCCACCCCCCTTCACTGATCTCTACTTTCCTCCACACGGTCACGTACTATCTCCTCCTTCTCCTCCATCTCCACCTTCATCCACGTTTCCCCTTCCATTATCTCATTGTTTCCTCCTCCTCCTCCTCCTCATACTCCTCTTTTTTTTCTTCCTCCTGTAGCCCTCAACTTTCCTCCTCTTCTTCCGCACAAATTTCCTCCCTTGCACTACTTTCCTCCACTCTCCCTACTTACCTACCTCTCACGCCGGACTTTCCTCCTCTTCTTCCTTCCTTCCTTCTTCTACTCTCCTCTCCTCTTGATCGTCATTTCTGAAAAGAGCAAAGTAAAAAACTCTCCTCCGCTCCCTTTTTTTTGGAGGTGATAAAAATGATAATGAAGAGAGAGAGAGAGAGAGAGAGAGAGAGAGAGAGAGAGAGAGAGAGAGAGAGAGAGAGAGAGAGAGAGAGAGAGAGAGAGAGAGAGAGAGAGAGAGAGAGAGAGAGAGAGAGAGAGAGAGAGAGAGAGAGAGAGAGAGAGAGAGAGAGAGAGAGAAAGACACAGACAAGCAAACAGTCATAGGTATTTACATTAAACGTCTAAAATAAATAAAAACATATTGCATGGACACCAGAGTTCAAAATAAGTCACCTGTTAATTTAAATATAGGGAAATCAAGCCACACATTATAAAAGCACACATTAAGAAAACACACTAATTAAGAAAACGAAGATAAAAATAACATACCTTTCTTATTTCATTCTTATTTCCCTCTCTATCTATTCCTCCAGTATCAGGTCTTCTACTAAAAAAACAACATACCTTTCTCATTTCATTCTTATTTCTCTATCCATCTATTCCATCCATCTTCTTCTGCTAAAAAAAAGACTCCCTATCTCTGATCCATTCACGGCTTTGGCTGATGTTGTGGAGGAAAGGACGGGGGCAGTTTTTGATTTGCTCTCAGTCTTAAAGGGAATCACTGAAGGTGGGAGATTATAAACACTTTTGCGGCATCATTGGTGTGTGGTGAAAGCGAGAGTGAGAGAGAGAGAGAGAGAGAGAGAGAGAGAGAGAGAGAGAATGAGTTATCACATGTAATCAGCTTTCTTCCTCTTTCTTTCTCCTCCCTCCCTCTCCCTTCCTTCCTCCTCCTCCTCCTCCTCCTCCTCCTCCTCCCACACCATCATCATCATCCTTGCGGCCCTAGTATACAGGCCTCCCCTCTCCCTTCCTCCTCCTTCTTCTTTCTTCCCCTCCCCCTCCTACCACCTTCCCCTCCCACTTCCTTCTCCTCTTCTCTCCTCCTTCCCCCCTCTTCCCCTCCGCAGGACCCTCACGCTAAGCCAAACACAGGGAATTAACTATTTTTCCCCTTAATGAAGACTCCCGCCGAGGCTAGTCAGTTCTTTTGCAAGGTTTTAATGCCCAGATATTTTTCCTCTAATTAAGGTTTTCTCAAGTCTACCCAGTTTTCTGTCCTCTCCTTCGTCTAATTCAACTACCTCGGAAAGAAAGGAAGAAAGTGCGGAAGAAAGAAAGCAGGTCGTGAGGTGTTTCTGTAGTAAGTGAAATCTATATTACTATCCCCGTAGAGTTTTTGTGTTTAAGTATATTTCGTTCGAGTTAAGTTTACCATAAAAGTAGTGATTCGTTTCAAGCAATCCATTTTCCATAGCTAGTTCCCGTTTTCTTTTCCATTATAAGATTACACGGTGCTCCTTAAGTCTGAGGACTCTTTCCTAACTAAAATGAAATAATTAGAACCGTATCCGCTTTTAAACTGGGATGAACATTCATTTCGAACAATCCGTTTTTCTTTTCTAGCTCCCATTTTCTTTTTCTATCCTTAAATTCCACGATATTCTTAAATCTGGGGTCTCTTCCCTAACTTGAATGAACAAAGAATTAGTATCGTATCCCCTTTTAAACTGGGTTCTTACATTCATTTCAGGCAATCCGTTTTCCTTAACTTGTCCCCATTTTCTTTTCCACTCAAGGACTCCACAGTATTCTTTAAGTCTACGATTTCTTCCCTAACTAGAATGAACGAAGAAATAGCAACCGATCCGCTTTTAAACTGGGCTCTCCTTTCGTTTCAAGCAATCCGTTTTCTCTAGTTCCCATTTTCCTTTCCATCCTAATATTCCACGATGTTCCTAAGGTCTGAGGATTCTCTCTAACTAAAATGAAAGAAAAATTAGAACTGTATCGCCTTTAAACTGGGGTCTACATTACCAACTCAATTGCTTCATAAAGTTTCGCTATCCGCCGCGTTACAATGAAGCGATATTGCAGCACGGCAGTAATGTGCGTGACCAATGCGTGGCGGCTCTCTCGGTGTCACGTTCCTTACCTTCATTGACAGGACGGGCAGAAAAATACACCTGGGGCCCCGTAAGAACGAACACACGCACGGAGCCACTCTCTCTTTCCTTCAAGGGTATAGCAAGAAGAGGAAGTGGGTTACTGGAGCAGGCATACAGTAGAGGGAAGAAGAAAGACAGTATAGAAGTGTACAGTTGTATGGTATAGGTGCCCCCGTATTAACGAACACAGGGACGCAGGCAGTTTTTCTTTCATTCAAGGGTATAGTAAAGATAGGAAGTTGGTTAATGAAGAAGGTACAATAAGGGGAAGAGGAAAGACAATAGGAGTGTTTACTTGTATGCTGTATGTTTGTTAATTTTTCTCCCCCCCCCCCCCCACCACACACACAGGTACTTTCATTTTAATCAAGGTATTGCAAGAGTAGGAAGAAGGGTAATGGAGAAGGTGCAATTCAGTACAAGGAAGAGTTGGGACAGCAGGAGTATATAGTTGTATGGTGTAGCTTTGTTAGCCTTTCTCTTGTCACTGTCTTACACATAGATGCCTTAAGTACAGTAAAGGGGAGGGAGGCGAAGGACATGAGTGTATAGTTGTATGGTGAAGGTTCGTTAGTCTTTCTCTCCCCCTCCCTTCACTCATCCACACACTTCCTTCCCATTCCTTCACTATCCACGCTTCTTTCTCCCTTTCCTCCTTCCTTCTATCCCTCCTCTTCCCCCTCCTCCCATTAGACATTCCACCACTTTACTCTTTACGTCCATCCTCAACACTATAAAACATTGGGCTTCGATCTTCCATTTCCTCTTCGTTATTTTTTGTGCTACCATCCTCACTTTTCATTCCTCTGTACAGTATTCTCTCTCTGTCACCCAATCTTTCTATCCCTCTTTCTCTTTCTCTATTCGTTTTTTCCTCTTCCCGCTACAAACTTCGATTTCCTCTTCGTTATTTTTTTTGCTACCATCCAGACTCGTCCCCCTTTTCCCCTCGTCCCTCTGATCCTCACTTTTCCTCCCCTGTACAGTACTCTCTCTGTCACCCAATCTTTGAATCCCTCTTTCTCTCTTTCTCTATTCGTTCTTTCCTCTTTCTGCTACAAACTCCGTCTCTTTCCCTATCTGGGGCGCTCACTTCATATTTGGTGTGTCGTTCACTTTAGCCACTTTCACATTCTAGCGATCCCAGTACTGCCCTTACTTTTTTCTCTCTCCCCCCCGACTCCTCCTCTTTCCCTTCTTCCACTCTCTTACCTCTGATCCTACTGCCCCATCCTACGACCTAGTTTTTTTAGTAGCTTCCTTCTCCTCCCTTTCCAAGTACAGCCCTTCCTCCGGTCCCTCTACCCCATCGCACCCCACTGCTGCTTCGGCCTTTCCTCCGCCTCTCCCAGTCCCGTCTTTTCCTCTTCCCTCCCTCTACCCCCATCACTCCTCACTACTGCTCTGTCCCTCCCTCTGCCTCTCTCCTATCCCTTCCCTTCCTGTACCCCATCACACACCCCACTCCTGCTCCATCCCTTCCTCAGCCTCTCCCCCATCCTGTCCCTTCCTCTCCAGCCTCCCATCGCGATAGACTCAAGCAGACACACTAAACCTCTCCCCGATAAAGCTGCCTCCTGATATATAATGTAAATTTTATAGCAAACAATCTACATACTTATGACTGTGTGGGTCCCGCGCGCAGGCACACAAAGAGCCGTCTGAGGGGAGCGCCGCCCCCTGCTTAATATCACACTCAGAAGGCGACCCCGTAAAACTGAATACTTTGAGCTTAATGCAGCGTGAAAAAAAGTCCTAATGAGTGAAGGTTTTTCAAAGATGAGGGCGTGAGAGAGGCTGGCTACCCGAGGAGGAGGAGGAGGAGGAGGACGATGACGAGGAGGAGGTGGTGGTGGTGGTACTGGTAGTGGTAGTGGTGGTGCAGAGGGGACACAGTTAAGGGAGGAAGGAAGGCAGGAAGGAAGGAAGGAAGGAAAAAAAGAGAAAAAGAGAGAGGGGAGAAAAAAGAAAGTCAGAGGTTTGGGTCGTTGTTGTTGACTGAAAGGGACACTGACTAAAAGAGGAAAACCGTCGCCTAGAAAAGAGAAGAAACTAGATCCTACACGGGGAGCTAACCAAAAAAAAACTTAAGACAACTACGACAGACCAGCCAGGAGAACAGTGGGAGATTACCTGGCTGGAAGAGGGCGTACAGGTAAGCTAGAAAGGGCGAGGAACAGGGTCAAATAAAAGTCCCGATAGGTAGGAGGAGGAAGTTAATTCTACGTGAGGTGGTAAATAAAAATCTTGAGACGTCTACGAGAGAGCGAGAAGAGGGTCAGGCGAGGCTTACCTGGCTGGAAGGTTGTACAGGTGAACGAGGAGAAGGAGGAGGAGGGAAGGTACGTGATGGAGGTGGTCGAGTAGGAGGGTGGATAGGGTACAGGAAGAGGAGGTAGAGGAAGAGGAGGAAGAGGAGGAGGAGGAGAAGGGGAAGAGGACAGCCGGCAATTAACGTGCTTGGAGACACATAAATAAAAGGAGGTAGGCGTGAGGAGGAGGAGGAGGAGGAGAAGGAGGAGGAGGAGGAGGAGGAGGACGAGCAGGAGGAGGAGGAGGAGGAGGAGGAGGAGGAGGAGGAGGAGGAGGAGGACAAGGGAAGGTCGTTGTTGGAATGAGCAAGGGTGAAACTCTGACTGAAACATGAGTGAGAGAGGGAAGAAAAATAAAGGGAAGACGAAACTGTTGCATAATAATAATAATAATAATAATAATAATAATAATAATAATAATAATAATTATAATAATAATAATAATAATAATAATAATAATAATAATAATAATAATAATAATAATAATAATAATAATAATAATAATAATAATAATAATAATAATAATAATAATAATGTTCAGAATGTAATAAGAAGTCTCAACGGTATGAGGCTTAATGCTTTTTCCTTAGATACGAAATTCCTCTAGAAAATAACATATTTAGAGAGAGAGAGAGAGAGAGAGAGAGAGAGAGAGAGAGAGAGAGAGAGAGAGAGAGAGACACAGAGAGAGAGAGAGAGAGAGAGAGAGAGAGAGAGAGAGAGAGAGAGAGAGAGAGAGAGAGAGAGAGAGAGAGAGAGAGAGAGAGAGAGAGAGAGAGAGAGAGAGAGAGAGAGAGAGAGAGAGAAAATATAAACAAAATAGACTGTAAAACTATGGGCGATAAAAATAGTTTAGTTTGCGACGAGAAATAAAAAAAATGATAATAATAAAAGAGGCAACACACACACACACACACACACACACACACACACACACACACACACACACACACACACACACACACACACACACACACACTCACATACAACCCCCTCCTACACTAGTAAGTAAACGGTATAACTTTAAACGGGGGGGAAAAATAGTCTTCATATTGAGGCTACAACTTTCTTCTTTGTTTCAGCTCGAGGTGATGTGGACTTTGGAAAACTGCACTTAACTTGTGACTCACGCCTCGCTAAAGTGGTTACGGAACTAAAGTGGATCAAACAAAAGTGCACCAAACATTCCACTTCTTCTTATTATTCCAGAGTTCACACGCGAGAGAAAGAGAGAGAGGAAGAGAGCAAGAGAGTGAGAGAGAGAGCAGGAGTCGAGGAGAGAGTTGAGAGTGGTTAACGATGAATATTTGTTATAGATGTGGAGAAAAATCATCGAGGTGGAAATAACTCCGTCGGAAAATTCAAGGACGACGAAGCTGCTGATATTGCGAGTGTGTAGCCGCGGAGTGAGGAATAAACCAAGTGAGAGAGAGAGGGAGAGGGAGAGAGAACGAAAGAGAGAGAAGAAAAGAGGAGTGGGTCTGGAAGTGAGGCATCGAGGAAAACATCTGAATAACGACTCAAGAATATAGATAACGAACGCTCTCCAACCCAGACCCAAACCTTAAATATATATATATAAATACAGACGCGTGTTATGTGACCGAGTACGACCAGGAACGATTATAACGAGTTACTAGAAGAAAAAATGAAGTGATTAATATACAGATGACCAACATAGCAGACCGAACTACTGGCAAAACTAAAGGCTGAAAAGGTAATACAAACATCGAAACAGAAAAAAAAGAAAATACAGAGAATATTCTGTTATAAACATCATATTTCACAAACCGTACTTCCAAAACTGCAAGGAACTATGTAACTTTCTTCGAACACCATAACAACGACCTAGAACCAACATCTCTCGAAACAAAATCACAGAGAATAACATATAACCAACATCACAGGTCAACATACCCTTAACATCGAGTGATTCTCCCAACCAACTTCAAGGTCTGACAACATCGTCATCCTAAGCAACACCTCCAAACATCGCAGCGCAACATACAGTCAACATTGGGGCGGGGATCAGCGGGCGGGATGTGGCGGCAGGAGTCAGGGCAAGGAGGAAGAATGTGGACGTGGGCGTGGGTGTGGGTGCTGTTCTCCTCTCTGCTTCTCCTGCCCCACCCCGCCGCCCCCCGCCCGGACCCGCCTTCTCCAAGCCCACCCCGACGCCCTTTCAGCTCCGGCAAGGAAGATGACTGGGGTGAGTACTGTCAATATTAATCTTTCTAACAAGTTATCTCTTCGAACGCTTTTCCATCTTTCTGGTTCCAGGTGGTGTGTGTGTGTGTGTGTGTGTGTGTGTGTGTGTGTGTGTGTGTGTGTGTGTGTGTGTGTGTGTGTGTGTGTGTGTGTGTGTGTGTGTGTGTGTGTGTGTGTTCATCGGCGATTAAATAGTGACTGCCGCTTCTACACATTCGCTGTTTGTGTCTATCTTCTTTATCTTCTTTCAGTGGAGTTTTAAGTGCTTAGTGCGAAGTTCTCTCTCTCTCTCTCTCTCTCTCTCTCTCTCTCTCTCTCTCTCTCTCTCTCTCTCTCTCTCTCTCTCTCTCTCAAGGACAACGATGCAATATTTCCTCTCCATAACAGGGTAGTTGGATGTCACGTAAAATGTACCGTGTAATTGTAGCCTTATGTCTCCGGCGATACTGCGCGATCAAAAGCCATCACGAGAACGACTTAGGTGATGATCCCTTGCGCAATAAACCGTGTGATGAAAGGCTGCCAAGGCTAAGCGTGTTCTGCCCCGAGTAAGGCTTGCCATAGACGAACAAAATGATTGGACTCTATATGATATGTGGATATAAGTCAGAATCAATTAGAGATGTGGATTTAGAGATGATCGCTTGCGCAGTTAGCTGAATAATGAAAGGCTGTCAGGGATAAGCGTGTTACCCCTCTCGAGTAAACTTTAACGTGTGTGAAAGAAATGACTGGACTGTATGTATGACCTGACGATGTAAAGACTATCAATATAAGATGTCATTGTATAAAAGAGTGACCTGATCGTTTGCGCAATAAGCTGAATAATGAAAGGCTGTCAGGGATAAGCGTGTTCCCCCTCTCGAGTAAACTTTAACGTCTGTGAAAAAAATGATTGGACTGTATGTATAACCTGACGATGTAAAGACTATCAGTATAAGATATCATTGTATAAGAGAGTGAGTTTAGAGCTGAAGCTGAATGATGAGAGGCTGTCAGGGATAAACGTGTTCTCCTACGAGTTAACCTTAGCTTGCATGAAAGAAAAATTGGAGTATATGTATGGTCTGACGATATAAAGACAGAATCAATGAAAGACGAAATTCTTTAAGAGAGTGACTTTGAGACGATCAACATTGAGAAGACCACGAAAAAAAAAGGATACATAAGATACATAGTACACATAAGATAGGCAAAAAAAATAAAAAGAGTAAAGCATAAGAAAGTGATTTTAGAGACGATCACCATTGCCATAAGAAAACCACGTAAAAAAATGTAATAAGATACATAAGACACATAAGATAGTAAAAAAAAAAGAGTAAAGCATAAGAAAGTGAGTTAAGAGACGATCACCATTGCCATAAGGAGACAGACAACGTTAAAAAAAGAAGATACATAAGATACATAAAATAAGTAAAAAAATAAAGGAGTGAAGCATAATGACTCCTCCAAGTTCTTTTCCTATATCGAAGGCAGACTATGAGAAAGTTCAGTCGAGCGTGTAAAGTTACCACAAGCTATAAAGATAATCTAACGTATCGCCTCTCTCGCCAAGACTGTAGTTCCTTATCCTTCCAGTCCCTTTTTCTTCATTATCATAACCCAGTATAGAGTATTGGATTCCTCTTGTTTGGTTTTTATTTGACTGAGTAGATATTCGATTCACTTAACTCTTTTTTTTCCCTCTAAGTTATGTTTTGTGTATTTTCTCTTTTTTTTTAGGTCCCGAAAATACACTCTTCTTTACCTCTTTCTTCTTTTCATTTCTTCTTTTATTCAATTCGGATTGATGTGAAATTTCGAGTAGATATTCGATTCACTCAGCCCTTTTTTTCCCCTCTAAGTTATGTTTTGTGTATTTTATCGTTTTTAGTTCCGGAAAATACACTCTTCTTTACCGCTTTCGTCTTTTTTAACTTCTTCTTTTCTCTAATTCGGCTTAATGTGCCATTCCTCTTCGTCTTCGCCCTTTTAGCGAGCCATTAATTTTCCTCCTCTATTCTCTCCCTTTCGTACTTTTTTCTAATTTTCTTCATCCTTCTTGTCTCTTCGCGGCGGCTTCTTCTGCTTCCCACTCTCCGCTGCCTTTGTCTTCTCCCGAACTCTTTTTTTAACTAAATTCTTTTTTCTCACAATTTTCATCTCGTTCTGTTTTCTTCGCTGCCGCTTTTTTCTTCTTCTTTTTTTCCCTCCTCTCGGCTATTGTCTCCTCACACACCTGCCTCTCGCCTCCACGCATTCGTCCTCCTTCGTATTTTTTTCTTTCTCTCTCAGTTCCTAGTTTTTCATATGCGCAATTTTTTCATGGCCAATTTTTGATGCATTTCTCTCCTTTGGTTCTGACAATTCTCCGCTCAAGTCTCTTCATAAATCCTCTTTCTCTTTTTTCTCTATTCAAGGTCTTTCTTCTTCCTCCTTCTCCCCCTCCATTCAACTTTTAGCTCCTTTTGTCATTCCTAATCTTCTCCGCATTCATCTTCCTTTCATTTCTTTTTGTTTAATCTAATAATACCTCACTTTTGTCTCTTGGGTTCTGGTTTCTCGAAGGCTGGGCACTTGTCTGCATAAACACCTACGGAGCTTCCTCGCCTCTCAGTCCCAGTTCGTCTCCTTCAACGTGTTTTGTCTCCCCTTGAGCCAGACGCCGCCGCTTCCTTAAACAAGTGACTCACTCGGCCTGAAAGATGACAATCCGACCTTCTTTTGGTGCTTCCTTTTGATCAGAAATTACCCGAGGGCGCTGTTTCCGTGGAGTCTCCTTTCTTGCTCTTCATTCTGAGGCACTTCAGCAGCTTGTGTCGCCTTCCCCCGCCTCCTCCTTCTTCTCTTTTTCATCTCCTTTTTCTCTCTCCTCCATCTCCACCTCCTCCTCCTCCTCCTCCTCCTCCTCATCCACGTATGCTCTCGCCTCCGTCTCATCTCCATCTCCTCCACTTCTTCCTCCTCGGTTTTCCTCTCATCTTCGTCTCTTCCTCCTTCATGTCCCTCCTTGTCCACCTACTTGTCCTCCTTCTCCTCCTCCTCTACAACGCCTCCTCCTCTTCCTTTTCCTCTTAATTTTCTTCTTTTGCTCTCTGCAAAATTTCTTCCTCTTCCTCCTCCTTCCTCTTTTATTTACTCACTTCTTCCTCTTCCTCTGTGCTTGCATTCTACTTTAATTCGTTGTGACCCGGAGACAAGGCCATGAAGAAAAAACAACATGTATGCCTTATTTATGAACCATGCCATCCCCTTTATGTTAGAGACAAAAAAAGAAAAAAGAAACTTAACCAACAAAGAAAATATTAAAAACCGAGAAAAAAATAGTTAGGGAGCTTTATTGCCTGTGGGTATAACGGGAGGAGGTGAAGGAGGGGAAGGAGGAGGAGGAAGAGAAGGACAAGAAAGAGGAGAGAAAAAGGGAAAGGAAGAAGGGGGAACTTTACCAAACTCGCCTTATTTATTATGAAAAGACTCATTCGCTTCTGTCCCTCCGTTCTCCTCCTCCTCCTCCTCCTCTTCCACCTCCTCCCCTCCTCTTCTTCTTCCTCCTCCTCCTCGTCTTCCTCCCCTCGCCCACCTACTTACGGAACACACTGAAACTAGGCTTAATAAGTTTTTGTAAAAGGCATGAACGAGAGACAAGAGTGGCGTGCCCATTTATTACCCAGCGTTATGTGTGTGTGTGTGTGTGTGTGTGTGTGTGTGTGTGTGTGTGTGTGTGTGTGTGTGTGTGTGCGTGAACAGTTTTTCTTGGCTGGGTATGTATATTAAAAAAAAAAACGAAAAATTAGGACCCGCCCCCCAAAAAGAAACGGATGGATATTTATTTTGATTTTGGAAAGTCTTGGGTATAAAAATAAATTAATACAATGAATAATAGAAGCAAGAATCCAGTTAGCGATCCTTAATATTAATGTTCAACGAATCTTCACTTACTAAAAAAAAAAAAAACTCCATCGATTTCTCTGCCGAATCACGAGACAGGAAATGCGAGAGGAAGGAAATTCTGAAACCCAATTGTAAAGAGCCACACAGAAACTCTCTCTCTCTCTCTCTCTCTCTCTCTCTCTCTCTCTCTCTCTCTCTCTCTCTCTCTCTCTCTCTCTCTCTCTCTCTCTCTCTCTCTCTCTCTCTCTCTCTCTCTCTCTCTCTCAAATTACGCAAACACAAAATCAACAAGGAACACAGTATTCTTTTTTCTCTTTTAGGCGGTTGTTTGAGGGGAATTACTATGCATGAAAATATTGACGTTGCCTCGAGCGTGATGGAGGTTTTTCCTTTTCCCTGAGACACTGAAAGAAGGGCGCCTTATACATGCATGCGCCCCACCCCCCCTCTACCCCCTCCCCTCCCCCTCCTGTGTGTGTGTCGGTAGGTGGGTCATGAGTGCGTGTGTGGGTGGGGATTGATGAGTGTGTGTGTGTGTGTGTGTGTGTGTGTGTGTGTGTGTGTGTGTGTGTGTGTGTGTGTGTGTGTGTGTGTGTGTGTGTGTGTGTGTGTGTGTGTGTGTGTTTTGATTTGTATGTAATTTCTGGCTTTTAGGGGTATTTTGTAAGTTTCGTATGTATTCCTAAAACTATATTCATGTTTAGTATTTTATTTTTGGACCATAAATTGAAATGTAGAGAATTGTATAGACTTATTTTATAGATCTTACAAATTTGTGGTCACTAAAGTATCTTTCAATATATCTGTCAGTCTATCTATCTGTTTATCTCTATCTATCTATCTATCTATTTATCTATCTATTTGAGTGTTTGCTTTATTTTCTTTGCTGCATCAATGAACAAATAAAGTAATGAGTAATATTTTAAATTGCAGGTAATAAATGTTTCAGGAAATTTCGACTAAGAATTTTTACATAACAAAATTACAGAAAAGTCGAAGCATTTGCATAATACATCACGTGAATTACTCACTCCACTATTTATACATTTTTCTTAATTTTTTTCTTCGTCCTCCTCCTTTGATGTGGGACTTAAACCGCTTTGAATTAAATAAACAAAAAAGCTACAACGCGGGCAAACTACTTTTCGTAGAGTTATGTGGACGGTAATTTCGCTTAACTCCCTTCACGCTGAACTATGCTCTTTAATTTGCCGCTTTGTTCACCTGTGTGTGTGGAAACAGGTGTGACGTAACGTGTCTTCCATTCCTGTAAACATCATGTCGTGTTTTATCCCGTGTTTATTATATTTTTCATCCTTTTCTCTCTCTGCTTCCATCTATGCAATTTCTGTTTTTTTTTCATTCTCCCCTTCGTAGTTTTCCTATTGGTCAGTCAGTTTTCGTCTCCACTCTCTCTTTTTCCCGTTTTTCTTAGTCACTTTCATCTTTGCTTCGTCTTGTTTTCATCTTTTCTCTCCCTGTCTATTTTCTTTCCTTCCCTGTTTCCTTATTTTCCACCAGTTTACTTTCCACTCCCTTCGGCATTCTCTTCTTCGTAATTTCCTTTTCTCTCTTTTTCCTGTTTTTATCATTCAATTTTCATCTTTGCTTCGTTTCTTTCCATTTTTCACTTCCTGTTTCTCCTCCTTCCTTCCCTGTTTCTTTATTTCTCAACTGGCCAATTTACTTTCAACTTCCAGCCTATCATTTTTCTTTTTCATCTCGTCTTTGCCTCTTCCTCATGTGGCCTTTAATTTATAGCCCTGTTCACCTTACTCTTTATTCCTCTTTTCACTCACCAAAATTGCGTTTCTATTGTTCTTCATATTCTTCCACTCTCCAACACTTTCTTTTTCCACACGTTACTTCCATCTTTCCACTCTGTTCCTTCCTTCCTGCCTTGCCAGTTTCTTCAATATCTTACTGACCCATCCATATTCCGCTCGCTACATTCTTTTATTTCCTCCCCTTTTTCTCTCCTCTTTCTCCTCGTCCTCCTCTTCGTCCCTTTCAATCTATTTCACTTGTTTTCTTCTCGCCCTCGTTTTGGTTTTTATTGATATTGCTTTTCACGTCTTCAATTTTGGTCTTGTTCACTTCTTACTATTTTTTTTTATTCAAATGGGTTTTTACTTTTTCACTTTATTAAACTTGTGAGGTTCTACGTGTCACCCTATTTCCTTTGCACTTCGTTTTAGCTTCAAAGGGAAATGAAAGGAGGTATGATAAAGGGCCACAATATATATATGAAAAACTTGTCCTGGTACGGCTCAATAAAGCAGGAAGGCCACGTATATTCCGGTGCTCTCCTCTTAAGAGAGTCAAACTGTAGCAGGGAAAGATGGATCGGCATGAGACGGCTTCTGGCAGGGCTTGAAGCGTGCACCCTTTTTGTGACGAAGCTCCCCAAGTTCAGGAGAATCTCTAACCAGTTCCCAGAAGTTGCTGAGCGCCGTGTCTTTGGTGTGAAGCAGGATATATTGTGCGAGTGGAGCGACGCAAGGGCTATCGACCACTACAGAAGCAATCTTAGGGTGAATTATTAACTGCTTTGCATCTCACGTCAGAGAAAGACTCGTCACTCATGATCCTGGGGCACGTCACTCACTTGTTGATTCTGTCACTTATAGTAGACACATCACTTGATATATAGAACCACCGGATACAACAGAGACATCCTAGAATTTATACATTAAGAGTTGCTCTCATTATGGCGTACATAACCTGCATGGAAACTTATTATTCATTCTATGTCGCTAATCGAAAGTAAAGTCTTCTCGCTTTCACCATTAGAGAGGATAATGTAACATAATGTAACCTATAGAAGTGGTCGTCTATTGGTGTGTTTCTCATAAATGGTAAGTATTATTTATCCTATTCAACTACAGGAAAGCAATTTTTTTTCTAGTGTTTGCCTTTCAAGAGGATAATTTAACATACAAACAGACACAGACCTATAGAAGTGGTCGTCTGTTGGAGTGTTTCTCATAAATGGTAAGTATTATATTCATTCTATTCAACTACAGGAATGCAAAAACAATTCTCGTATTTAGCATTAAGGAGGATAATTAAACAAGCAAACAATCATTGCCCTACAGAAGAGGTCGTCTGCTGGAGTATTTCTTACAAATTTCAAGTATTATTAAGTAGAAACGAGGCATCTTGCAACTTCCGATGTCAGCAATAAATTTTAACTTTTTGAGAGCATGATAATTCGACAAGAGCTCTCTGGTCTTCCATCTTCAGCATCAGTCTCGTCAAAGGAATATGCTATTAGGACGAATTTGAATATAAGAATAAAGGGGCTCGAGGATGACTGGAAAAATGCCAACATCGTCAAAGGAGGAAGTGGATTCGTTTTTCTTTGTATGTGTATTATATTCTATCTGTCTATTATTTTTCTGTGTTAGTGTGTTAGTGTTAGTGTGTTAGTGTGTGTGTGTGTGTGTGTGTGTGTGTGTGTGTGTGTGTGTGTGCATACCTGAATATACAGCTTTTATCTTTTTTATCTTTTATATCTTCAATTTTTTTATCTTCTATCTTTTTTATCTCACCTTTTTTCCACCTCTCTCTCTCTCTCTCTCTCTCTCTCTCTCTCTCTCTCTCTCTCTCTCTCTCTCTCTCTCTCTCTCTCTCTCTCTCTCTCTCTCTCTCTCTCTCTCTCTCTTTCACTGAATTTTATCTTGTTTTTCTGTAAAGGGGAATATTTTGGGAATAATTTACCTGATGAGCGCCGCGGGGCCTCGGCCGTCCCTGCCCCCCGCCGCGCTGCTGGCCACTTCCCGCTTAAGACCACAACTTTTCCACGCCAAAAATAGCTTCGACGGGGCACAGAATTTTTCTCTATTCTGACACGAGCCTCTGAAGTTGCTTAATGGAGTCCTTTACGTCTCCTTGAGCGCCAAAGAAAGTCCATGCTTCAGCTTTTGACTTTTCTATATATATATTTTTTCAAGGTGAGGCTCTCTTCCTTCTTTCAATTTCGCAAGGCAATTTTTTTGGAAGGGGGGAAGAACTTGACTTTTTTTTTTTAAAGGAGTAACATGTGTGAGGATATTTTTTTCCCCTTTTGTTTTGGATCTTGATATATTTTTTTGCAGCAAGTGGGGGGCAGTTCAAGGGCAAAAAAAAAAAAATAAATAAATAAATAAATAAATAAAATAAATAAATAAATAAAATAAATAAAAGCACGCTGAACGCTTCTCCGGCAAAATAAATAAGTCAAAAGAGAAGTCAATTCCGGGTGGAGAGGCGTCCTGATACTCTCCTCCTTCTGCCTTCTATTCCCGTGAAACAAATAAAATGATGCCCAGACTCTGATTCACACGTGCAGCATCCATCTACCTCTCACGCCTGTATCAGTGGCGGTCTCTGGCGGCGTATTCTGGAACTACTACATGATGAAGAGCGTCATATTTTCGTGTGAAGGTCCATACCCCCCCCCCCCCCACACTTCCCCTCTTCTCTTTTCGAGTTCACGAGCTCTGAACACTTTCACTTATTTTTTCATGTATTCTGTCCACCATTCCTTTTTTTAACTCACTATCTTTTTTTTGTTTATGAGTGAATAGCCACGTGAGTTATGGGAGTGATGCATGGCCCTCCTCCTCTCTCTATTTCTTCGTCACTGGTGCCCCTGCGATTGTGTTAGCGTTTTTCTGCTGAAACGAATATTTATTACCGTGTCTGGCAGCATTTGTGTGTAAGCGTTCTTGCACTTGTCACGTGATGGATTCGGTGGCAATACGATGCAAGAAAGAACTCAAGAGAAGAACAATATACAGCAGGGCTTGATTGATTAAACTAACGAACATTTTTTATATATTTGCAGCGTTTTCTCTCTCCTTTCTACCCCTTTCTTCTCCCTTTCAAGTCTCGTTTACTCTTATTTCTCACGCTTTTCTTTTTCTCAACGTTATTTTACATCTTTCTGCTACTATCAATTCTCTTTTACTCTCATTTCTCACCCTTTTCTATTTTCAACATTTTCTTACTTCTTTCTGCTCCTGTCTTCTCCCTATGAATTTTGTCTTACTCTCATTTTTTGCTTAATGTATGTGAAAAGAACTCATTCCTCCTTCCTGTCTGTTGTCTTATTTCCATGCTGTCCGCTTAATCTTTCCTCTGCAACCTCTCCTTGCAACACATCGGCCTTGACCTAATACTAATAACAAAAAAAGAATACTGTTCACCTGGTAATGAACGTAAAATAAAACAGCAACAGTGAGCATTATGAAGCAGGGAAAAGTTAATCTGATAACCGAACAGGAAAAGGCAAGAAAAATGAAGACAAATACCAGACAAATGTGGGAGAGGGAAAATATACCTCGCCCTGTGTTTAGCCTGACGGAAAGCAGCTGGGAAAGTAAGGCAGGAGCGGCGAGGAGAGCGCCCCGCCACGCCGCCTGTGCGAGGAAGACTGAAGGTGAGACGAAAAATGCAATAATAGACGAAAAATATGCGAGAGAAAATATAAATCCTCCCATTTCAGCATCGAGAATTCAACCTTCCCCCTGTCAAGCAAATCCGCTTCAGCCCGGCGAAAGAGGACGCGGCTGGGGGAAAATTTGAGCTAAATATTCCCGACATTTTTCCTCTTCCTTTCCCGCCTCCAGACGTCCTCCGCCACTGCCCCGCCTCGCCCGCCTCCCCTCACAAGTTTCTTCGACTCTTCCACGACCAGAAATCCATTTTCCTCCAGGATTAACTTAGGGAAAATTAAATTAGCTCTGTATTTGCTGTCTTCGTCCAACCCTTTTTGTAGGAACTCCGAGGGAAAGTTTGTGAATGCGTTGACTGTATTGTGATGTATTTGCCTTCTTTTCCTTGCCCTCCCGAAGCGTGCTTTTCCAGCGGCGCGCTTGTGAATATAAGCTGGAAAAAGGCATATCTTTCTTCGTTTGTTACATGCCTTGCCTGAGTGAACAGACATGTCAAAGGAAGAAAGCCAAACTGAATTAAAGTATTGTGAACGAGGAACCTCTCTCTCTCTCTCTCTCTCTCTCTCTCTCTCTCTCTCTCTCTCTCTCTCTCTCTCTCTCTCTCTCTCTCTCTCTCTCTCTCTCTCTCTCTCTCTCTCTCTCTCTCTCTCTCTCTCTCTCTCTCTCTCTCTCTCTCTCTCTCTCTCTCTCTCTTCCTCTATGCTAATTTTTATTCCGAGAAACGCGAAGAGGTAATGTATGCAAAGCTAATAACATGCTAAATTTTATCAAAGGATTTAGTAATTGCTTCAAAAGTCTTGGTGCAATTTCTTCAGCTTTCACGTGAATTGTAAAATGTCAGTATAGCTTCAAATTATTCAAAATACTCACAAAAGCAGAAAGACGTGGGCAACAAATTAAATAACTATGCCCGTCCTGAAGATGTCACAAGCATGATAGGGGATATTAGGCTGCTATCGGTGAATTAGAAAATGTCAGTGAAGCTTCAAATTTCGGATATACTCGCAAAAGCAGAAAGATTTGAGCAGTAAATTAATTAGCTATACCATTTCTTACGTCAGCAATTGTCAAACGTATGGTAAATAATGTTATGCTCTTATTAACTTTTTACAGCAAAAGGGGAAAAAAAGGTCCGCTGTGTGCTGCTCCTGTAAAGAAACTAGAAGTGGATGTCAAAAAAAAAAAAAAAGACTTGTCCGTCACTCGTAAAAGAAACCCAAGCAGTCAAAACATGTAATCTCCCTCGACAACCTTCGTAACGCCCCGCGGGAAGGAAATAATGACAGCGTGTTGAGACGTTTGCAGACAGAGAGGACAGACAGACAGACACGAGTAAACAGCGCTAAGTATTTATGATTCAAGGGGATGGAAGAAAGAGCGGAGTTTAGTCATACACGATAAACATGCCGAAAATACACTCCACTGTCGTCTCCTCGGAAAGAGACAGCTGGTAAGAGATGACTGAAGCCCAAATTCTTAAAAACCTCGGGACTTACACACCCATATTTCATTAGGCTTTCGTAGAGGTTGTTGTGGGTATCTCCATGGGTAGTTTTATAAGCCTAGTGATAGTTTGACAAGGCTTCTGCGCTGTGAATGTGAAGAAACACTCATAAGGCCCCAATTAATCTACTTTGTGGCCCTTGGAAACACTTTTTGTGTGAATCGGAAGCGTCTGACAACATGGACCATGATCTCGAGGGCTTCGTACACGCCATTTGGATTATAGAGACAATGTGGGTGTATTTTCAGAAGCTTCTCTCTCTCTCTCTCTCTCTCTCTCTCTCTCTCTCTCTCTCTCTCTCTCTCTCTCTCTCTCTCTCTCTCTCTCTCTCTCTCTCTCTCTCTCTCTCTCTCTCTCTCTCTCTCTCTCTCTCTCCAGGACGCCTTATCGATGCCGCTCATAAAACCTTATCTCCTTTTCTCTTTCCCTTAGCCTATCTACCTCGTCTACTCTTTTGTTCCTCCTCCTTTCTCTCCTTTCCTTTACTCAGCTAAATCTCGTCCCCGACCCCCCCGCGACCTCTTCCTCCCTCCTCCTCCTTCTCTTCCTTTTTTCTTTTTATCATTCCGCTTCTCTTTTTCCTGATTTTCCCTTGCCTCCTTTTGCTTACGACTTGTCTCCATTTACTTCTCCTCCTCCTCCTTCTCTTCCTCCTTCTGTTTCTCTTTCTCTTAATTTTCCCTTTCTTTCTTTTATTTACGATTTGTCTCCTTCTCCCTCTCCTATTGTTTCTGCATTCTTTCTTTTTTAGTTCTATCTTCTCTTTCTCCTTCTCCTTCTCTTTCTCCATATCTTCCTTTTCTCCCTTTCTTTCACGACTTGTCTCCTTTTCCTCCTCCTCCTCTTATTATTATTCCTTCCTTTCCATTCCTGCTCTTTCTTCTCTTCTTTATTCTGTTTCTGTTTCTCCTCATTTTCCTTTTCCTCCTTTTACCCACGACTCGTCTCCTCTTTCACCTCCTCCTATTCTTGCTGCTTTCTTTCCACTCCTCCTCCTCCTCCTTCTTTTTTTCCTCCTTCTTTCTCTCTCCTTCACCTTACGTTTTTTCCTTCTTCGTCATTTCTCCGCTAAGCTTCCGCCTCAACTTTTCCATGTTTTTTCTCTCTCTCTCTGTCTCTCTCTCTCTCTCTCTCTCTCTCTCTCTCTCTCTCTCTCTCTCTCTCTCTCTCTCTCTCTCTCTCTCTCTCTCTCTCTCTCTCTTCTCCATCACTGTTTTTTTATTCTTTTTTTAAGGTTCTTTCTCCTCGATCACTCCCTGTACGGCTTCTCTCGCTTCCTTTCCTGACCTTCTATTCTCTTTTCAGTCACCTTCTTTCCCTTCCTTTTCCTTTCCTTCCATTCCCTTCCCTTCCTTATCTTTCCCCTTCCTCTTCCTTTTGTTATGTCCTTCTCCTTCTTTTCCCCTGTCAGAAGCCTCCTTTCCCTCCCCTCCCTTGCTTTTCCCTTCCCTTCCCTCCCCTTTCCTTTCCTTCCCTTCCCTTCTCAGATCACTCTATTCCTTTCCCTCCCTTCTCTTCCCTTGCCCTTCCAGTCCCCTCCCTTCTCTTTTCATCCCTTCCCTTTCCTTCCTTTACTCTCTCAGATCCCTCCTTTTCCTTTCCTTCCCCTCTCACATCCCTCCCTTCCCCCCTTTCCTCTCCATCCCTTCCCTCCTCTCCCTCCCCTTCCATTCCCTTCCTCACCCATCACTAGCCAGCCACGCGTACTCTAAAATTAACTTGTATTTGCATTTTAGATCAACGTTTTCCCATTATTCGAAGGACGATATTAAGTCTGATCGTATTTTTTTTTCAACGACATTATCATTTGGTTTTCATATTCAGGAGATGCACAAGACAGGGCAGGCAGGAGTTTGTTTGTTTGTGGTATTTCGATGGTTGAGGGGGAAGTGGGTAGGGAAGGGCAACGAAGGGGGAAGGGGGAGGGAAAGGATGTGAAGGGGGAAGGGGAAGGGTAAGGATGTGAAGAGGGAGGGGGGAACGGAAGGGATGTGAAGAAGGGAAGGGAGAGGGAAGGGCTGTGAAGGGGGAAGTGGGAGGGAAGGGATGTGAAGGGAGAAGGGCTGTGAAGGGGGAAGGGGGAGGGAAGGGCTGTGAAGGGGGAAGGGGGAGGGAAGGGATGTGAAGGGTAAAGGGGGATTGGAAAGAAGGGGGAAATGGGAGGGAAGGGCTGTGAGGGGGGAAGAGGATGGAAGAGAAGGGAAAAAGAGAAGGGCCAAGACTGTTCTGTGTGCTTCATTACGAATAAAACGAAGAATCGATTGATGTTGTTTAATTAAGATCTGGCGAGTTGATGAATGCATAGCTCGAAGTGTTGCATAATGAATGAACTCCTGGATAGGATGAAAAGAACTGCGTGACTCAATCTAAATTAAACAAACAAATAAAGGGATTATATATCCAGCGGAAATCGATACAGAATACTAACTTTTTTTTATTTTCCTCGTACACTTTTTCATCTAGCTTTATTCATCATCTTCCTTTTTTTCAAGTCTTTATTATTCTATGTAAACATCCCTTATTTATTATTGTATTACTCATCTATCTCAATATTCCTTCTCATACCTTGTTTCTTCCTTTTTTTACCCGGAACACATTCACCTTACTCCTACTTCCTTCCTTCCTTTCTTCTTTCTTTCTTTCATTTTCATTTCTTTTATACATATTTTTCATCCCTCATATAACTCGACTTTCAATCTTCCTTCTCCTCCCATTTTCCTTTCTCCCTTTACAGTGCACTCTTATTTTTCTTTTTATTACTCTCTCCCTCTTTTTCCTCTCCTTCAAATTTCTGTCCCATATCTTTGTCTCAATCTCCCTCAGCCTCATTTTACTAGTTCTGTCCTTCTTTCATCTTTATTGGCATGTCTCATCTCCCCTAACGCTTTTCCATAACTCCCTTCCTAATATTTTCTTTAGTAAGCCTTCCCCTGCTCGTCTTTCTCCTCATTTTTTTCTTTCCTCTTTCCTTTCCTATATTCTGTTTCCCTCATTTTCCTTTCCTTTATAAATTCTCTCCCTTTCGCATCCTTCCTGGTAAATCTTCTCGCTCCTACTTCTCCTCCTTCTCACTTCCATTAATTCCTCTCCTCTGTCTGTCATTCTGTCTAGCTACTCTTTCTTCCTCGTTCACAGAATTTTCAGTGAGCTTCTCTTCTCCTCCTCCTTCTTACCCTTCCCTCTTTCTCTTATTCTTCTCTTCTGCCATTCTCTCAACATACACTTTTTCTTCCACAGTATATTCCCTAAGCCTCCGTGTCCCTTCTCCTCCTTATATCCTCTTTCTCTCCTCCTTCCATTCATCACACACTCTCTCATTCTCTCTTCCTTAACTTCTGCTCCCTTCAGACCCATGTTTCCTTTCCTTCCACTCTCTGTTGGCACACCATCTGGCCACTAAATTAATTTCAACCTGGGAAGACTCGCCCCAACAAGAAAGGTCCAAAAAATCGTAAGCTTTCACTCCCAAAGAAGCGTGGAAGTGGAGGCGGCTCACTGGCGGGTCTGGGTAACGCTTTGCCTCGCCTGCTCGCTCCTGCCTGCCTGCCTTTGCCTCCCTCCCTCCCTGGCTCTTACATCTTCCGGCTCACGCTTTTGCCTCTCTCCATCTGTACCTTCCTCCTCCTCCCCTTCCCCCACACTAACACACTTCCCGTTCCTACCCTACTGCCTCTTGCCTTTCCCTCCTCTCTGTTGCCTTCCCTCACTCCCTGTCCCTCTTCCCACACCCACAGAGATAGAGACAGACAGACGCACAGACACACACACGCCTGCTGCTTTGCCGGGTTAGAACCGTGGAAAACATCTGCCTTCGCCTCTTCCCGCTCTCATTTGCATCTCATTACCACGCTACCACCTGCCCCCCTTACCCCCTGACTCCCTGTTCGTATCCCCCCTTCCTCTGTATCCCATCTCAGCCTCTTCCTTCCCCTCCATCCTCCCCCCTTCCACCTGTCCCGTCGAACCCAGGTGTCAAACAAATACGAGCTTCTTAAGACGTCTCCCTGGGATTAATTTTTATGTTGTTTACGAAGTCGAAAGGTGGGAAGACGCTGTTATTTCCGGGTCTGTGATTGGAGTTGACTATTAAGGGATTTCCCGAAAGGTTTCTCATTTCATTCCTTTTGTGGAGGCTTGATTCCTCCTTCACGACAACCCGACGAGAGAGAGAGAGAGAAAGAGGGAGAGAGAGAGATAGGGGAAAAATATGTCTCCTTGCTCGTCTTCTGGTTGGTTGGTTGAAGATAATTATATAAGTCTTCGAAAACACTTATCCACTGAGGACCTTTTTCGGAGACGACGTAAAAAGTTTCATCTCGGACTAATTTATATTTAATTTCTTCTCTGTTATTCAATTCCTTCTCCTCCTCCTTTCGTCGCTGCTGAGAGAGTGAGTTCGCTGGTGATATTAGTATTTTCCCCAAGAGGAGGTAGGCGGTTCGTGGATATCATTACCGAGAAACATCATCTCCGTCCTTAGCGGCGAAAATATTGGTGCAGATTTCATTTCCGGTTTAATAAGCCCTTCGTGTTCCCTTAAGCATTCATTTGACGGAGGGAGAAGGCGTGGCAATTTAACCGCGGATGATGAAACCGTGAGTGATGAAAAGAAGCTGCTTGATGCGGAGGCCTGGAGATTGAGTTATCCCTACTGGGGGGAGGGGAGAAAGGGAGAGGAAGGGATAGAGGGGTATGGAAGTGGAAAGAAGGGTTATGAAAGTATGGGTAAGGAAGGGAAGGAAGGAGGAATAATGAAGATAAATAAGGGGAGGGGAATGGAAGGGAGGAGGCATGGGAGAGGAAAGAAAGGTTATGAAAGTATAGGTAGAGAAGAGGAAGAGAAAGGAAAGGAGGAGGAAGGGAGGAGAAAGCATGGGAGGAGAATGGAAAGAAAGGTTATGAGAGTATGGGTAAGGAGGTGGAGGAGAAATGAAGAAGGAGAAACAAAGAGGAAAGACAAGAAAGGAAAGGAGGAGAAAGGAAGGAAGGGGAGGTAAGAGAGAGGAAAACAGGTTAAGAGCACTGGTAAAGAGGGGTAATGACTGTTGATGATGATGAAGTATGGAAATAGAGGAGGAAAGGGAATAACCGTATAAAGGGAGCAAGGGCGTGAAGGAGAGAGGGCTTTTGTAGTTTGGAAGGTATGGAGGTGGAAAGGAGGACCATGAGGGTAAGGGAATACGGTCAAGGGCTGAAGTAGTGAATAAGGGATCTGCAGGAACGGGCTTTTTTGTATTGATGTATGTATGGGAGTCGAAAGGAAGGGCATGAAAGTAAGGGAGTAGGGTCAAGGGCTGAAGGAGTGAATAAGGGATGTGAAGGATAGGGATTTTGTAGTGAAGGATATATGGGAGAGGAAAGGAAGGGAAGTTTATGAAAGAAGAGAAGAAGAGAAAGGAATGAGCTAGAGAGAGAAAGAAGAAAGGAGAAGATGAGAGAAGAGTTAGCGAGAGAGAGAGAGAGAGAGAGAGAGAGAGAAAAAACTAAAAATTTCAAATCAAGTTAGTGATAAAAAACTAATAAAGCAATAAATGTCTGCATGAATAATTTTGCGTCCACTGAAAACAAAAATATAAAACGATTCCATTTACGAGTCATATTATTTTCTCTTTCGTGTGTGTTACCAAGGATTCGAATCTCAACTTCGCCAAAAACCTTCTCTTCGCCACAAACTCAAAAATCTGCTTAAAAGACTTCATTTGACTTTTTGAGCGAGATGCCAGAAGAAGAATCCAAATAAGTTTAAGTCATTCCTTCATGCATTTATTCATTTTTCACGACGATCTCTTTATACCGTTCAGATATTAAAGGTTCCGCAGATGTGATAGACAGTCCCACGTAGCTCAGGGAAGTTTGGTCGAGCCGTGAAGCCGACAACACGAGCTATGACGTCTGATCCGAGGCTACACACTGCCCTGAACCTAATATTATATACACGTCCATTTGTGTGTAATGTACTTGTTGTTTCCTCTCTCTCTCTCTCTCTCTCTCTCTCTCTCTCTCTCTCTCTCTCTCTCTCTCTCTCTCTCTCTCTCTCTCTCTCTCTCTCTCTCTCTCTCTCTCTCTCTCTCTCTCTCTCTCTCTCTCTCTCTCCATCGCAAGTCTCTGGGCGTGGTTCAAGTTACTCTATTTCTATTTCTGTCCTGAAGCTTTCAAGTCACACGCAAAGCTGCTACAGTCCCACAGTGTTATTTTCATTTCCAATTTCCGTGGGTTGGATTGGACTGTTTCTTGCTCCTGCCTTCAGTTTTCTCATTTAAAGCTTAGTAATGCAAGTTTCTTAAAGCCGTGGTCTTACTATGGGGTAGCTTACCGGAACCGACCTGCTCCCTCGCTGCTGATGCTCACTGTGTTTTGTTAGCGATCAGCAACTTATAAAATCACTTCCCATATGTGTCAGTACGAAGCAACTCATGTGTTTTTGTTAGCGATCAGCAACTAATAAAATCACTTCCCATATGTGTCAGTACGAAGCTACTCATGTGTTTTTGTTAGCGATCAGCAACTTATAAAATCACTTCCCATATGTGTCAGTACGAAGCAACTCATGTGTTTTTGTTAGCGATCAGCAACTTATAAAATCACTTCCCATATGTGTCAGTACGAAGCTACTCATGTGTTTTTGTTAGCGATCAGCAACTTATAAAATCACTTCCCATATGTGTCAGTACGACGCTACTCATGTGTTTTTGTTAGCGATCAGCAACTTATAAAATCACTTCCCATATGTGTCAGTACGAAGCAACTCATGCGTTTTTGTTAGAGAGCAGAAACAATTAAAATCACTTCTAATATGTGTCAGTACTAAGCAACTCATTTACAAGGCTATACACAACTCTTTCTCAGGTTCCAAAAAGTACCATCAGTAAGAAACCAGTTAACTAATACACTCTCTGCTTCGGTTATATAGACACAAAAAGCTTTACTGCCAATAGAGACCACACTCGAATGCACCCCACCGGCTGAAAATACGTACCTCCTACATCCCCATTTTTATTACATTCTTTCCACGCGCCCTCTCAGTATCGGAGCATACCAACACGTTCAATCCATTCGCCCTCCTTTCACCGTTTACCTTTCTCCTGATCTCCCTTTTATTTTCCTCTCCCCAGTCTCCTTTCTCCCTATATTCTTCCTACTCATTCTCCATTCTTGTTTCTTCATTCTCTCGTGTCCTTTCATTCTTCTTTCTCCAATCTCTTTTCCTCATTCTACTTTCTCCTATTTTCCTTTCATTCACTTTAATCTACTCTCGTTTCTTAATTCTCCTTTCTCATTCTATTAAGCGTGTTATTCTCCTCTCTCCACTCTCCTTCACTTCATTCTCCTTTCTCCTTCTTTACTCCTTTCACTTTTCTCCTCTCCTCTTCCATTATTTCAATCATTCCATTCTCTACATTCAGTCTCTCCTAACTTTTCTTTTTGGAGAGTCATATTTATGGAGGCTTTTATTTTACGGTTGTTTTCTGTTTTCCCATGAATGAATGCTTCCTCTGATGTAAAAAAATAACTCACAATGAAATAACAAAAACCTCGCTAACCTTTTTCGTAATACGACACATCATTCGACATTCCATCACCCGAAACTCATTACAACACTTCCGTAAACACATACCAACCGCTGCGTCCATCCCCTCCGCCTGTCTCTGTTGTGTGTTTAGTCAGTTCAATACACACAATGGCGCTTTATTTCCTGCTCATTATCGGTATTTTGGACTCTATTCACATATTTTTTAACAGTAAAGGAAGCAGCTCAAGGGCAAACAAAGGTAAAGAAAATACGGCCCACCAGCCACGTTTGTTCCTTTCCTGTAGCTTGGTGATGTCTTCTTGTAGGAAATCCAGTCAAGGGTTTAAACTGCTCCCAACGCCTAATGTCCCAAGACTTAATCGCCTTTCTGGTTTTAGATCTTAACTAAGTACTACTGTAAAAGAGTATAGAAGCCGATTATCCTATGGCACACGTTCGACTCCTTCCGTCACTCCTAAATCATGCATAATGGCGGTGGTCGTCTGTATAACATTTTCATTCATGAGCTTTAAATCCAACTCTACATTTTCCCTTTTGCTCTCTCGTGAATCTTCCTCCCTGTCCTTTCCTTTTGATACCTCCATTTTTTTTCTTCCTCAGCTTATCTTCTCTCTTATTTTGTGGTTTTTGAGCTTCATTTTCCTTCCTAAATTCAAACTAGCAGACTCTTCTTTTGCCTTATGAGTATACTGGCTACTGCATATGTATAGTGTGTGTGTGTGTGTGTGTGTGTGTGTGTGTGTGTGTGTGTGTGTGTGTGTGTGTGTTTATGTGTTCGTATAGTGTAAAGTGTAGCATTAGACTGGATACCCTTTTAGTTTATATCTGCCTTGTCTTGCCATTATCACAAACTTAATAAAAGGTCACACGTGCATTAGATCGAGGATGGAAACTTATGCGACTCGATTCCAGGAGCAAAAAAAGAAATAGACGGAAACATTATCACTTCATTCAACTCTCTCTTAGCGGGGAAGTAACGGGTTATCCCGAGCCGAAACTGTTCCTATTATCTTAAAAGTAACAGTTTTAGAGTCACTCCCTCCACATCAAAGGCACCACCGCGGCAGCTTTGCGAGGAACCCTAATTTGCTCTTCTTCCGCTAATGAAAAATGAAAAAAAATCCATGTGGTGTGTACTGAGTGAGTGAGCGAGTGTGATGTGGTGTGGTGTGGTGTGGTGTGGTGTGCTGTGGTGTGGTGTGGTGTGGTGTGTGTGTGTGTGTGTGTGTGTGATTGTGTGTGTGTCCTCCGGTGTCGTAAATCTCTCGGAACAACACAGGAAGCACGACAGATTTATGACCCTCCTCGGTGGCCCAGCTCGTCCGTTTGATCTCCACCTTCCACCTTCCTTTCCTCTCATCTCCTCGTACTAATAATCTCTTCCCTCTACTGACCGCTCTCCCTCGACCACCATCTTTCCCTATCACAGTCTCCATATCCATCTCGTCTCCGCATACTGATCCGCATCTTCGTCTTACTCCCAGCGTTGTTCCGTCTCGCACCGAAGGGAGAGCATCGACCGAGGAAGATTTATGGGCTGTTATGAATCTTTCCTCCCGTAATATTTCCAGCTGAACCCTCGGGAAACATAACCTCGCCCTCCTTCCTCATGCATGACGCACGCAACAGGTACATACATGCATATTTACTTAACGTTACGCCGCACGCCGACTTCGAGGCCGGCTCTTCTTTGCGCTGACGATCTTTGAGGCGCCGCTGCACATGTGGAGTCGAAGTCAAAGATTTTCCGTCCACTTTGAAAAGAGATGCCAGAAAAGTCGGATAGATGAAGCAGTGTATGAGCCTTTGAAGGAGTAAAGGAGTAAATAAACAAGATGCAATGAGAGGTAAAGTAAGCGAAGGCAAGGAAGGAAGAGTCAGCTAGCAAAGAGAAGCAGGTGTTCGTTAAAGGTAGAGGAAGGGCGGAGGGAAGGAAGAGGAGGAGGAGGAGGAGGAGGCTCAGATGGGATTGGGTGAGACGCAGCTCGACTGACAGACTAACTAACTAACTCAAACGCTTCCCAAGTCTCGTAGGCGGTGTCTGTGCAAGTCAACAAGAGCTTCCAGGGCGCTCAAGTTGTTGGCGAGCTTGTAAATCAGGGCACCAGCTCCTGAGACACCGCGCGTCACTTGTACATACACACGCTCGTTGGGCTTGAGGGAGAATGATACACGTTAATTTGTTGAAGGAAACTCGGGAACTTGATTACAATTATGGAGACTCAGATGATCACCTCGAACTCGGTGGATGCAAGGGAAGCAACTACGGGAGCTGTAACACACACGCTGCGGGACCGATGACAGAGAGGCTGATCCGCGTAATTTACTTAAGAAACCCAGAAAGTGACTTAGAACTTCTACATATGGCAGGAGAGAACCATCTACAAGGAAACCGCGCCGAGCTTACGAGTATAAACAGACACAGAGGGACATGGGGAGAGCGATACAAGCTAATTAGTGAAGCGAACTAGGAAACTGACTCAACAATCTAACCCAAGACGGTCACCTCGCTCTGGCCTGAGGGAAAGACTGACGAGGCCAAGGAAGTGAAGAAAGGTTTGGAATCATCATTACGTTTGCCTCTTGTGGAGTCATACAAGCTAACTAATGAAACGACTTAACCCAGCCAACCCAAGATGGTCACTTCGCTTTGGCCTAAGGGAACAACTGACGAGGCCTAGGGAGGGATGAAGGTTAGGTAGCGCCATCGCCACCATTAGGTTCGCTTCTTGTAGTGTCATAGAAGGTAAGTGAGGAAACCACTTAACAACCTAGCCAACCCAAGACGGTCACCTCGCTACGGCCTGAGGGAAAGACTGACGAGGCCTAGGAAGCGAAGGAAAGTTAGGTATCGCCATTGTTACGTTCGCATCTCGTGGAGTCATACAAGAAAATTGATGAAACGACTTAACAACCTAGCCAACCCAAGACGGTCACCTCGCTACGGCCTGAGGGAAAGACTGACGAGGCCTAGGAAGGGAAGGAAGGTTAGGCATCGCCATCATTACGTTCGCGTCTTGTGGAGTCATTAGGGAACATGTTGGGTCTGTCGTGGGTGATATTACTCTCAGAATAATGGCATTTATCACCGCTAATGGAGACGCAACACGGGGAGAGCCTCTGATCGGGTTACGGTTGGCGTGATTACCGTTCGTGGTGTTAAGGGTCATTAGAGATTTTTTTGTTTTTTTTGTTCGCGGTAATCATCGGTAGGCGGGCGTAGCGAATGGTGACGAGGTGATCCTTGGCGTTTGTTTGAGATGCTTCTGGTAGTCATGGCAACGTGATTATGCTGTCAGCTGTTACTTTTTAGGTACTTATATTACTTAAACTCATGCTTTTACTACTTCTACTACTATTACTACTACTACTACTACCACTACTACTACTACTACTACTACTACTAATTTACAACTGTTATCAACAGTGCTGCTTGTTTTCTTCGTATATACACACACTCACTCACCCACACACCCACACCCACACCCACACACACACACACACACACTTAACATCTCTTTCCGACTTCTTTATGACGCTCATGTGTGTTATCGAGGCAGTAATGGCCGCTATCACCCAGGCCCAGGTGTTTATGGGGTCACCTGAACGTTTTTTGTGACCCACCTGGCTGACCGCGGCACTTCCCCGGACACTAAGAAGCGGACAGCAATACGCGCGAGTCACACGACACATCACAAAGGCTTGGGGGTATGATGGCGTTTGTCGGGGTGTTTTGCGTCGTAAGTAAAAGCTTCTGAGTCCTTTGTCGCTGGCTTGTTGGTGTGGTTGGAGTGGTTCTCGTTCCTCTTGAATCTTTGTAAGTAAGTAAGTAGTAGTAGTGGTTGTGTTAGTGTTTATTGCTCTTGTAAATAGAAGTAAGTAGGTAATTATGGTAGTGGTTGCTGTTGTTGTTTATTGTTGTTGACGTTGTTGATCTTTTATTCTTCTTTTCTTTCTCTTTTTACTATTTTTAGCATTACTGATTTTACAAAAACTTCTTCTTTCTTCTCTTTCTGTTCCTCTTCTTTATCTTGCTTCTCCTCCTACTACAACTACTACTACTACTACTACTACCACTACTACCACTACTAAGACCATAAACACCACCACCACCACTATTATAGCATTACCTTCTGCATTTTCTACGACTTAAGCTTCAAGGAAATGTAGCGAGGAAAGGGAGGAGGGAGGGGGCAGGAGGAAGGGGGAGAGCCTAGGTGTCAAACCCACTACACTAACCTCATTGTGTGTGTGTGTGTGTGTGTGTGTGTGTGTGTGTGTGTGTGTGTGTGTGTGTGTGTGTGTGTGTGTGTGTGTGTGTGTGTGTGTGTGTGTGCGCGCTGAATCCCCTCAGGAATCAGATATTGCGTGTCAAACTATCACACACACACACACACACACACACACACACACACACACACACACACGCAAAATCACCCTATCACGCTCACGGGAAATAGAGCAATATATATGAAGATGATCACGGTTTCGGGGTGGTTGGCGCTGTCTCCAGGCGCCGCAATTTCCCGCTACCCACACAATTATAAGCCCCGTAATAATCTCAGGAACTTGATATGCAACGAATTATGTCCACACGCCATCCCTTCCGGTATCCCTCTCCTCATATTCGTCATTCTAAGCAACCACGCACGCACACACACGCACACACACACATTTCCGCAAACACACATACACACACAGGAAAGTTTGTTATCTCCCCCTCTCGCTCTCGCTCTCTCTCTCTCTCTCTCTCTCTCTCTCTCTCTCTCTCTCTCTCTCTCTCTCTCTCTCTCTCTCTCTCTCTCTCTCTCTCTCTCTCTCTTTTTCACGAACTAGGTCAGAGAAGAGAAAAAGAAGAGGAGTAAGTACAAATAGCAAAGGGGAGGAGAGGTAAGGAAAGGGAGAGGAGACATTGAAGGATGAATGAATTGACAGGGGAAGACAGGGAAGAAGGGGAGAGAGAGAGGGAGAGGAGGGAGAGGGAAAGGAGAGAAGACGATGGAGGAAAGGAAGGCGAGCAGGAAGAGAGAAAAGAGGTATTTTTTTTTACATGAACTCTTGTCTGAGACCTTGAAAGACACACACACAAAAAACACACACATACACATACACACTCAGCACGTACACGCAACCAACCACAATAGCAAACAAGAAAAAAAGTATAAACACACAGACACACACACAGACACACACACACACACACACACACACACACACACACACACACACACACACACACACACACACACACTGCCCCGCCTCACGCCACCTCTTGCATGGGTTCGTGTCTCCCTCACTTCCCTGAATACCCCTAATGTGTGTGTGTATGTGTGTGTGTGTGTGTGTGTGTGTGTGTGTGTGTGTGTGTGTGTGTGTGTGTGTGTGTGTGTGTGTGTGTGTGTGTGTGTGTGTGTGTGTGTGTGTGTGTGTGTGTGTGTGTGTGTGTGTGTGTGTGTGTGTGTGTGTGTATGCCATCTGGCCTTCCGCACATCCCTGACCTTCCCTCGTGACCTTTGACCCTTCCCCTTCGCCCTCCGCCGCCCCCTGTCATCTTCCGTCAGGAGTTGTTTACCGCTGTCTTTTCCTTGTATCTTTCCTTCGCTGTTCCTTTCTTTCCAGTCTTCTCCGCCCCCACAGCAGTCTTATTTTCCTATAATCTTGATACTTTTCCCGTTTTTTTATGGTTCCTTAACTTTCCCTCGTGTCATTTATGGATTTTGACTTGCTCCTGTTATCCTTTACTGCAAAATTTGATAAAAGAGACGGAGTTGAGCACTGAGGCCACGCGCATTTATAGTATATGCCCCTGACTTTACCTTTACTCCCTATCTCTTTTACTTTATTAGCTGCTTACATTTTTTCTCCCTTCTACTCTATCTTAAATTTCTCGAACCAATCTTAACATCCATCCCTTCTTCTACTGTTCATTATCCTTCCTTTTGCCATTATATACATATCGACACCGTTATCCCTTTGTTCCACCTACTCTCAATGTCTTTCTACGTGAACAGGTACGCGGTAAACGAAGCTAATCCATTTCTTACAAGTGTTTGCATTCACTCGCTAATAATGTGCTTAAGGTAAATCCCCAACGAGTAAGTTCCTTGTTTTCGGATGATTAAACGCATCAATTATGGATTTCTTACACGTCGCGCGGTGGAGGGGGACCAAACAGACGGATTAAGGGACGCAACCGTTTCATAGATTCCTCGCATTACGGCTTCATTGGGCGAATTAATGTCGGTGAATACATCAGGCGGTAAGGAGGTAGACACATCGATTCCCGCCGCCGACACCGCACCGCATACATCGAGGCATTTATATTTCAGAGTTAGTAACGAGGCTTCTATGAGCGTGATGAATATTTTAAGCTCCGGCAAGCCTTGAAGTAAATCTCTCGGACTCGTCGAAGAGATAAAACTAAATGCAATCCGTCAGAAGTAGGCAGGAGAGTTTTTAATTTCGTGTTTTTTTTTCATCAATGTATACAAAAAAAAAACCTTGTACTTTATTTGATGGTTTAATTTCATGCAGAAGGTCAAGTGGACGCGTGTACTGGCCACAGGTAAATGGAAATACAGGTAAATACGTAGAGAGAGGGAGAAGAGATTGAGGAAAAAAGTGTGTAGGGAATTGAAAGGCAAAGGGAAAACAAGGGAAGGCAAGGTAACGCACCCGCACCCGCACACACACACACACACACACACACACACACACACACACACACACACACACACACACACACACACATACACACGGGTATTCCCCTTCACCATGCAGCGGCAATCTTAATGAAGACGGCAATATAAATGGTGATGAAAGCAGCTTATACAAACAGGGTCAGGAATTCGTCCATGTCCGCTCTCTCTCTCTCTCTCTCACTCTCACTCTCTCTCTCTCTCTCTCTCTCTCTCTCTCTCTCTCTCTCTCTCTCTCTCTCTCTCTCTCTCTCTCTCTCTCTCTCTCTCTCTCTCTCTCTCTCTTTTTCGCTTTATCTCTCTGCAACATGAAACTAAATAGTGTTCTTTATGCCAACAATTCATTTCTGCGCTTTGGTCCCGAGGAGGAAAAAAGGCGAGACCAGTTTCTTCAGCACTCGTAATTTCCTGAGAGGACTGGCCGGGGAAGATTCCAAAGAAGAAAAAAAAAGAGGTGGGCCGGAGCAAGGTAGGAGGAAGAGCGAGTAAACAGAGGAACGGGGAAGACAACCAGACAAGCCCTTAACGCTGAAGAGACTTAAATCCTGTGTTCCTTAGATCTTACGAAGTAGTTTTACCCTGTTTTCTGTTTTCCTCCGTCCCTCGCCCG
Organism: Eriocheir sinensis; assembly: GCF_024679095.1. Classification (NCBI taxonomy): domain Eukaryota; kingdom Metazoa; phylum Arthropoda; class Malacostraca; order Decapoda; family Varunidae; genus Eriocheir; species Eriocheir sinensis. Next base: position 16,897,867 of record NC_066520.1, read on the forward strand.
TCGCCAGTAGCGGGAAGTTTGCTTTTGAGGAAGGATTGGAAGCGAGAGAGAAAGCGAGAGAGTGAGGGATAGACGGAAAGGGTGTGAGGGAGAGTGTGAAAGGCAGGAAAAGAAGATGAAGGCAGGAGTGGACGATAGGGAGGTTGATGGGGAAAGTCAAAGGGGTGGACACGCATCAATCTAAAATTTTACCTTCAGGTGTTAGTTGGTTCTGCTCCTCGTTCTCCTGGCTAAGAGTGCGAGGGAGAGATAGAGAGAGAGGAAAGGAAAACGATGCAAGAGAGAGTGAGAGTGGGAGCTGAAGAAGGATACTGGATAAGGAGGTCGAAATATATGACTTTTAACTACGTCTTTGTGGTTAATTTTTCTCCTCGTTATCATGTCTATGGTCGTGAGGGAGAGGGAGAAGGTGAGAAAGGAAGGTGAGAGAGTGAGAGTGGGAGCTGAAGAAGGATACTGGATATGAAGGTCGAAATATATGACTTTTAACTACGTCTTTGTGGTTAATTTTTCTCCTCGTTATCTTGTCTATGGTCGTGAGGGAGAGGGAGAAGGTGAGAAAGGAAGGTGAGAGAGTGAGAGTGGGAGCTGAAGAAGGATACTGGATATGGAGGTCGAAATATATGACTTTTAACTACGTCTTTGTGGTTAATTTTTCTCCTCGTTATCTTGTCTATGGTCGTGAGGGAGAGGGAGAAGGTGAGAAAGGAGGGTGAGAGAGTGAGAGTGGGAGCTGAAGAAGGATACTGGATATGGAGGTCGAAATATATGACTTTTAACTACGTCTTTGTGGTTAATTTTTCTCCTCGTTATCTTGTCTATAGTCGTGAGGGAGAGGGAGAAGGTGAGAAAGGAAGGTGAGAGAGTGAGAGTGAGAGCTGAAGAAGGATACTGGATAAGGAGGTCGAAATATATGACTTTTAACTACGTCTTCGTGGTTAATTTTTCTCCTCGTTATCTTGTCTATGGTCGTGAGGGAGAGGGAGAAGGTGAGAAAGGAAGGTGAGAGAGTGAGAGTGAGAGCTATAATGAGTGTTGGAAGGAAGGTGTAAGGTGAAGGTGTGGGTCTAAACTCTAGCCTTTCATTCATCGCTTTTTGAGTTCTTTTCATCTTTAAGTCCTTTGCCTCCTGTCGCCCATTCACACTTTGGAGCATAATACCCCTCCGGTTCCTGTCTTCCCTTTCTTCTAGTTTGTCCTCGTCTCTCTCTCTCTCTCTCTCTCTCTCTCTCTCTCTCTCTCTCTCTCTCTCTCTCTCTCTCTCTCTCTCTCTCTCTCTCTCTCTCTCTCTCTCTCGTGCAGCGCTAATATTCTGCCTTTCAACTTAAATATAGTTCATTCTCTTCCTTCACCGTCACCTCAACATTGCTACCAGTTCCTCGTCCTCCTCCTCCTCCTCTTCCTCCTTCACCACAATCCATTAGCAGTTCACTTTCCCTTTGCAAGTTGTGGCGAGGGTAGAAGAACACAATCTCAGTTTGAATAAGTTAAGTGATCATTATTTATACCATTTTATATACCCCTTGAACACACACACACACACACACACACACACACACACACACACACACACACACACACACACACACATGAGTTCATACATACGAATACTAGTATGACAATATTCATTCCCCCTCGCCCTTCCGGAGTCTCTCTTGCAGACTTTGACGTTCAACGCTGCAACACTTGTCTTTTTTCCTCCTCCTTTTCCTCCTCCTCCTCCTCCTCCTCCTACTTCTAGTCTTTTACTTCCTCCTCTTCACTCTTTGCCTCCCTCCTCTTATCGCCAACTCTTCCCTTGTAAAGCAGTCTTGCCTCCCCCCTCTTTCTATCCAAGACAGTTTTCCACCTCCTCCTCCTCTTCCTACTCTTTGCCCCTTCACCTTTCCTCCGCTCATTATCGTCCTCCTCCTCTTCCTCCTCCTCCTCCTGGTCCTGCTCCTTCAAGCCCCCTCCCTCCTCCTCCTCTTCTCCATTGTCGGGTCCTCCCTCTGTCAACACATTTGGTAACAGTCGCGTGTTGCTTAAAAATGTAAAAGTTTCTTCGTCTGCAGGGGGCGACACGCAGCGGCCGCGCACTCACTCACGTCACGCAAGCCTCGAAGCGCTCACACACAATGACGGCATACTGGGAAGACGAGGCGGCGGCGCTGGTGGTACTGGTGGTGGCGGTTGCGGTTGTGTGTGGTTGGCCTGGGGATTGCTGTGGCTGTTACGGTTGTGTTGCGTGTTCGGTTGGTGGATGGTGGTATGCGTTGGTTCGGTAGCGGTTGTGGGGGTAGAAACGATGGTACAAGGGGTGGTGGTTGGTTACTGGTTGAGGTAGTGGTGACAATGGTGGTTTTGGTGGTGGTGGTGATGGTGGTAAATGTTTTGTGGCTGCGATGGCAATGCTGGTAGTGTTTATGGTTGTGTGTGTGATGGTGGGGATGGTGGTTGTTGCTGGTTATGGCGGTAATGGACATGGAGGGTAAAGTCTAGAGGTTGGGATGGCAATGTTTGTAGTTTTGGTGGTGATGGTGGTAGTGGTGGTGGTGGAGGTGTCAGGCAGCTCGACCATCAGAGAATTAACGCCCAACTTTTTGTGGGTCGAGGCAAAAAGTACGTCTAAACTATCGAGGCCCTTATTTACAGGTCCATCCAAGTGTGCTCTGTGTAATGTATTTGTTGGCGGATTCCACGAAGACCAATTACACGCACTGGTCGTCCCTGGAAACAAATACGCAAGTCTCCCCTTCGGCGGTACGTGAGATAGATCTGTTGTGTCTGTCCGTCTGTTTTTCTTTGCCTGTACCTGTATGCACATCTTTCAGTCTGGCTGTCTGGGGGAAGTCCGGTGCGGTGGGCGGATGAGTGTGGCAATTCAGGACTCATACTCAAACGCTTCCGGGTCCTGTTACGAAGATTTTGAGGAGATAGAATATAGGTGAATTAGAGTGTATTAGATAAAGAAAGGAAGGGGTGCATGGGTATAAAGTAACGTTCTAAAGCTGAAAGGTAAATGTATGTTAGAGAGTTTGTGTTTCCGACATTGCTGTGGCCATTATTAGGTCACAAAATCATCACAGAAGTAATGTGTCGGGCTCTCAAGTGTGTTTTACCGGCTCATGGTGTCGGAATCTTGCAAAACTACCGCCAGAGATACGAAAACACCCATGGAAATCCCTACAACTTCTACGAGAGCCTCTTTATATAAAAACACCAAGGCGTCGAAACGTTGGAGAATATGGGTCCAGGTATTTGGGGTAAAACCGACGTAAGGAAATGGAGCTACTTATACGCTAAACAGACGTAACAGGTGATCAAGAGACATGGAAAATAAGCCATAGCAATCAAGTGTGACATTTTAAAAAGAGAATTATACGCATTATACGAGACGGAGCCGTTAATTATCATATATTTCACACCCATTGAAGAAAAGACTGTAACATGGACGGCAGGAAATGAGTTAGGTTCCCATTTTCAACTTCTCTTCAACTTAACCTTAAAAAAACAAGACCAAAAATAACGAATATCAGTGAACACGAACACGGTGAAATAAAGCTGCCCACGCCGCAACAAATAACTCACGGTTGAAATAACTCAAGGTCGTATTTTCATAATAACTTACATCTTCTTGAGCTAACACGGCGCGAAGGTCTGAAAAGGCTGGCGAGGAAAATCAAAATCCTTTCGAAGCTTCGAAGATGATATTTTCCTTGCGCAATAAATCGTGCGGGGAAAGATTTGCTGGCAAGGAATTGTTCTCCCGGCAGGAAAGCTGATTGATGGCTTTTAATATTCTTTAAGGGGGAAACACGTGTCGGGAAATATATTGCGCACCTTTCATCATACATCTCAAACGAAATGTAACGTTCTAAAGCTAATATTAAGTGTATGTGACGAAGTTTTGTAATGTTTTGATGAGTCTATAGTATTACGCACTTTTCATCATCTATCCCAAACTAAAGTAACATTCTAAAGCAAAAGATAAGTGTATATGAATAGATTTTGCAATATTTTGATGAGCCTAATGAGTTACCTAATGGGCCAGTTGTACCTAAGGGGGAACCACGTGTCGGAGAATATATCGCGCACCATTCATCATATATATCAATGAATTAGAGAAGAAAATGAAACAACTAAATGGATAACTACAACGAAACAAGAGATGAATAGAGATACAGAGATCGAAAAGAGGTGAACAGAGGTGAATTACAGGGTATTACATAAACAAAAACGGGTAATTAATTAGCTATAGAGATGAATAGAGATATAGAGACAATAGAGGATATTATACAAAGAAAGGAAGGGACGCATGAGTATATGGTAACATTGTAAAGCTAAAGTCTAAGTGTAAATGACTAGGTTTTGCAACGTTTTGATGAGCCAGTTACACCGTTGGAGAGTGGCAGGAGAGACCTTGCATTTCCGACATTGCTGTGGCCATTATTAGGTTACACAATCACCACACGCACGCTGTCTCTTAACTGGACATCTACTGAGGCGTTTATGGGCATCCGACCTTGTTTGCAGCGAAGACCGAGTGACTTTTTGGCTTGTTTTCGTTTTGTAATTCGATGTTCGTCTGTGTCTGCCTGTAAATCTGTCCCTGTCCGCCTGTCTGTCTGTCTGTATACCTCTCATTCTGTTTGTCTGTATGTAAATGTTTTGCTACCTCTCTGTCTGTCTGTCTGTTAGTCTCTCTCTTCAGACACTAACACACACACACACACACACACACACACACACACAGTCACGCACACTCACACAAACTCAAACACACGCATGCAATACACAAGACAGTGAGATGACTTTTTCATTATACAGATAACGCCATGCATGCAAAATAAATACACCAGAAGAAGCAACAGCAGCACGTAGCACACTGCCGTGGTGCATAATACAGGTTCTTCTTTCATAACGAAGACTGGACAGGGAAGGAGACTGACAGAAAACAGAGGAACATGATGTGAAGTGGATTTGTAAGAAGCACACATAGAACATTAACTGAGACAAAGTGATAGAAAAAAGAAGGAAAACAAAGGAACATGAGGTGAAATGAACTGGTATGGACCACGAAAAGAACAGTAATTAGGGGAAACTGATAAAAGGTGAACAAAAAGAAGCACATATAGAACATTAACCGAGACAAACTGATAGAAAAAGAAGAAAACAAACAAAGGAACATGAGGTGAAATGAACTTTTATAAACCACGAATAGAACAGTAATTAGGGAAAACTGATAAAAGGAGAACAAAAAACAAAACAAAAACGGAGGATCATAAGGTGAAATGGACTTGTATGGACCACGTATAGAACATTAACTTGGGGAAACTGATAAAGAGAAACTACAGAGGACATGAAGTGAAGCGGAACTGTAGGTACCACGTTTAGAAGAACATTAGTCAGGGCAATATGATAAAGAGAGGAGAGAGAAAAACAGATGCAAATAAGCTGAAGCGGATCTGTAGACGATTAGAGGAACATGAACTGGAAAAATCTGGCAGAGAAAGGAAAAGAAATATTAACAGAGGTAGTATACATAAAGTGATAAAGAAAGGAGAATGAAAAACAGATGCACATAAGGTGAGGGGGATCTGTAGACGATTAGAAGAACATAAGCTGGAAAAAATCTGATAGAGAAAAAGAAACAAATATAAACAGAGGTACATGAGGTGAGGTGGATTTGTTTGTACCACGTATAGAAGAATACTACCTGGACGAACTGGTAGAAAAGGGGAACAAAAAGCAGAGGCAGAAGAGGTGAAGTAGATCTCTATGGACCGCGTACAGAAGATCATTAGCCGGGCCAATTCAGGTCATTCTGGGTAATCACCTCTCATCACGTGCCTCACAAAGCCAAACAACACTGCCTCACTAACGACTTGTTCGCTCATTACGTGGCTTTCAACATCCAAGCCACCCACACGTGTTCCTTTCTCTCTCTCTCTCTCTCTCTCTCTCTCTCTCTCTCTCTCTCTCTCTCTCTCTCTCTCTCTCTCAAAAACTCCCTCCTTCTACCTACCATTCCTCTTTCTCACCCTGCTATCTCTCCTACATCCAAGCATCCACCCGTCTCTCTCTCTCTCTCTCTCTCTCTCTCTCTCTCTCTCTCTCTCTCTCTCTCTCTCTCTCTCTCTCTCTCTCTCTCTCTCTCTCTCTCTCTCTCTCTCTCTCTCTCTCTCTCTCTCTCAAACACTCCCTCCTTCAATCTACCATTCCTCGTTCCCTCCAGTCTCCCCCTCCCTCGCCCCCTTCCTCCAAGCACACTCCATCTCCCGCCCCGCCGGTGTAGGCAGTGAAAAAGTCGACAGTCTTTTTATCCCCCTGGACGTGAATCTAAAGGTGTGTTTAAATAAAGCTTCCCTCTTTGTCGCTGTAAGATACACACACCACGTGCTCCCCCTCCGTCCCCTCTCCAGGCACCCCTCGGGAAGACTCCGCGAACAAAAGACTAGCGCCCTGCGAATTCGCCGCCCACCTCTTGCCTTTCCTTTTCTTCCTTCTGTCCTTCCTCCTCCTCCTCCACACGTCATAAGAAACAGGTGTCTTTAGGTGTCTTTAAGGGAACTTCTGAATGTAATATGGATGATAATGATGATAATACTAATAATAAAAATAATGATACTAATAATAATCGTACATCATCACATCGTTGCCCTTGAGCCGTGCCCTCTGATGTAAAAAAAAAAGAAGGATGACGATTTATCTTTTTACGAATACCACTCTGCTCTCTCTCTCTCTCTCTCTCTCTCTCTCTCTCTCTCTCTCTCTCTCTCTCTCTCGAACAAAGGGAGGCGAAGTATTATTTATAGCCGAATACGATATCAAAATTAATAAGAGCGACAGAAATTGCACCAAAGACTAATAATTATGTGAACCAACAGCCTGCATCCATCACCTTTGACACACACACACACACACACACACACACACACACACACACACACACACACACACACCTAGCCCTCTTTTATGGTTATGTTCTTCCGCCTCTTTATCGCCCTGCAAGCCTTCAGGAATGACAGACAAATGCAATAGGAGGGAGGGAAGAGAGATCACGAGTATAGGGAACGAGATAATATAAATAATAGCAAGAGAGGTTGATAGAATTTATAATGCTACCTTTGCGTTCATCATTTTCCGACATGGTTTCCGGGTCTCCATATCCCCTTTTTTTTCCCCTCCTTTTCCCTTTCCTTTCTCTCTTTCTCTCCCTGTACATTATCCACGGGTGCAGGAGAGGCTGATGAAAGCTTACATGGTACTTTTTGCATTCATTTTTTTCCCCTTAGCTTCCACGTCTCCCTTTTTTTCCCTCCTCCCTTTCCTCTTCTCTCTTTCGCTTCCTGTTATTTATTATCCTCGAGTGCAAGAGAGGTTGATATAATTATAGATGCCACTTTTTGCGTCCGTCATTTTACACGATTTTTTTTTCTGCGTTTCTGTATCCCGACTTTTTTCCCCTTTCGTGGTCTCCCTTTCTCTACCCGTTATTCATTATCCTCGGGTGTAGGGAATAAGGAAAACGACGTAGGAGGAGGGTTGTTCACGAGGGAAGGATGAAAAAGATTATGAACTCGCAGGGCGCCGGAAATAAAAGAGTTGGGATAAAAATAAAAGTGATATTAATGAATGTAACTCCGCGAATTGATATAACGCAAGGAATTAATACGATTACTTCATGTCCAATGCGTGTTTTTTTAGAATATGGAGATTTTGTTCGGCTTATGTCAGTGTCTCTTTGATTGGGAGGGAAAATATGAAGAAGAAAGAGAGGTATAGATAGTTAGATATATAGATAGATAGATAGATAGATAGATGCTTTGATGACCTCTCTTCTGGTCTCTCGTTCTGTATTCTTTTGTTGGAGAAGCGCCTACTGGGGAAGAAAATTTTGTTCATTATTTTGGTATTTTTGCCCTTGAATTGCCTCCCTACCTGCCCCCCAAAAAGAAAAAAAGATATAGATAGATGGATAAATAGATATATATTTTTTTAGCAGTAAAGGAAGCAGCTCAAGGGGCAAAAATTAGAGAAAAACACCCCGCTAATCACTGCTCCTATATTAATTTTTTTTTTAGAATAGTTGCCAAAAGAGAGGTCAATTACGGAAGGAGAGACGTCACGATAAATAGATAGATAGATAGATAGATAGTTAAAGAAAGAGAGGGGAATATAATATGTTATCGTATCCTCAAAGGCATAAGGCCAGGGGGTCATGAACCTTCCACTAACAACGCCTCGGGAGACTCAGGAGATTATTTAAATTTATTGGAGGCATGCGAGAGAACAGAGCGCCAGGAAGTCAGCCCAGAGGAGACGACGGCGGAGGGAGGAAGAAAGAGTGAAAGGGAAAGAGGAAGGAGGAAGGAGGGAGGAGTTTTGCTTGATCTGAAGGGAAGGTTGCATAAGTAATAGGCAAAGAAAATGGGTAACTAAACAGAAACAGAGATACAGAGATAGAATAAAGGTGATTTGAGGTGAATTAGAGGGTATTAAATAAAGAAAATGGATAGCTGAATAGAAATAGCGGTTAATATAAATAGAGATAGATAGAATAGAGGTGAATTAGAGAAGAAAATGAGATAATTAAAGGAAAACTAAAGAGAAACGTAAGTGAATAGGGATTAAGAGATTGAATAGAGGTGAATAGAGATGAATTAGAGGATATTAGATAAAGAAAATGAGTAGCTGAATAGAAATAGCGGTAACTAGAGATAGATAGAATGGAGGTGAATTAGAGAAGAAAATGAGATAACTAAATGAAAAACTAAACAGAAAAGCAACTAAATAGGGATAAAGAGATATAATAGATGTAAATATAGGTGAATTAGAGGATATTAGATTAAAGAAAATGGGTAAATAGAGATAGAGACAGAATAAAGATAAATAGAAGTTGATTAGAGGATAATACATAAAGAAAATAGGTTACTAAATAAAGAAACAAGTGAATAAAGACATATAGATAGAATAGAGACGAATAGAGACGATCATTTAGGCGCGGCGGAGTCTGGCCAACCATTAACATTTTAAAGATGACCTTCTGGCATGTGACTTTTAACAATGCACTCCGTAATTATTCTACCTGGGAATTAAATGATAAAACCTTCTTCTACTTTAAGGCTTGCGATTCAGTACTTTTGAAGGAGAACAATACTTTGGATGTTTATGTAGGGCAGCTTCAATGTCTTGCTGTTTCGTCTATGTTTCTTTTTAGTTTTCCATTTAGTTATCTCATTTTCTGCTCTCAATTCACTTCTATTCTATATCTCTATCTCTGTTTACCTCTTTTTCTATTCAGCTATCCATTTTCTTAATCTAATATCCTCTACTTCACCTCTTTTCACTTCAATTCAATCTCTTTATCTTTATTCACTTCCGTTTTTCTTTAGTTTTCCATTTAGTTATCTCATTTCCTGTTATGTAAGGGGCAGAACCAAAGTCTAAGAGTACACAGTCGTCTCACGCGGAGGATGATTATTTTTCAACAGCTCAAAGACAAGAAAGAAAAACAGCAACAAAAAAGCCCCTAGCAAACCACACGGTTACTATTTATGAGTCGAGACATTTAACTCTAGAGTTCATTATTCTTAAAAGTACTGACACCTTAGTTCGCCTGTTTGAAAAGCCTCTCGCAGAATTAGGTGTGATTTCCATAGACTGTTTTTGGTGATCCTGGTAATTGCTTCACCTGACTTTTGCACCTTGAACGGGAAAAAAAAACACCTATGGGAACCAGGTTAATCATCTCTGTGGCCTTGGGGAATAAGTCGTAATGGGAACCCGATACGTTTAATAATATGGGCTTAAGTTCCTTGGTTCTCATAAGGAAGACTGGATTTCAAGGGATAACTCAAGTGTGTATGAGGAGAGAGAGAAAGAGAGGTGGAGTTAGTGGTGGAAAAGACGTAAAAGAAGTGGAGATGAGGAGAGAGGTGAAGAGGTGAGGGAGGAAGAAGTGGAATAGAGTGGTGGAAAATAGAGGAATAGGATGAAACTTAAGGAGAGAGAAAGGAAGATAAAAAAATACAGGAAATCAATGGTGGAAATGAGGTAAAAGAAGTGGAGAGGAGGAGAGAGGTGAAAAGGTGAGGGAGGAAGAAGTGGAATAGAGTGGTGGAAAATAGAGGAATAGGATGAAACTTAAGGAGAGAGAAAGGAAGATAAAAAATACAGGAAATCAATGGTGGAAATGAGGTAAGAGAAGTGGAGACGAGGAGAGAGGTGAAGAAGTGAGGGAGGAAGAAGTAGAATAGAGTGGTGGAAAATAGAGGAATAGGATGAAACTTAAGGAGAGAGAAAGGAAGATAAAAAAAATACAGGAAATCAATGGTGGAAATGAGGTAAAAGAAGTGGAGACGAGGAGAGAGGTGAAGAAGTGAGGGAGGAAGAAGTAGAATAGAGGAATAGGATGAAACTTAAGGAGAGAGAGAAAGGAAGAGAGAAAATACAGGGAAATCAATGGTGGAAATGAGGTAAAGAAAGGAGTGAAGATTGTGAACAGCACTGTACCTGTCACTCCCTCTCTCTTGAGCTAACGACCGTAGGAGGGGACCGATAGCTAAACCGTGCTGCCCTGTGCATAGAGGAAACGTAGAAAAAACCGTGCTTCCCTGGGTATAGACAAAACGTAGGAAGTCTCCCATTCACACCAAACAAGCGTGAGCACATTTTTTTTTCCTGAAGCGAAGCACACAAAGAGAAATTGAATGAAAGTTAACTGATGAAAACCCTTCCGAGAAAAAATAAAACTCCGCTTCCCGAGTAAAAAAAAAGAGAAGCTGAACAAAAGAAAAAGAAAGAAAAGAAAACAAAAAGCAGCACTCTGTCTGCTCAAAAGTCGTATTTTAAAAAGGCATTTAAGGAATGAAGGCGTTATTTACCTGAGGCCATAAAACAGAACACGTGTTGGGGGGAGAGAGTGGGGGAAGGAGGGCTTTGACGGCTTAACGGCACAGGTAAAATAAACACACATATGAAATTCATCTCTAAACGTTTTATGAGACAAGGAAACGGATGCGAAAGGGTCAGATACAAGCGAGGGATTGTTATCATGACCCCAATAAATACAACCATCTATTAGCTATATCGCAAAGTTCTCTAAAATATGTACTCGGATTATTCACCTTGACCCATATAAATACGACCATCTATTACTATTACACATATCCCAAAGTAATCTAAAACATGTACTCGTAGCCTCTTCACTCTCCTCTATGACTGTGACTTATGGAAACAGAAGTGGGCGACATCATTCAACATCCTAACATCATTCCAATAACCACTCCATCAACCTGAGCCGGCAATGACCACGCTTAAGATGGAAAGAAAAGCTGGTGGAGGGGAGGAATGTCTGTGTGGGTGTTGGTGGTGGACGAAGGCGAGGCAGCAGTGAGCCCAAGGGATTTGTGGAAGGTGGAACATTCTCATTTATCACCGTCCACACCACCTTCCTGTTCCCCTCCATCACACATACCTTCCTTCCTTCCTCCTCCTCCGCCTCCAACTCTCCACTCCCTCCCTTCCTTCTTGCAGTTCGCCTCGTCTTTCTCCTCCAAGCATCTTCGTTACTTCCCTCACTCATACCCACGCCCATTCATTTATCCTTTTCCGACTAACACACGAACCATTACCGCTTCTGTTACCTATATAGAGTCTGTTTTCCTATCCTTCCTTTCTTGCAGTTCTCCTCGTTCTTCCCCTCCAAGTATCACTCTCACCTCCCTCAACCATAGTAATGTCAATTCATTTATCCTTTTCCGACTAACACACGAACCATTACCGCTTCTGTTACCTATATAGAGTCTGTTTTCCTATCCTTCCTTTCTTGCAGTTCTCCTCGTTCTTCCCTTCCAAGTATCACTCTCACCTCCCTCAACCATAGTAATGCCCATTCATTTATCCTTTTCCGACTAACACACGAACCATTACCACTTCTGTTACCTATATAGAGTCTGTTTTCCTATCCCTCCCTCCTTGCATTTCTCCTCGTTCTTTTCCTCCAAATATCACCCTCACCTCCCTCATCCATAGTCACGCCCATTCATTTATCCTTTTCCGACTAACACACGAACCATTTCCACTTCTGTTACCTCTCTGTTCTTCTCTCCCTCTTCCCTTGCAGTCCTCCTCGTTCTCGCTCTTCTCCTTCAAGTATCTCCTTCACCCATAGCCATGCCTTTTCATTCATCCTTTTCAGACGGACACACGAACCATATACACTTTTTGTTACCTAGAGTCTGCTCTCCTCTCATCCCCTCCTTGCGGTTCTCCTCGTCCTACTCCTACAAGCATTTCCCTTACCCATAACCACGCCCATTCATCCTTCCTTTTCCGTCCACATACGACCCATATCCACTAATACCTCGCTGTGATTCTTTCTCCTTTATTTCAACGACCTCTCCTCGATGACAAAAACGCCCATATTTCTTTCTCTCGTCCGTTCTTACCTAATCTACTTTCATTTCGTTGTTATGCTCTAGTAGTTCACCTTTCCTCCTACTTCTTAATTTTTCACCACTCCGTTCTACTTCCTCTTCTCTCCACAAGTTCTTCACCTCACTCCTCAACTTCACTTCTTCATTCACTTCTCACATCCATCTCTTTCTTTACCTTTTCAATCGCCACTAATTCCATCTCTCTTCCTCTCCTCAAGTTTCCTCTTATTCCTCGATTCACCACCACTCATTTCTACTTCCTTCTCCGTCTATCATCTCTTCACCTCACTCCTCGACTCCACTTTTTCACCCTCTCCTCATATCCACTTCTTTCACCTCTTTCCCACCACAAAGTCCACCTCTCCTTCTCTCTCTCCTCATGTTTCATCCACATCAGCTACCTACGCCACATCCTCCACTGTCCGCAATGACCCTCTTCTATTCGCTCCATCACCAATTCTTTCACCCTGCTTTATGTTTTTCCCTTCTCTCTTTCTCCCTTCCTTAATCAACTTTGTTTCCATGCCGTTTGTTGTACCTAAACGAGTCCCTTCCACATACACACAAACACATACACACACACACATACACAGGCATACGCACACGCACACACATTCTTCGGGCACCCACTCGTTCTTTCCCTTCCCTCTTCCCTTGTCTTCTATGTCTTCCTGTCCTCTCCTTCCGCCCTCCCACACACTCACACGCTCGGCCTCCTCACCCCATTTGTCTTGTCTTCTCCTCCAGTTCCCTTCTTCTCCCTTTTCACATCCTTCTGTCACTTCTCTGATTCCTAACTCTCCTTTTTTTTACTCTCTTTTCCCAGGTTAGTTTATTGTGTAACGCTTCCTACGCTTCCCTTACTTCAGGTTACGTTTCATGGCCTCCTATATCCATTCTCGTGTCTCCTCTTCTTGTTTCTCTCTCTCTCCTCCTTCTGTTGCCTCATTTCACGTGTTTTCTTTCTAACCTGTAACTTTTTCTATTCTTCTCTCTCACTCATTTATCTTCCTCTTTTGCTCCTGTTATATAATCCCATTCCTCTTTTATACCTTTCCTACCTCACTCTATCTATGCTCCCTCCTCTATCTTCCTCTCTCACTCCTGTTATTCCTTCCTATGCCTTTTCCATACCTTTCCTAACTCTATATATATCCTCTTCCCTCTATCTTCCTCTCTCACTCCTGTCATCCCTTCTTATGCTTCTTCCATACCTTCCCAAACTGACTCTCCTTCTTTCCTCCTCATCTCTCTTCATCTCTCGCTCCTTCTGCCGGTCCTTCCCACGCCTCCTCCTCCTCCTCTTCCTCCTCCTTCTCCTTTCCTCTCCCTTCCATCAACGCGGTAGCTAAGCGCCTTACAGTGGATCACGTAAATACCGGCTGAAAACTTCCCTTTTAAGACCCACGGAGCAAAAATAAAAACATATTCTTCCCTCAATAGCGGGGCTGAAGCAGGTACCCATCACCCTTCCTATCCACGGGGGCGGTGTGGTGGCATGCTGTCGTATTAAGCCCCTCAGACCATTCATCCCTGCCCAGTCAATTTTCGTTCGCCGCGTCGTTAAATTTTCCCTACTCGGAGTGCGGCCGCGGAATCACTCCCAGGGTATGGTAGAGGAAAGAAAACGGGAGGATTGTACGCGGCTGGGGTATCGAGGGGGTGCCTGTTTTCTTTCCCGTAGTAGCAACGTACTTCCGACTTGGTTCGTGGCTATATGACAAAAAGAAAGACTCGGTTGGAAGGAAAAGAGAGGATTGTACGCGGCTCGGGTATCGAAGTAGAGTGTTTTTTTGTCTCCCGAAGTAACACGGCGCTCTCGACTTGGTTTGTGGCTGCGAGCATATAACAAAAAATAAATTCGGTTCTATTCGCGGCGGGTGAGGCTCACAGGTACAGATCCAGCCTGTCAGTCACTTGTACTACACGTGTTGGGCTCCTCTTCCATTCACACCACACACCACCACTAACACCACCACCACCATCACCAGGCTCACCTCCACGACCCTCGGCGACCCTGACCCTCACCAGAAATCCAGAATCCACAATGTTTGATGCAACACAGCCTCTCAATATATGACAAGCACCATCTCCATCATCACTTCCACCGTGACCACTACATTGCAACACAGCCTCTGACTAGAAACACCATCTCACACTTCACCCCGTTCACCCACGACCACCTAAACCCTTACAACTATTGGTATTACATCACAAAACCACTTCAACTATTGGTATTGCACGCCAGTAACTTCTTATATGACCTTACACAACCGTCACTACCTTCACTAGCTACTCTTGACCATCAACAATACAACCTCAAGACTCCATGTTCCTCGGTCCATCACCACCACCATCACCACCACCATCACTGCCGCCGCCGCCACCTTCACCACACATGACCCCCAGAATTGGAAAGTTGTTGCTGGCCGTCAGTATCTCCGTTCTTCTCTTGACACGCCGCTCGCTAACAAGACCGGTGACATACAGGACAGACAGGCCTCCCAACACACACAAACACAAACACACACACACACACACACACACACACACACACACACACACACACACACACACACAACTCCCCTTTCCCGTACCGACTCCCTCTCCTACGTCCACACACACACACACACACACACACACACACACACACGCTCACAGAGAATCAATCAGTCAGTCAATCAGTCAGTCGACGTATAAAACTTTCACACGCAGGGACGTAAAAAAAAATGATGAAAAAAAAATCGCCTCGCCTTTCCAGCACACAAACAACAACACAAACCCTAAAAAAAAAAAAGGGTTCCGTATAACAGTTTTTCTTGTTGCCGCCTTGTCTCTCTGTACCTGTCGATGACGCGTCTCGAGAGGAGGGGGGAAGGGGGGAGAGGTGATGCTGTGTCTAAGAAAAGCAGTGAAGGTGCTTATGCTGATCTTACTTACCAATCTGAACGTCTCAAATATGAAGGTAAATTAGCTTGCGAAATGTCTTAATCTCTTCAAATAGATCTTACTTACGAGCATACAGTTGGGTTTTCTTCTCTTCTTTCTCCCTTTAACCTGGTCTTTCAGTCTTTAGTTTCTTCTCGTTTCGTTGTAAAAAAAAATAGGAGACATAACCCCGTCACGTGTCACAGCATAAAGTTTAAAGATGACATTCGGAACACAACCAAAACAATCTCGCTGCTCCGTCGTGTGTGTGTGTGTGTGTGTGTGTGTGTGTGTGTGTGTGTGTGTGTGTGTGTGTGTGTCCACCAAAGGGAATACCGAAGCGTCGCGTCTCGTCTCATAAAGAAAGCAGGGCGCGCCACGACAGACAGACTTCGCCATCGTCTCCTCATTTTTTTCGCCCTATCCTCCATTAACTTCCCATTCTTCCAGCGCGCGGCTCCCTATCTAGAGTTAATTAAGAACTTTTCGACGCCCAGAAAAAAAAGTTATTAATATTTACATAAAAAGTAGTTAGAAGTTAATGAAAATCAGTGGAATTTGACAAATATTCACTCTGGGATTCGAGTGATTTGTTCTTTGATTTTAATTAATGTATATTTGGGTCCCGTTCTAAAAAATACGAGTCCTACCTTCTAAAAGTAGTAAAGGGAGCGACTTTTGAAAGTACACGAACCCCATTCCAGAACCTATTAAGCGTTGTATTATTTGAGTCATTTGTTCTTTTCTATTAGTTAATGGTTTTTTTTGTTTCAATTCCCCAAAATCCGAGTCCTTCTGTCTTCTAAAAGTAATAAAGGAACGACTCTTGAAAGTAAACGAACACCATTCCAGAATCTATTAAACTTTCTATTACTTGAGTCATTTGTTCTTTTCTATTAGTTAATGTTTTTTTTTGTGTTTCCCAAAAATCCGAGTCGTACTGCCTTCTAAAAGTAGTAAAGGGAGCGACTCTTGAAAGTAAACGGACCCCATTCCGGAATCTATTAAACTTTCTATTATTTTTCTCTTCCTGGGAGGACGCGTAAGGGGAGACGTAATTTTTGTCCCGAGATTTCCTTTTTATTCCCTAACAGCCAATCTCCCTTAGTTGTAAGAAACGCGAGCAGCAACCCAGCAGGACACGGCTTCCAAAGGCTTCTGTTTTGGCTCTCGCGGTGCACTCACTCGTTCTCACTTCCACTAATAAACACGCCTTGGTTAGTGGACTAGCCAATGAGCCTCACCGCCCCATTGGTCTGGCTGGGCTTTTCGTCGAATCTCCTGCGGCTTAGTTGACGGGAGCGCTAACAGGAAGCCGTTACTAAGAGCCTCAGGAAAGGTGCACTTGGGGGTACATGAGTCAAGAGTTTCCAAACCTAATCATCGCCACCATGAAAAACAGTTTTATATCTAACTTTCGTCTCATTCCCTGCTGCTTTGGTCCCCCTCCACGCACACACACACACACACACACACACACACACACACACACACACACACACACACACACACACACACACACACACACACACACACACACACACACACACACACACAAAGAAAGAAAAAATACATATTCCTTGATTCTGAAAATTAGAGAAAAGAATGTGTAAAACCTGACAAAGAGAAAGTAAAAATGAGATAACTAAAATGCATAAAACAGCTCACATACATACATACATACATACATACATACATACATTAGCCCAGAACACATTTTTCTCACCACACACATATACGTCCACCCTCACCCCTCCCCTACACACTCATACGCACACACGCACACACCATCAGGCTTTTCTTTTACGTCAGTCTTTCCCACCCTAAGCTCATCCATTCCTGAGTCCATAAACACCCAATATTCTCCTTCCTCTTTCCCTTCCATATTTTCACGTCCTCCCGCCGACACGAAGGGAAGGAAGGGGCGTGTGAAGGGCGGGAGCGGCCAGCACGAGGAAAACAGGAAGGGAGTCGAGGCACAGGCTATGAGAAGGGTAGTTATGGAAGATAAATAGAACCCAGAAAGGGAAATAAAGAGGAGAAATAAGGTTAGAGAAATAGTTATAGAAGAATATGAGAACGAGGTAAGGATGAAAGGAAAGACTCTATAGATAAGAGTATTAAGAAAAGGAGGAAGGGAAGGGCATTGTAGGTAGTGAAAGATAAACAGAAACCAGGGAAATGAAAGAAATAAAAATAAGATTAGAGAGGAATAGTTATAGTAGAATGTGGAAATGAGGTAACGATACAAGGAAAGACAAGGATAAAAGCATGAGTTAAGAGAGAGGAAAAGAAGAAAGGGAAGGACATTGTAGGTTATGAAAAAGAAATAGAAACGAGAAAAAGGAAACAAAGAGAAATAAGGTTAGAGAAATACAGTTATAAAAGAAAATGAATAGGAATAAGGATAAAAGGAATAACCAAGAGAAAAGTATGAGTTAGGAGAAAGGAAAAGGAGAAAGGGAAGAAGAGTGTAGGTTATGAAAAATAAATAGAAACTGAAAAAGGAAACACCGAGAAATAAGATTAGAGAAATAGAGTTATGGATGAGAGTGAATAGGAGTCAAGAATTAAACGGAAGACAAGGATAAGAAAAAGTATGAGTTAGGAGACAGGAAAAGGAGAAAGGGAAGAACATTGACAGATATAAAACATAAACAACTTCGGGAAATGGAGGGAAAGGAAGAGAGGTTGTAAAGGAGAAATTTATGAGTTAGAGAAATAAAAAGAAGAGATATAGAGGCTGAGGATATTTCAAGGGATAAACATATGAGTGGCTAAGACGAAGAAAAGAGAGAAAGAGGAAGTAAAATTGAAGATAGCCAGTCATAAAAGAAACATACAGCTTAACAAAAGAATGAGCGAGAAAGAGGGGGGTAACAGATCGACTTTGAACTTACAGAATGGAAAAGAAAGGATAGTTAAAAATGTAAGCAGAAGAAGGGCAACTACAAGCGATTAATTTACGAAGTTACTGAAAGGAAAATGATGATGAAGAAAATAGGTAAGCATAGGAATAGGTGTATGAGGAGTATATACTGGAAGGAACAGGAAAAATAGGAAAAGGAGAGACAGAAATATGCAAGAATAAAAAATGTGCAAGATATGTGTTAAAAGGAAAATAAAAAAATAGTTTAGAAAAAATACAAAAAAAAGGTTGCAAAGTAAAAATCAGAGAGGGAGATTTTTTCAGTCTATTTAGTTTACTTCACATGTTTTTTTTTTTTTTATCATAGACGTTCACTTTATTTTATTCACTGGGCCTCGTTCAGCACAAGTCGCCTGCATCGTCAGCTGCTCTCAATTTCTCTCCACTTCATTTAGTTTTAATTTGGCATCACTTAACAATTATATCAACAGCTCTCCCTTTTCATCATCACCATCACCATCATCATCATCATCATCATCATCATCATCATCATTAACAGGGAACAGATTAGCGACACTTTCCTGGTGGGTGTTTTCTATCGAGATTCGCCTTTTATTTAGTTCGTGCATCTAATCTGTCTGTCTGTCTGTCTGTCTGTCTGTCTGTCTCTCTCTCTCTCTCTCTCTCTCTCTCTCTCTCTCTCTCTCTGTTAGTTAGGTCGGCACTCCATTTTTCATGAGGGTCGGTTTCTCAAGTGATGTATTGATCGCGAGGTCCCACGCCCCGTCCCCCTCATCTGTGCCCTGCAAGTGACACACACACACACACACACACACACATACACGTACACAGAATTACACCCTCGCATAAATACACATTCTCGCATACACGCATACTTCCGCATTCGTTAACAGAGCATTCACGTCCCTGTATATGCAAAACAAGGGGAACAAGGGGGCGAGAGGGAAAAAAATAGTAAGGTTCCGCCAATGACAAATACAATAGCGATAAAGAGTCAATATATATACACACAGGAGAATGGAAGGCCGACGGATGCACAGGAACCATTCACACACACACACACACACACACACTCACACGCACGCAAACACAGCAACCACACGTAACCTCGAATAACAGGCAAATATTTATGCAGGTTCAAATTACGGTGAAAATAATGAAACACGAACACGAAAACAAATGTAACTATGCATACATTTTTCTGATGCCACCTGGAACCCCCCCATTCTTTCCACTCTCCTCCTCCTCCTCCTCCTCCTTCCCTCGCCTCTCCTCTCGTCCTTTTACGATGCATACTTTTTTTCTGACGCCACCTGGACCCGCCCCCCTTCTTTCCTTCCCTCCCCTTTTCAACAAACAGGGAAAATATGCCGATACGGATTCATAACACAACCCTATGTAAGTCGATTCATCATAGCCACTTTTTGTTCTCTGCATATGTGCGAAAAACATCTTTATCACAAATGCCAAACCCTCTCAAGTTACCCTTCTCTTCCATGCTTCTCATTTCCTCTCCCTATCTCTGAGTGAAGTTCCAGTACCCCCCAACCTCCCCACACTCCCACTCACTCCCACAGACACTACCTCCCACTCCACCCCCCTCCCTCTCACACTCACACGCTAAAGCACCAGGAAGCAGCAGTGAATGAGCTGTATACGAGATCACGTGTCGTCCGAGTCTGATTCACGTCGAGTTTTCAATCACTGTCGCATTATTCAGTGTCTCGCGAATTAACACACACACACACACACACACACACACACACACACACACACACGACATAACTTTCTCTCCTCGAGCACTCATGCTTGCTGTTGCTCTCCTACTAAAGAGGAGCGAATGATCGAAGTCTCCGTGATGGTTTTAGTTCCACAAGTCACTCCAACGAATTACTACAAACATTCAATTAATAATCAAACTTAATTCACATATAATGATTCACCACTGGCCACGAATCTCTAAGTTATGATTTACTACAACAAAAAAATGGATACAAACGCATTCAACACGCACACATTTACTGATGGAACTCTTGCATTCTTCTTATATATACATTTCCACACTTCATTATCCTCATCGTTAATCATGCCACACATTTTTCACTCCCTTGTTTTCCAGTTTGCTTTTCCCATCGTCTTTCCGCCTCATTCTCAACTTGCCACTTTCTCCGCTGGGCACGATTCTTCCCGGCCCAGACACTTCCGCTCTCCCCGCGTGACACACAGATAGGCACACAGCACGCAACCCTACACTCTTCAACTGCATTCCTATTTCTCAAGAATGTGCTGTAGTAACTGGGATGCCCTCCTCTCAACACGTCAGCTTGCCTCAGTTAAAGGAGTAGAGTTAGAAAAAAGAGCATACATAACACAGTCCATCTAGAATCTGCTCCTCCTTCTACGTTGTCAAAATGAGAGAATTCTGTGGAAAGTAAATAACAGATCAACCGAAATGTGTCAAGGGAGGAGCGTCTCTTTATCAGGCTATTAGGAGAAAGGCCAAAGAGACGAAAGCGAATGGGAATCAATGAAGAGTTTAAAATGTACTTCCTCCTTGTCACTTCTTTTATTACCTTTCTTAACGGCAGCTAAAGTGTATTCATTGCGGTATTGTATTAGTCGATGTATTCCGTAATGAAAGAGAGAGAGGAAAAGAAGCTGTTTAGGTGTGTGTGTGTGTGTGTGTGTGTGTGTGTGTGTGTGTGTGTGTGTGTGTGTGTGTGTGTGTGTGTGTGTGTGTGTGTGTGTGTGTGTGTCTAATAATAATAATAATAATAATAATAATAATAATAATAATAATAATAATAATAATAATAATAATAATAATAATAATAATAATAATAATAATACTCGGTTTATTTCTGAAACTGCAGCCGTTAGGCTGAACATGTACATATTATGGTAACAAGGAGTAACTATAAAAAAAGTACAATATGAAAGGGGTGTGGGATTGGTAATTTACATTAAGGGAGGGAAAGTTGTGATGATGCTTGAGGGGTGAGGAGGTGGAGGAGTGCGGTGTGGTAGAGCGATGAGGCGGGAAGGTGATCTTCTTCTGGAAGGCGCGTAGGTGTTAAACCGAGGCCATCCCGAGGTCAAAATGCAGGGTCAGGTAGCAGCAGGTGGCTGGAGATCAGGTAGAGGCGGTATCGACAGTCACTCAGAAAAGGGCTTCTTAGCGGTGAAGCGCTAATCCATACAACTGGCGAGATACATGTGAAGACTCGTTGTTGTACCTGGGAACAAACTGCACAGCCTCGGTGGTGAGCAGCCAACACATTACCTCCACCTGAGTGACGAAGCTTCAACTGCACTGCACCTGACCAGATTTCAGCAGCAGGATGGGCGGACTGGTGAGCCTGGGGGGACCTCGGGGCGTCGGCAGGGGCTTGATGGAAAGCCACAGGGGCGACACACTCGGCGATCTATGTCCTCCCGGTCCCACACACGCACTCCACTCACTATTTGTCAGACTGTGTGTGTGTGTGTGTATCACTTTAATTGATCAAAGAAGAGGTGTCGTGGCTTCATGGACACACACACACACACACACACACACACACACACACACACACACACACACACACACACACACACACACACACACACACACACACACACACACACACACACACACACACAATCATACATACATATATATACAAGAGAGAGAGAGAGAGAGAGAGAGAGAGAGAGAGAGAGAGAGAGAGAGAGAGAGAGAGAGAGAGAGAGAGAGAGAGAGAGAGAGAGAGAGAGAGAGAGAGAGAGAGAGAGAGAGAGAATTTAGAAAGAAAAGAATGCAGAGAAATTATGCTCGTAAAAGTTTTATAAATGTTAAAAGTAAAGAGAAAGAGCGCTTCTGTGATATAAATTTTACATTATATATATTTTTTTTTCTGGGAATTTAATTTTGCTTTTTAGGTTCCTGCTACGCCCGGCCGAGACTTAGTTTATTCCGCGCCATGGGGGACAAATATATGACTTTTTTTTCCTCCACAAATTTTGATAAAGAATATAAGATAGCGTGTCTTCATTTCCAACTTTTTGACAGTAGTAATTATAGTAAATCTCTCATTAGCAACAACATTAATAACAGTAATTAGGTGTAGTAGCAGTCGAAGTAGTAATAGTAACAGTGGTAGTAGAAGTATTATTATTATATTTAGTGGTAGTGGAAGTAGAAGTAATATTAAACACCCGAAATTGACCTCTCTTTTGGCTACTCTTTACTTTTATCTTTTATGGGAGCGGGGAGTAGCGGGCTTTTTTTGTACTCTTTTTGTTGCCCTTGAGCCGTGTCCTCTAATGTAAAAAAAAAGGAGTTGAAATATCAGTAGTAGTAGTATCATCACCATTCTCCTCCTCCTCATTATCATCATTATTATCATCTTCATCATCATCATTATTATTATCATCAAAACCACACCTATTATTAATGACAGTGGTTGCAGAAGCCGAAGTGATCTTGGAGTTGAAATATCAGTACTAGTATCATTGGTAATCATCGTCATTATCATCATCACACCAACACATACACGCCACGGTCGCCCTTTAGTCCTCTCCCGCGTCACACCTCTCCGGGATTTCACAGCCTCCAAATTCTTTACATCTCACCTTTCTTTGGATCTACACGTCGTCACAAAATATTTTATCCCACCATATTTTCTGTCTGCCTACGCACGAACACACACACACACACACACACACACACACACACACACACACACACACACACACACACACACACACACACCTACGCACACGCAAACACATACATTACCTGCAGAATTACAATAACAGGCAAACACGCCCTCCGTGCATCCTTCTGAATAAAACTGCGTTCCCTGATGTGTTTTTCTTTTATTATTTTCATCTTTTCTTTTCACTAACAATAAGTAAAGTGAGGCCTCCTTGATGCTGTTTCTTCCTCTAATGGCTCAGACACAAACGTCCTCGTCATCCTCGTTAAATAAAGTCATCGTGCGGTTGGTAATCGTGACCATTAAAACTTTTCTCTTCTCTGTTATACGTTCCGGAGGTCGACTTTGTACTGTCTTTCCTTCTTGCTTCCTCTATCTTGTCTGCTTGTTTGTCTGTGTGTCTGTCTGTGTGGCTGAGTGGCTGTCTTTTTCATCTCGTTAGCTATACTTCTCTCTCCCTCTCCGTCACTATCTCCCTCTCTCTCTCTCTGCCTCGATCTCTCCCTCCGCGTCCTCCAGAGAGCGTTGTTGATCGGCTGAGTCCCGTTATCAGCGTCCCGGCAAATGTGTTTACAGAGCTTGCACAGATTTTTCCCTCGCGCCAGTCCCCTGCTGCCCACGGCCCCTTTTTCTCGGCACCGACCCATTAAGAATGCCACGGCTTAATGGAAAACACGGGCCCAATTTTAAGCTATTCTGGCTGGATAAAGGGGAGGTGCGTGTGAGGCGTCCGCTGGCTGTCACTTCTTGGTTACGTCATGAGGTCTAATGGTGTTGTTAGATCTGATTGTTTTTCTGCTTTACACCTGTCGTCGTGATCCATGGTGTGAGAACCCTCTGACCTTAAGGCATTTGAAATTTTATGTGTGGTTTGTATATCCAAGCCTTTTCTTTTATTTAATCTTCAAAAAGCAACTCCCATGCTTCTCCCTATATAGACTTTTTTCTTTAATTCAACCTTACGAACATTATGCATTTGGAAATCTGTCAAGTCTGTATTTCTGTGCTTCTGTTTCTTTAATATAGCCGTAAAATTGTAACACTAATGTTTGTTTTATGTGAGGTCTCTATTCCCCGGCTTTCTCTTCTTTTATTCAACCTTTAAAATTCAACTTGCATGTTTCTTTTATGTGAGGTATTTTTAATGTTTTTGGCAAATGGGATTCCAGCAAGTTTTATACTCTAGGTGTATTACTTCTCCGTTGAGGTTTATATATATTTTGAGGCCAAATCTACGTTTCTAAACCCTCGTGACTTCTAGTATTTCTCCCTTGTATTTTCCTTGAAGTTTTATTTTTTTGTTATATCCCTCAAGCCATCTTTATAGTAGTTTCAGTATGTGAGAATTTTATAGTATGGGTGTATCACTTCTCCGTTGTGCTTTATATATATTTTAAGGCCAGATCTACGTTTCTAAACCCTCGTGACCTCCAGTATGTCTCCCTTGTATTATCTGTGAAGTTATATTTTGTTTTGATATATCCCTCAAGCCATCTTTTTAGTGGTTTCAGTGTGTGAGAGTTTTATGGTATGGGTGTATTACTTCTCCGTTGTGCTTTATATATATTTTAAGGCCAGATCTACGTTTCTAAACCCTCGTGACTTCTAATATTTCTCCCTTGTATTTTCCTTGAAGTTTTATTTGTTTCGGTATATCCCTCAAGCCATCTTTTTAGTGGTTTTAGTTTGTGCGAGCTTTTTACTGTAGCTGTTTTACTTCGTTGTGTTTTATATATATTTTAGGGCCAGATCTACGCTTCTAAACACTCGTGACCTCTAGTATTTCCCCGCTTTTATATTTTCCCCGAAGTTCACCCTCCAAAGTCCTCCTCGTTTTTTCCCCTTTAAGCCGGGCGGGGAGAGAGGCAATCTGACCTGACTTCCCTCTTTCTCCTCACCGAGTATTCTCATCACTCAATTGCCGCTTTATTTTCTTATCGTTTGGGACATGACCCAGTGATCCTGCCTCCCATCGCCTCCTCGCTCCCCGCCTTCATCCCTCACTCTTAAGGGCGCGTCTCTCTCGCTCTGCTTCGCCAACTGTATAACTTTCCCACATCACAAGTCCCGCAGTAAAGTTTCTCTTATTTCGGTCCCCTTTTATTCCCGGCATTAAAAATTTACCCACAATTCCACTCGGCTTCCCTTTCTTCAACCGTGGCATTAAAGTCGGACTATTTCCTTCTCTTTTCATTTTTTCTCTCATATCTCGACTTCCAGATTTAGGAGGAGACCTTGGGGATTGGGTCTTAAGTGATTTCAGTATATAATATTTTTTCTACGTCTCTCTTTCTCTCTTTTTCCTTTTTGTTATACTCTCTCTCCCTATCTCTTTCTCTCTTTCTCGCTCGCTCGCTTTCTGGTGCCCACAAAATTGATGTGAACAATCACCCATTTATCTTTTCCCTATTTCCATTTTCCGACCATCCATCAGAGGCTGACATTCCCCCATTTCCCGTCTCCCCTTATCCTCCTCTCGCTCTCGCCTCAGGTATATCAGCGAGCACCTGGAGGTATATCATGAAGCAATTAACCTTCGCCTCAATCTTCGCCACCCGGTCCATCCCTCGCGTTGCTTGATTCACTGCAGGTCCAGGTCTCTGTCTGATGCATCTCTATCAACCTGCATATTCTCTCGGATAGGAAAGCTACGAAAAAGGTGAAATTCGTAAACAATACCGAACAGTTTCTTTTCCATGGTATGAGGAAGTAGGTTGAGAGAGGTGAACACATATATAAAGGAAAAAAAAGGTCGGCAACACAGCACTCCAATAACCTATAAAGAAAATAAGAGATGCCAATAAAGATACTGGAAATACTTTTATTACCCACGTACTGCCCCTCCTTCTCCCTCCCTCACACGACGACCGCATCCCACGGCCACACACCACTCACTAGATTACACAGCCTTCCACACCAGCCACGCTTCACCACCACCACCTGGACTGAGTCACTTCTTGCCCTCTGCAAAAATTATCCTCCACCGCGCTGAGTTCCCATAATTTACTGGTCTTCACTGACGGGCTCATAGGTTAGCCCGTGTCTCTTTACCTCAAAAGATGCAATATTAACAACAACCACCACCACCACCACCACACAACATATGACATTCAGAATATCACACACCTACTGTCCAGGCCCTACACAGCATCATTGCCATGCCCAGCACACTAAATAACACTTGAGTCAATGTTTTCAGTCGCTTCAGTCATTCATATCAGCTATTTTCAAAGACAGAAAAGGAGATTAGTCGGGTACTCATGAGCTATTTTTCACATTCATGGTACAGAAGCTTTGTCAGTTTATTACCAGGGTCATGAAACTACTGATGGAAATGCTCACAACTCTTACGAAACTTTTGCTAAATGTGTGTGTTTGGGAGCAGAAATCTTTAAGAGTATGGGCGTTATTACCTCACAGACAACTCTTACGAAAGCTTTGTCAAATGAGTGCGTTTGGTAGACGAAAATACTTCATCAAATTGCCCTTAATACCTAACAGACCAACGACATCACACTACCCGAGTCTCAGTCCTACACACCATGGCGACACGTTCACAGCAGTAATGAGGAATGCGGCAAAAATCAGGCTCCAGCAAGTGATTATCCCGTGATTGAAGGCGTCGTTTATTTGTCTCGTTGAGTAGCTGTTGCGTCTCCCTGAATGATCGCAAAACTTGTTCAATTAACGAAACTTCACATCCTTCCTGCTTCGAGACTGATTGCTGCAATGTCTCCCCGGCGCCGCGGCAACCATCCATCATTCTCGAGTGGTCGGCTTCAGAGTCTCGTGTCGCTACCAATATAAACTGTGAGCGGTAGGGACGCGCTGGAGTTTCGTTTGTCTGCTTGTGACTTATCCCGGTCGTCATTCTTGCTCGGTCCAGAAGCCTTTAGAGTTTGGAGGGATTATGAAGAGACCGAGAGCCATATTCTTAAACATTTCGGTGACTAAGTACACGTATTTGACAAGGCATTAGCAGGATTTCTGGGCACTTCCACGGGTACTTTTACGGCCCTGGTGCATGGTGGTCTGGCCCTTCAGTACCATTAACCTAGAAAAGACTCAATATAATCCAATTAATCTTCTACCCGGGCTTTGGAAATAGTTGATGTGAGAGGAGGATGCGTCTGAGAATGAAGACCTAAATAACATGCGGCTTTCATATTCTCATTAATGTGTACCGCTCGAATATGGATCGATGCACGACTTCCATTTCTTCAACTTTGTAAATAGAATTGCTGCACGACGCATATAAAATGGTGAGGAAAAACGAGATGTAGGTTAATGCAACGCTTTCATTAATATATAAAATGATAAAAATAGTATGATACAGAAATAAAAATAATATCCATAATATGATTTTCACGACTGGTGCACACTCGCTTGGTATTAGACTGACCCGAACTGAACCCGGAACTATTTAGTCGCATTCAAATGCAGAAAAAGTTGTGCCACCACGCAGTATGGAAAACTTACTGCCAAAAATACTAACCAAGCTTTTTCCCGACTCTAACTCTCCTTTGCTCATTCATCCATATTTATTTGAGACAGTAAAGGGGAGAGTGTGGAACGACGGACTGCCCTTCTGTGACCTGATTGTATGAATTATTAACATTCTATTTGCCTGGACTTCTCATCTTAATCCAGGACATCATTTAAATATTTCATTGGCGGGAGCTTCATATTAAACCCCGGTAGTTTCATATTAGGTATTCCTTTCCCTTTGGTGTCGCGGCGTTTTATATTTCGCGGCGGTGCGAGGCACCTGGCAGCCCCGCCGGTGAGCCGCGCCCGCCGCATACAAATGGGCAAGAACAGGTGTCGCTTAGCCCAGACCATGAGCTGCGCCTCGCCATGCCTCACGCGGCGCCCTGCAAAACGGGCCGCCTGTCACGTACACGCTTCGTCAAACTCATCAGTAACCTTTTGGAAGACAGAGACGTGAGGCAGGCTGCGGCGACTGAGCTCCCTTCACACACCGTAGCCAAGACAAGGATTCGTGGTTGATACTCTTAGATTCTTCCGCCTTCCGCATCACCTCTTTCCAAAAGCCAAAAAGAAGGTCAATTGGGTTCTCATAAGTGTTTTGTTAGGTTTATGGAACAGAGGAAGGGTAAAACTCCTACCAGGGTCATAAATCTACACCTGGAAGTGCTCACAAGTCCTAGGAAAGCCTTGTCAAATAAGAGCCTGGGCACCGGAAGGCTTAAGAATATGACCCCAGATACGTAAGACAGACTGCAGCGAGCAAGCAGCCTTCACACACCGTAGCCAAGACAAGGGTTCGGGGTTGCTACATGACGAGTCTGAACACGTTTTTAATTCTCCTTCGGGTGAGGGGAGGAGCGAGGGCGGCTCTTTCGCGGGGTCTGGGTGCTCAGGCCTGGGTGGGTGTAGCCGCCATTAAACGAATATGTTGCCGCCGCGTGACATGACGTGCATCCTTATCAGTGCCTCGCCCAGGAGAGGAACGCTTTCTAATTTCCTACCGCTGCTTCTCATTTTCTTTCGGATAATTCGCAAGGATGATGAGACACATTTCTGCCTTTGCATTAATGTTGGATAGTATATTTTCGAAGTTTTACGCCGCCATGTTTAAATATCTTCCTTTTGGGTACGAATTTTTCTCGGTTAATGTTTTCCTTACAGACATTTTTAGATACTTGAAAATAAAGATACTACGTCTGTCATCTGCTACGTTTGCCAATAGAGGTGCATGGCGCTCTTGCTTGCTAATAGATGAAGATAATTTACAAAAAAGTCTTCCTTAATTATGTGCTTTGGGTGTACACGTTTCTGAAGTATGACTTGTTGTGTTTGTAACGATGATTAGAAAAAGTGCAGTGGTAAAAAAAATAGTAAAGAGCCGACAGCGTAGCGGCAATATTTACACGGGCAATGATGGCCAGTATGTGTTAATATAATGAATACTCTCGACCGTATATCGCCGGCACGGTATTTGCATATAAAAAATAATTCTGTGTACTCTGCATAACAACGACAACAACGGAAAACGGTGATAATTCGCACTTTTGATTCGTGGTGCAACAGCGTTATTCTTTTCTTTATTCTGCAAAATGAACTGAGCTTCCTCGCCTCCACTTTTGATTATCGGCACATTATTCTTTTCCTTATTCTGCCAAGTGAACTGTATTCCCTGGCGGACACTTTTGAATCGTGGCGCAGCAGCATCAGTCTATATTATTCTTCAAAACGAACTCTACTCTCTCGCAACCACTTTTGATTATTGGCATATTATTCTTTTCCTTATTCTGCAACTAAACTCTACTCTCTCGTAACCACTTTCGATTATTGGCACATTATTCTTTTCTTTATACTACTAAACGAACTCTACTCTCTTGCAACCACTTTTGATTATTGGCACAACATTATTATTTTATGTATTCTGCAAAGTGAAATGTACTCCCTTTCAACGACATTTGAATCGTAGCACAAGATCATCATATTTTATTATTCCGCAAAATGAACTGTACTCCCTTGCAAGCACTTAAATTTACCGGCGCACCGTGAATCAAGAGAACTGCAAGGCCCAGAGCACTTGGTTCCGCTCCGTGCCGCTTGAACACGGATCCCCTCAGCCCGGCAGGCACTGAGGGAGAGATCGTGCTGTAGTCCACGCGAGCGAGCCACGTAGCACACGTATATTACCTCCCCCCACCCTGAGTGCAGCTGTGGTAGTCTCTCACTTAGAGAGTGCTAACCATAAGGAACACATCGCAGTTTTACAACGTATTGCAGTATACGTTTAAGTGTTGCGGAGAGCGAGTGGAATTGGAAGGGGAATTTTACAACGTACTAAGTGATAATGCTTCTTGGATAAAACGAGCACTCACCGACTTAATGTATGAAAAGACGAAGTGAATGAAAGAGCTAAAGGTTTATGGTAACGGCAAGGGAGGCAGCTCAAGGGCAGAAAAAAAAACAGGAACAAAAGGGACCACTAGACGCTGCTCAAACAAAAGAAAACACAACGAGAGGTCATAAGAGAGGTTAATTTATGGTGGAAAACATGAACATAAGAATATTAACATACGGAAGCATGCTATTAGTCCATAAACACCTCTGAGTGGTCTATGGGAACAAGGTCTACCCTAAGTCTCTCAAACACACCGTCACACAATATCACCTTCACTTACTGCATTAATAAACACACGAGAGCCATAAAACTGTACCACAAAATAATAATCATGATCACGATTCCCAAAACTCACCGGCGACCTCAAGTTTACCATCTCCTCCGACACTCCGACAGCCATAACGAAGTGTCTGTTTATGGCATCTATAGAACAGACACCTTCCTTATTGCCTCTACGTGACAACTGGCGTACTAAAGTGATCCGTAGGGGACGTCTGGCAAAGAGGGGGCGGCGTGTTGACTGGTATCCCGGAGTTATGTGTTCTCGGGCGGCGATCTTGGGTTTTATGGTGAGGATACCCGCGCACTTCATGGACCTATAAAGATTAAGAGGAGAACGTGTGTCGAGGGGCGGCCGGATCATTAGGTGGCCGTGATGAACACCCGAGTCGCTGCTCCTGGTGCTGCTGGTGGTGGCTTGCTGCGATGGGGCCAAGTTTTGATGCCTCAGGAACTTGGGCGGAAAATAATACGTGACCGATTAATAGTGTTCTTCTTTTAGGTCAAATTTTATGTTTTCTGGTTTTCGTTTTTCTTTTTGTTCTAGCTCTTTTTATTCTTGTTCTTCATATTATTCATCTTATTAGTATCTATTTTCATCGAGTTCCTTTTGTCTTCGGTTTTTAATTTTTCTTCATGTTCTTGTTCTTGTTCTTCATCATGGTATTAGCTTACTTCATTATCATTCTCTCATTTTCTTCTATTTTTTCTTGCTCCTCTTTCCTGTTCTTGTTCTTGTTCTTCATTTTTTTTATCTTTCCTCATTATCATTCTCTCTTTTACATACTCTCTCTTCTTCCTTCCGACACCACGACTCATACAGCACAGCCAAGGGACCAATCTTGACGTGTAACCCTCTCAGGAGCAGTACGTTGATTGGCTGAGAGCTCGGAGGCGATTTGTACGGTCAGCGTTTATTGGCCGACGGCACGCGAAACCTCGTATACTCTCTCGTAACCTGCGCTTTACGACACCATAATCTACCTAAAAAAAAATGTAACAATCTGTACTGCGGCACACGCCCATAGGTATATAGAAATAACGTATATATGGGACTGAGTGATTAAGTTCTGGCGTGAGGAAATCCTGAGTAATATATAATGTTTGTGGGCGAGAGGAAAAAATGTGCGTGAGTGTATGCGTGTGTGTGTGTAGGGGATGAGGTGGCCAGTGAAGGACAGGAACCCGAGACTCTGTGACAGCTGTATCCGAGGCTAGCTAAGGGTCTGTCCACCTCTACTTTTCCGTCACTTAAGTGGAAAAAAATGTAACCTTAGCTACGCGGGGCCTGACATGGACATGGCGTGGAAAAACCTTCACCGGGGATGTTGTTACACTTTTCCCTTCTGTGTGACGCTATACGAACCAATTTCTCCTGTAAACCGAGCCCGTGTCTCTGTCTTGTTTTTCGATTCGCCCGCTACATTTAGCTGCCGCTGGCTCTGCTGTCTCGAGGCTGACACACGTATTGGCTTTTAAACGAGGTGGCTTTCCGGGCATGCGTCCCTCCCAGCCTCTAAAAAGTACCGACGTGACTCTTTTGCGATCCGGTCTGAGGCGGCAGCAGCAGAAACAGGATTTGAAAAGTGCGCGTCAAAAAATATATTCCAACAAATGTCTATAAATTTTGTAAACCGGGAATGAGAATATATTATTACCTCTGCGTCTGAATAAGCTCTCTCTCTGTGTAACGAACCTGCATGTGTGTGTGTGTGTGTGTGTGTGTGCGTGTGCGTGCGTGTGTGTGTGTGTGTGTGTGTGTGTGTGTGTGTGTGTGTGTGTGTGTGTGTGTGTGTTTTCATAAAATATCTAAAAGTTTAAATGGAGGCTCTTTCTCAACGCGGCAAATGGTCGGGCTTCATGGCGGACAATAAGGAGTCGGAACCTAAGTCCAGACCCTCGAATTTGTGCATAGCTCTTGGATTCCACGTACGTTTTGTCCAGAGCCTCGGCAATACAGGTATTGATAGGTCACCTGAGCCAACACTGACGTCTGTGTTCTGATCTTACCGCCTCATGAGCACCAGTATTGATTTATCCACAATACACAAGGGGAGTGTCGTTTAGGTTCTGTCCACGCTGGGCCGACAACGCGTGTATTGTTGGTGCGTGGCGCCTGAGAAGAGAGTAATGTTAATGGATTTGGTGGGAGTACTCAGCGTGTGGTGATTAAAGATTCAGGTAATGGCTCGAATACGCAGTGGCAACGCGCCCTCCTTGGCTACCGCCCTCACGCGTGTGGTGGCCCCCGTGCTGCCGCTGCTGCCCGTGTGTGGCGCTGGTGTGTCTTATCAAAGCGGGTGGGAATTGTATAATCTTTATGAGAAGCGTTTTCAGATTTACATAAAACTGCATTGTATATTTTGATGGAAACTATTAAAATACCAATTACATAAAGAGTTCTTTGCATTTTTAATCTGCAAGCGGAAATTAGACGACAGCTATGTATTTTTAGCGTTTCGGGACGCCGGTTTCCTGTTTACAGAGGAGATAAAAAAAAAAATTAATGTATGAATGACGGAGCTGCCGCGCCCAGGAGCCGTCCAGGAAGACAAGAATTTATCACTGTTTTTCTAAGGTTGGTTCTGAGTTTCGTATTCATGAAAATATCAGAAAAAAAGGATGGAAACAAAAAAGTAGTATTTTTGATATGAAATATTTCGTACCTGACTCCACGCTGCAGCCGAGACAGACCTTGTTTCGCTGTTCGCAAGGCCGGAGTGGAAAAATAAAATTTCATGAAACTCGATTTTGTGCAGCGAGTTCGTTTTCCCTGAAATAACAATGCAGTTTATCTCTTTTCTTCACTCATCCTTACACTGCTTTCCCGCCCCACACGGCGCCTAGTTTCATTTCCATTTTGCA
>NC_066520.1:17270830-17395830 GCF_024679095.1 Eriocheir sinensis
ATTCTGTCTTTCCAGATAATTACAGGTGGAGATACGAACACATACATACCTGCATACAAAAAAAAGATACACACATATTCGTACATATTTATACATACATGCAAACAGGCTCCCATATCATACCTGATATTGCAGAGTATTGTGTCCATATTTCATTATTTTTCTCTCCATACATGCAAATACGTCAAATCCAACTTATTACTGTTTCCATGCCCACGCCCTCGATTCTAGCCCCCCTCAACCCTTCTCTCTCTCTCTCTCTTTTTCCCCTCCCCTGTCACTCTCATTTTCACTTTCCCCCTCCCTACCTGCCTACGCCATCCCTTCACACCCTTCCACCTTTCTCTTTCTGCTCCTTCCCCTATCTCTCTCTTTTTTTACTTTCCCCCTTCCTTTTCTTTCTCCTCTCTCTTCCCCTTCCCCTATTCCTATCTTTTTCCACTTTCCCTTTCTCTCTCCTCCTATGCACTCGGTTCAACCACCTCCTCCTCCTTCCACCTCCCTCTAGCTCTCCCTTCCCTTATCTCTCTCTCTTTTTCCGCTTTCCCCTTCCTCTCTCGTTCTCTCTTTTCCTATCTCCATTTATGTCTATCTATCTGCGTTTTTATATACCAGTCTATCATTTTTATACATACAGAAACACACACACACGCACACCTGCACCTGTACCACCCCACACTCCGAGACCCGCCCGCCCGCACACACACACACGTATCACACTCTCGGCCGTGGGACTGTTATTGCCCTCGTGCCGAACCAAATCACAGACACAAACAATATAATGCACAGGCCAATCCTCGTGCCGGCAATCGCTCACGTAAAATCTCCGGCCCTGTCCGACACACCGCTTCCTGCAGTTTTATTTGTATGCCTTTTATTTTTTCTCTCTTTTTCTCTCCCTTTCTCTCTTTTTTCTCTTTTGTGCCGAGTCATATCTCCCGTGCACTCCCTTCCATTCATGTCACTACGTTCATCTACCTGCATTTTTTTTTAAGGATAAGAGGAGGTAGATTTGGAACTAAGCAAAAATAGCGATGTATGGTGGCAAGAGAAATATGACTGCTATATATACCTCCATTATCCTCTTATATTATGTTCACTTTCACTCTGTTATAAACCTAAAACATCATAAATTGACTCCGATGTTATCCCTGTCACCTTCTGCATACCTTTTGTCTCACCTCTCTTTTTATTTATTTCTTTTTTCCCCGTCAAGTGACCTGGTTTTGTTGACCTGAGCCTCACAAACATATTTTTTTTTTTTTTGTTTTTTTACCCTCGCCTTGATTGTACACCATGTCACCTCTCCAGCTCTCACTTTTTTTTTCACTTTCCTTTAGTACAATATTTAAATCCATTCATTGCAGCAGCGTCGGATTCATGTACAAGCTGATACACTTTTGAATTATTTCGAGCTTATATATATGTTGTTTTATTTTTATTTTCATGGCACTGAGGAACTGTACTGTCAAAGGCAACACACATATTTTTCAGTTTTAACCTGTTTCTTTATTCTAACTTTTACGTTTTTCTGACTCCTCGCAACAAGTTTCTATATATAGCTTTACTAACAAACGACACACACGCACACGCACACACACAAAGTCAAACACAAACACACTCACACACACATCCGCAACTTTCATCACATTCTTTCACCCATTTCTTCCTCGTCCTCATATTCTTTGCATCCTTCCGTCATTCGTTAGTGGAAAGCATCGTATTTCTAGCCCACCCATTAACTGGGAACCCTTTACTCTACTTGCTTCAGTCGGCGATAAAAGTCAGGTCATGCAAAAGGAATGAGACGGAAAATATTTAATGAAGTGCAGTGAAAGAATCGCAGTTTTATAATCACAAATCTTTAAAACGTGAAAGAGAGAGAGAGAGAGAGAGAGAGAGAGAGAGAGAGAGAGAGAGAGAGAGAGAGAGAGAGAGAGAGAGAGAGAGAGAGAAGAGAAGAGAAGAGAAGAGAAGAGAAGAGAAGAGAAGAGAAGAGGAGAAGAGAAGAAAAAAAAGAGAAATGAGAAAAGAAGAGAAGAGAAAGGAAGAAAAGAAGAAAAGAAAGGAAAATATATCAAATGAAGAGAAAAGAGAAGAGAAAATAAGAGAAGAGAAGAGAGAGAGAGAGAGAGAGAGAGAGAGAGAGAGAGAGAGAGAGAGAGAGAGAGAGAGAGAGAGAGAGAGAGAGAGAGAGAGAGAGAGAGAGAGAGAGAGAGAGAGAGAGAGAGAGAGAGAGAGAGTAATGGCGTGTGACTTCCCACTTCACCTGAAAGATAAATAAAGGTAAACAGGATCATTGATTTTCCTCTTTTTCTTAAGGGGGCGGGCGAGGGTGTGAGACTCGAGCCTTGCCTTCACCTGCTTTATTTGTACATTCACGTCTTGTACCAGCACCACCACCACCTCCTCTACCACCACCATCAACCACTACCACCACATCCTCTACTACCATCACTATCACTCTACAATCCTACGCAATCTTTCCCATCACTCCTCCTTCTCCTCCTCCTCTTTGCTTATCCTCACCATCACCAACACCATCATCCTCAATGGTACCTTAAACATCTCTATACCTTATCCTATCACTATCACTCTACAATCCTACGCAACCTTCCCCATCACTCCTCCTCCTCCTCCTCCTCTTTGCTTATCCCCACCATCACCAACAATATCATCACCCTCAATATTACCTTATACATCACTATTCCTTATCCTACCATACTCTCACCACCATAAACAGCAACAGCAGCAATAACAACAAAGCTCTCTGGCCACTAAGCAACGTCCCCTCAAGAGGAATCATAACCATAACAACTCCAAATGAGCATTACGAGAATCAGTTAGGCCTCGGGAGCGAATTAGAGCCACACATAAAGCCTAGACACGAGCTCGT
The DNA here is from genome assembly GCF_024679095.1 of Eriocheir sinensis. NCBI lineage: Eukaryota > Metazoa > Arthropoda > Malacostraca > Decapoda > Varunidae > Eriocheir > Eriocheir sinensis. Next base: position 17,273,727 of record NC_066520.1, read on the forward strand.
AGTCATCACGGCTGGGACACATTCAGGGCTTACGCAAATACCTGGTGGTCGCGTGTTAGTGTGCTGCGGATACCGAGCACGCCCTCACTCTCTCTCTTCCTCTCTCCCTCTCTCGACACCAGGGCGAAGGGAACACCACTAAGAATAATCCACGGAAATTCACTGCCCTCCTAACGCCTTCACCACCCTCGTAATAGCCGCCATTCCATGCACTGTTCCTCACGTAGTTTCCAACGCCACCACCACCACCACGGGTGTTGCCCTCCTGAGGTCTTCCCCCGACTATAACAATCACGAGCTATCAATTCTACCCCCACTACCAACTTCACGACCCCTACCACCACACTACCACCATCGTCTGCTTTTTCACGACTATGCTACCATTACTTATCCCATCACCATTAGCCCCCCGAGACACCTTTTAGACCAGTGTTTCTTAAAGTGTGGTCCGCGGACCCCCAGGGGTCCGTGGAATGTTCCAAGGGGTCCGCAGGATAATTTTTAATATCGATTTCAGTCATTTTTTTTTCCAAAAAATAATCATTATTTTTATTTTTTAGCACAAAATCTGATGTTGTGGAAATTTAAAAAAAATAAACATTTATTTTTAAGATAAAGTAATAAATAATAATTTGTAATTAATTTGTATTATGAGTATATTATGACCTTTAAACTCAAGAGGAAAAGGCATAATATAATAATAATCATGAGTAATTTAATTAAAATATTTCCGCCTAAAAAAAAAAGTTTAAGAAACACTGTTTTAGACTATAACAATCACCCACTACCACTACCACCACCACTACCATTTCACGACCACTGCCACCAGTATTACCACCATCATCTGCTTTTTCACGACCATGCTACCACCACTCTGCTGCCAACACACTATCATCTCCATCTTTTGCCATCGCCGTAGTAACACACAGGTAAGTAACGTGAAAGGCAAAGCACCTGTATCTCACCTGCTTGCTCGTGGTCACCTGCTTCTCCATCCTGATCGGGACATCATCATCATCATCATCATCGCCATGACGGTAGGTCAGAGCGACGCGGCTGCTGTACTCGTAGTTCGTGAGGGTATTCTGGCGGCGGTCGTGCTCCTGGTCGTGGTAGTGGACGTCGTTCTGAGTGTGTTGATTGCTTGCCCTCGTAAAGTTGGTGCCCGGGGAGCCGTCCTAAGGGGGAAGGTGTTGTCTCAAGAGTTTTCACTTCTTCCTGACAAGGCACACAGGGTTACATAGGTTGTTATGATGCACAAAAATTCGACCCAGACCATAGAAGGAGATTTTTGCACTCTGGGTATAGTCTACATTAGGTTGTTGGTGTTGTATTGAGAGGAACATAAGGGAAAGGGATATCAATGGTCTATATATAGGAGCTCAGTCCCCACTGCCAGCCTCTCATCGTTCCCTTCTGTTAGTGTCTCGTATTGCATTGATTCTTCTCACTCCAGAACTGTAATAGGCTTGAAGTCAAACAGAGAAAGATGAAAGAGAATGTGAGCCGAATTCAGCTAAATCCTGCACCATTTCAATAACTCGATACATATTGCTTCCGAGAATATAGAACAATACGCATAGCTAAAATTAAAATCACATCAGTAAAAATACCCATGTTTTTTTAATAGATGTTGAAATAGCAGGTTCCATTCTATTTTCATCCCCTCCCCGTGCGTCACTATAGGTCAAGCATGGGAGTCACAGGTGAGTGGACGTTACCTGGACGAGATGGCGCGTGGTTTGGTACAGCAACGGGTCTTGGAGAAGGTCGTGGAGGGATTCTGTCTGGCGCACGACCACGGTGAGCGTCTGCACGTCGAAGTGAGGACGGTGCCCTTCCTCCATGCTGCCGTTGATAGCTGGGGTAAAGGGGTAAAAAATGCAGGTGTGACAACATACCAGGTGAAGATGGTGTTAACAAAAAGCAGAACAGGGCGTGAACCAAGAAACAAAATAGCGAATGAGTGAAAGGCATGTGCAGAAGTGTTAAACAAGAGCGTAAAATAAGAAAACGGAATTCAGAAGTAAGAAACAAGGAAGTAAATAAGAAAACCGCCATATACAGAAGCGAGAAAAAAAGGAAGAGACGAAGATACCAGGAAAAGATAAGTTCAGGACCGAGAAAAATCGATGCAATACGAGACACTAACTGGAGGCGACGATGAGGGCCTGGTGGCGGGCACTGGGCTCTAGCGTCGTGCCGGGCCGCAAGAACACCTGCCCGGAGGAGGCGTGGATGGTGAAGAGGCTGTGCGGAATCGTCTGGCCGCGTCCGGGGGTGAGCAGGTGGTAGCGGATGGAGGCACAGGGGCAGCGGGTGTTCCGACCTGGGCCCAGTGGACACGTGAGCCCCAGATCCTCGTCCTCAGCCACGGCCTTGTACACGACACCTGTGGAAAAGATACCGTTGTCATATTTGCACCTATACTCTATATCTTTGCTCTTTCTACCTGTTATCTTTGTTTGTTATATGTCCTTTTGTTATCTGTCTGTTTGTTCTTTCTCCCTGTTATCTTTGTTTGTTCTATGTCGTTCTCTCTTTTGTTCTCTGCCTGTCTGTCTCATACGAGTGTCATATTTGGACTTTTTCTCTCTCTGTTCTTTCTGCCCGCGTGCATCATGTCATTCTGTTCTACCTGTTTGTTTTCTCAGTTTCTTATCCTTGCTTGTTCTATGTCGCTCTATCTTTTGCTATCTGCTGCTCTGTCTCATACGAATCAGTCCTGCGGTTTATCAGTTTGAGGCAGGCACGTTTATATAAGAGATCAGTCAGGCCTCCAGAGTCAAGGGTCAGCAGCACGTCGCAAGGGTCATCCGTCACTCGGTATTGCAACATGCGCCAGGAGTTTGGGGACGAGCGCGCTCTAAGAATGGCAAACAGCAAACTTGGTCTCAGGTGAGGCAACAAACTCGTCAGCCCCCCCCCCCACCCCCCCTGCATCCTTTCCGACCTCCGCCTCCGCTGCACAAAACACGTCGCTGGTCTGCCCGGGGAACGAGGACTCTGGGACGAAAAGTTTCCTCTTTCATATGAATAATACTAATGAACGCGTTCTCTCGGAGTCTTTACATTCAATTATCTAATTTCTTGGTCTTCTTCGTTCGGAATTTAAAATAGAATGTGTGCTAAGGATTTAAGACTTCCTCCCCTGAAAATTATTAAAATATGTCTTCGAAAACACACGCTTAAGTCCACCACCTGAGGCAGAAATAAATGATCGACACGTTGCTGCACGCGAACCAGTCCTCGGAGCAAAGGGTCAACTCATGCATATGGAAGGATGGAAACGTTTCAGAGGATAAACTGGTGACACGCAGCTCCTTTACACCCGGCGTTCCTTTACCTCGTCAGCTTGGCCCGAAGACGCCTGACAGCATGGATGACTTTTCCGTGGGCTCCTAATGGGCACGTATCACTTGAAACAAAAGTGGTCCGACGTTGTATATTCGCAAGGCTGCCTTTTGCACGACGCCAAAACTAAAACTTCTCCCTGACTGACACGTAATTGCTGACGAGCCGAAAAGCTCCAGACTTCCAAGCCTCGACAAATAACCCGCTAATTATGATAAGACGTGAGCCGTAAAGGTAAACACGGGCCGGGCCGAGCCACATAAGCCCGCCGAACGCTTCACGCTTTACACCATTACATTCCCATCCTTCCCCGGCTGTTATTTCCTCGTTTGCCTTTACGATCCGAGAATCCAAAAGAAAGAGGAAGATACAGGTGGGTTGATCATAGCTATTTGTCCGACTTGCACTTGTTGTTTTTTCACAGTAAAGGAAGCAGATAAGGGTTAAAAAAAATAATGAGAAAAAAAATCGCTGCCAAGAAAAAAAAAAGACTAAGACAAAAACATCCAACAGAAAGAGTAAGATACAGGTGGGTTGATCATAGCCATTTGTCCGACTTGCACTTGTTTTTTTACAGTAAAGGAAGCAGATCAAGGGAAAAAAAATAATGAGAAAAAAACTCGCTGCCAAGAAAAAAGAAAGACTAAGACAGACATAACCCAGCGACTGTTTGCAAATTTACGAGGAACTACTTTGATGTTTTAGCGGTATAAACTCAATACACGAAAACGATAAACACTATGAAGCTTAATATAACAAATCAAGTAACATGTCAGACTCTTTTCACAAGCATGTATGTCACTGGTTGACGTGACATCATAGGGAGACATGAGAAGGATGACACCATGGAGAGTATACAATTGTCAAGAGTGGGAGAGACACATCACGTCCAACCCCATAATCGCATAACCTAACCTAACCTAATCCAACCTAACCTAACCTAACGAAAAGAAGAAGTAGAGATATATCAGAAGTTTCAGCTTCAAAGAATTCACACTCCATTCTCAGACCGACCACGTCTATCCTACCTAAGGTACAGAAAACACACTGCCCTGGATGAAACTGAGAGGTCCCGCTTACCTGGCCTTCCTTCTCCCTTCCCACTTGAGATTTGCTGGACGTTCACGAGCACCGAGTTGAGTACGGAGGGCATCGACGTCCTGCACTGTCATTAATATTGGTTCTAAATTTTTATGCCGATCCAGAATACTCGTGGGGGTCGCTCGGGGCTATTTTTCGTTTATTGGGTATGCAGTGAATATGAGTGTTGCATTGCAGTTATCGGGGGGCAAATATTGACATTGTGTGTGCGTGTGTGTGTGTGTGTGTGTGTGTGTGTGTGTGTGTGTGTGTGTGTGTGTGTTAATAAAAGAAGCGGCAACAAAAGGTCTTTTTTCTTTTTTTTACGTCTTGGCCTATTGCGCCGGTAGGCTTCTTCCCGGTGGATCCTGATGGTCGGTCCAAGGCCTCTTCCCGGTGGATCCTGATGGTCGGTCCAAGGCTTCTTCCCGGTGGGGCCTGACGGTCGACTCAGCCCGTTCTGGCGCAGGCGAGTGCTTATAGTGGCGCCATCTTGCATTTTTTTTTTTTTCGTTGTTGCCTATTGCGCCGGTAGGCATCTTCCCGGTGGGGCCTGATGGTCGGCCCAAGGCTTCTTCCAGGTGGGGCCTGATGGTCGGCCCAGCCCGTTCTGGCGCAGGCGAGTGTTTATAGAGGCGCCATCTTGCATCTTGCTCATGCTACCCTCCCAGAGCTCATCTTTAATCCTAGAATCTAGAGTCCGGGTTGATAGGTGGTCTTCTGGGCAGCATGTGGGTAGTTTTAAGCTACTCGGCGGCGGCAGAAAAATCCCAGCTTGGTGACACCGGTCGGGGGGTCCGTCTCGCTATCCGTTCAGCCACCGCCTCCCCATGGACACACACACACACACACACACACACACACACACACACACACACACACACACACACACACACACAGACACACACACAGTCATTATTTGTTCCCACATAATCGTAATCATGTTTGTGGTACTGATGGATCGATGGTGAATTTGATGCATAATGGAGCGAGTGCTGATAAAACTAATGGACGCAGGGACGGATGCGACCGGGGCGGGGAATGAAGTGGGCGGATGACAAAGGGAAAGGAAAGGAGATGAGATAAGATGCATGGAGCTCTTCCCGATAGATGGATGCTGCAAGGCTTTCAATAGTTAAGATACATCACGTAAACGATATACAAGGAGACGAATCTTACATGAAAAAGACGGATTCTGGTGAGGCTAGTAAGCTGAGATAAACAATTTCTAGTATAGACATAAGAAGGAAGTGATGTTTTATAGCACGGGACTTGTAGGTAATGAAAAAGGGAAATAATAAAAAAAATAACAGATGTGACAATACTTCCCCTCTTGGGCTAATGGACCGTGGCAGAGGTGACCTATAAAAAGTGTTCTACTTAAGCTAATGGATGGGGAAGAGCCGTGAGAGGAAATGGAAAGTATGGACGTGAGTGGTTGATGGTGATGGAGGCTCAGGGCGGCAATTTCAGAGGAGGATGAGTGGTGAGAACGCCTGGTGGATGGACGCATAATTGAGAGTAAGGTGGACTGCGAAGAATAACGATTTTTGGTGGGAATGGCGGAGTGCAGGTAGACGGACAGGTGCTGATTGGGTAGAAAAGGTAAAATTGACGGACGGACGGACGAAGTGAAGTGACAAATGGCAGGGCAAACAGGATCACGGCAGAGAGTGAAATTTCCGTAAAAGCTGTGAGAATTTTCTGTAGTAGCTCCGGATGAATGATAAAATATATATATGAGTGGGAGGATGAAACTGTTTATTCGAGGCTTCACTGATGTATGAGAGAAGAAATACCACGTTTCCAGATATAAATATGAAAAGTTTGGTGACTTGTGTGTGGGTAGAAAAAGAATAGCATGGTAGTTTTAGTGAAATATATATAAAAATGAGGTTGTTTAGGTGACCACAGGGAAGTGAGGTCAGTATATATAAAGATGAAAATGTCGATGGCTTGCGTGTGAATATAAAAGAATATCACGGTAGTTTTAGGGAAATATATATAAAAGAATGGTTGCTTAGGTGACCACAGGGAAATGAGGTCGACGATATATCCCACAAGTAATAACAGGGAAGTAAAAACCGAGGAACTGTGGCGCAAAAATCCATCCACAACTTTATAAAGAAAATGTTGGTCAGTCTCGTTGAAATATATGACCATAATTTCCTTCTCTCCTCCGCGTAATTCACGTTATTACTCGCATATTACGTGGTGCATTGTTTTCGCTATTTTTTTTCATTTCTGGACGATCATCATGCAAAGGGCGTAATGTAATGTAATGAAATGCAAATGCAGCGTAGTCATGTTCAGGAAATTTCCCGTGAAACAATAACATGACCGAGTTGGTACACACACACACACACACACACATACACACGCATACACAAATATAATAACACTAATAATAATAACAATAACAAGAATAAGAATAAGAACACTAATAATAACAATAATAATGATAACACAAATAATAATGGTAATAATAACAATACTAAAACTCTATCAATAAACCAGAAGGATAACACAATTTACCTTGCTTGCTGATGGCCGCTCCGACCCACCCCACCGCGAACCCACCCCGATACACCACCCACCCCACCCACCCCCTCAAGGAACTCCATTGAGGGGGACACATGATGGCGAAAAGGGCCCGTCGCAGGAGCCTCCCTTCGCCGTCCCTCACCTAACTTTATTGGCCGACTCGAACCTGGAGCCTAGAACGAGGAGGAGCACGAGCAGCGGGGCATGAAAGTGAATCATTTCTATTGAACTTTGCAGGATCCCATAAGTTACTGTATTGGACAAGATGTGCGAGGAAAAATGTGGAGGTTTGCGGTGGTGGGTGATGGTGGGGATGGATGGGGTGGAGGTGGTGGAGGTGGGGGAGAGGGAGGAGTGTTTGGCCATCAGTAACTTTGCCTCTTTTGCCCTGGGAACTTGCCGCTATCAGTGCAGAGGAAAAAAGGAGTACACGGACAAGGACATGGAGCATTTATCTTCCTGTGTCGTGTGCGTGTGCGTGTGTGTGTGTGTGTGTGTGTGTGTGTGTGTGTGTGTGTGTGTGTGTGTGTGTGTGTGTGTGTGTGCATGCCGGCTGGAGTAGTATCACCGTTGCCTTTCCCTTCGGCTTTTTCCTGCTGTGATATTTGCTCTGCCTCCGCCCTGGTCATTATTTTTTGCCCTCGCAGGTGAACGAACGCTCCAGGTTAATCTGCAGAGCCCGGGGCCAGGGTGAGAGACAGAGAGAGGCTCGCACTGTTACTGTTGCACGAAATCTTCTTCTAAAAGGCGGCGGCGTGTCTCGTGTAAATATAGAACTGGGAAAATGAAGTACGCATATATATATTTTTGCCACTCCCCCTCAGTAATATCTCTCCCTTCATAAAATCTCCACTCGAAATCTGAATTTAATATCGTCCCACATAAATCAGAAGAAAAAGATAAAATGTCGGGTTAAAAAGTGAAGCAGCGTTAACAAAATTCACGAGTCGGCCGGACGAGAGGGAGAGGGAGAGCTTATTCACCCTCCCTGGCAAAATTTCCATCGCTGTTCCGCCTTGTCTGGCCACCCCCTGCTTGGGACGCCTTCCTCTTTCCCCTTTTACCCTCTCCTACCCTCCTCGTCCTCGCCTCCTCGCCTTCCCTCAGCTTGTTTTCAGCGCCATAAGAATGAAAGGCCAGCCCGAAAGAGAGAGAGAGAGGGAGCAAAGTTTTCAGCACCTCCTGTAACTTTCGTGCGAGTTTTCTCCTGAACTTATTTAACAGCCATGCAAACTGCTGAACTCCTGTTTGTAAATGTCGAGGCTGCCAGTAAGTACGGTAGATGGATGCCCCGAAAAACGTTCCCGAGGGGGTGAAACGCGTCACGTTCTTCTGCTGCGCAATGTGTTTGGCGTGACACTCGCTATTCTGTTAGTTACCCATTGTTTTTATCTTTTTTTCTGTCTCCTACGAACTGAACTGCAAGAGAACGTGATTTGTATTACACTTTTCCTAACACTGGTGCTTAAATGCCTCACGTTCTTGTGCTCTTTCCACTAGCAACGATCTTTTTTCCCTGACATTCACTATTCTATTACTGACCCATTATTTTTTCCTTTATTTCTATGTTTCTTCCTAAATAAACTGCAAGAAAACATGCTTTGTATACCGATCCTCTTGATTCTAGCAACCATTCTGACCCTCCCTACTCCGTACAGCTCCTATTTCTTTTTCTTTCTCGTTCCTCCCACACAGCACTGCATAAGGTGGTGTCCTGTGTCACGATCTTCTGTTCTTGGACCCAGAAGTGGACGGTCTAACCTCACCCGCTCATATGTTACCCCTAAAGCTCCTCGTCCCTTCCATGTAGCGCTGAATGAGGTGATGATATGCGGCATGTCCCTCTTTCGGCATTAGAAACTATCACCCTCATCTGACAGTTTTGATTTATGCGATCCGATACTATTGCCTCCTCGTCCTGTCTTCTGATGATGCAGGCGGTTCATCCCTTCCCTTCGCACAAATTCGTTTTCACTGCTAATATATGGAGCCACCCTTCCTTCCTCCTTCCTTCCTGCTTCCGTCTTGCTTCCTTCCATTGATCTGCATAGTCCTTCCCCTCCAGCCATGCAGAGGGAGCAGCCCCACCTGGTTCCCTCACGTGATTAATCTCTCTCCACTCTGCATATGAACCATCATTTCCTGCATCAACAAGTGACCCTCCGCCTTACATTCTCGCAGACTACCCTTTCCTTCTTTTATGCCTTCATTCCTTCCTCCCTTCCTGCCTTCCCTCCTTCCTCCCTTCCTCCTGCGAATGATCAAGCTCTCCCCTCTCGCGTGCAGGCGTTTCAGTAATCCTTTTTCCTCCTTTACAAGTTACAGTGTGTGTGTGCTACATGACCAGGGTTAAAATCATGTTATTCTCGTGTTCTTTCCGTATCACCGATTACCTCCGGCCCTAAATTCAAGAGGAACAACAAATGGGCGAGGTATAAATATGCAAAACCCGATTTCCAGCCGTGATTGCCGAGTCTCCGCGTCGCAAATATCAAGAGTATTACCAAGGTTTCGTTTGCCGCCACCACCACCACCACCACCACCACCACCACCAGTACCACCCTCACCATCACCGCCCGCATGTCAACCCCATCATCACCACCACTACGCACGGCCCTTCACTATCACCACCACCAATACCACCCTCACCATCACCAATCACACAAGAACACTAGCATCATTACCACTGCGTACGGGCCTTCACTACCACCACCACCAGTATCATCATCACCATCACCGCCCATATCAACCCCGACACTCTACTACCCCATTACTACCAGACACCATTAGCACATTCAAACCCAACACCATTAACTCTACCACCACCGACTACATTTATTAGCTATACCGCGCCGCCAACACGAACGTTCCGCCACCACAAAGAATAGCATCAAAATACCACTAATACCACAAATACCAACACCAGCACCGCCGCTACTCCATAACCAACACCCTCCGAGCCAGCACCAATGTCATTACCACCATTACCAAGACTTCCTTCCGCCAATAAGAGAACATCACTGCTACCAACCTAACCGCCATCACCATCACCACCACCACAGCCACCGCCTCTACAAGACAGCTACAGACGTTGATCTCCTTAGCGGTGAGTCCCTGTGGAAAGAGTAAAAAATTGAGCATCAAAGGCCGGCGTCTCTGATACGGTTTCCCTTCCCTTCACTTCTCTCTTCATGAAAAGCGTAAAAAAACTCCTCCCATCCCGGCCTCCTTAAACTCGCTCCTTGATCCCTCCCGGCGCCTTCTCCTTCCCTCACTTCCGAGACTTTCTTTACTGTCTTACCCTTTTAGAAACTTTCCGGCCCTTCCCTCCTTTCTTACGGTACTTTTTATATATATACCTGCAAAAAATAACACCTGTATTGCCCCAGGACCCCGCGAGCAGTGTTCAGGTTTCAAGGGAGAGGCTGAGTGGGGTGAGGCTGTGTTGTCTTTCCCTTTTAGAAAACTTCCCGCCCCTTCCCTGCTTTCTTACAGTACTTTTTACATATGTACCTGCAAAAATTACACCTACATGGGCCAAGGATCCCTGCGGCCAATGTTTAGGCTTACGGAAGAGGCTGGGTGTGGCGAGGCTGAGGCGTGGTAGAGCGGGCGAAAGGGAGGAGGGAACAACATCTCCACTATGCCGTGCTACTCTACTCTTCAGCTGTAATGGCCACGCAAAACGGCCTTGGGAGGAAAGGTAATAGTTTCCGCTTTCTTCATTCCGAACAGGTCGGTGCAGCGTAACCCCGGCAGGTGAGCGTGCAGAGAATCCCGCCTCCTCCCAACGCAGCCGCGGCATCACGTTCTTTTATCGACGCTCACACGAGGCCCGGGAGGCGGCTGGAGGCGGGTGTGTCTGGGGCCCATCCCACAAGTCTCCCTTAGATGGCCAAGTTACTGGGGCCCCGGAGGTTTTCAGCAGCGGCGAAGGAAAAGATGCAAAGACGCTACTCCTCCCTTCAGCCTTTCCCGGCACTAAGCCTTTCCACCCTTCCAGCCAGACCTTCCTTCCGAGCCAAACACGATTCATGGGAAAACGAGGATTTGTGTAGTTTCATTTTTTTAAGGAATAGAAAAAAAGTGAAAATGTTATAAAATTCATGACAAGTGTGCAATATTTCACCGTTCTTTCTGTTTTCATTATAGAAACAGCTTGTTGCCGGCTCGTTCTCTTTACTATTTATCTTATGTACCTATTGGGCTGGCTTCATTTACAGCACAAGAAGTAAAAAACAAAGGTAATGGGAAGGAATAACGCCATACTCACATCCATAAAGACACACACTTTCATGGGGGACTAACACAATGGGAAAACAAGTTGACTTTTCCTCTACATCACGTTTTCTTCCCCAGTTAACCCCGAGCCACGCGCCACCAGGTCATATTTATCCATTTTTCAACTCGTTATTTTCTATCCTTTGGTACTCCGCGCTTCACCCTTCCGGCAGTGCAACTCTAAAGGCCTACGGAGAGCAACACATCTTGATATTTACTCGCCGGAGGGGAAGCACAAAACCTTCAAGCGGGCCATCTTCATGCGGGCCGAAAGCAAAGAGGCAGTCACTCACCGAAGCTTACAACCCCAGACCTCTTGCTGCCTCACGCGACCCCCGGAGAGCGTGATCATATATACGGTGCTGCCCTCTTCCTCTCCTTCCTTCCCCACTTGCGTGCTCAAAGGAATACTCGATGGTTAAGATGGAATATTCTCACCGCATTTCTTGTCTTTTCATGTTGCATCGTTCAGTAGTTTCTTTTTCTTGTATAATTTTTGTTTTGTTTTGCTTTTCTATTTTTTTTCGGGGGCGTGGTGGACCAAAAGGCTGAAAAAAGAACCATTTAATCGTCGCTGGCAAAACAAACACATGGAATTCCTAATGTAAAGCACACGCACACGCACACGCACACACACACACACACACACACACACACACACACACACACACACACACACACATACCCCCGCCAACACACACACACACTTTATCCTATTCCCAAGGCAATTCTCGAGCCTAAATTCGCCGAACTTGAACCAATAACTACGTAATCTACTCTCCCTTTTAATATGAACACTTTATCGAATTTTCCTTGCTAAGAATAAGGAGGAGGAATAGGAGGAGAAGGAACCAGAGGAGGAGGCGGAGGAGGAGGAGGAGGAGGAGGAGGAGGAGGAGGAGATAAACACGCATGAAAGAGGCGCGATGCTGTGAGCCGAGGCGAGAGGTGAGAGACGTGGGGTAGGGGGAAGGAGGGGAGGGGGAAGGGGGCAAGGAACATGTCAGGAAAGGCGAGATATCAAGACACACACACACACACACACACACACACACACACACACACACACACACACAAGAGCTCGGAGGAAGATTCTTGTATGTAAGGGAGGTGTGTGTGTGTTTCTTTATGTGCGAGTGTGAGTGCTTGTGCGCGTGTGTGTGTGTGTGTATGTGTGTGTGTGTGTGTGTGTGTGTGTGTATCAACCCACCACCACATATGACGCTTGAAATTAGCAGCAAAGAAAAAAAAATACAAAGATGGTCGCATTACAAAAGAAAAAAAAACTAATATTTGCTTCTATTTCCCGGAAGTTTATATGAAATAAGAAACAGAAAAACAGAATGAAAAAACAACACGAAGTAAAAACCAGCTTACGCCAGTCCAGAGTGTAAGGTGGAAAGAGATAACAAAAAGAAAAACTGGCCAAACTTTTCCCGATATCGTCATCCCACGCCTCGATGGATCAAAAAGAAAGCAAGTCCTGCCTCTCCATGAAGACGAGGCTCCCACTTAGATAAAGGAATTGAAATGATGCAGCCGGACACTTTTTAAGCATCTGGGGAACGGAGAGCAAAAATGAGCACGAGAATAACCCGGTGCTTGAGGTTTTCCTGATATGATGAGGCGACGCAACGGGGGTATGAAGAGTGCCGCTGATTATCCTCGTGGAAAAGCAGCGAGAGAAGCACACCATTGCGAGACAGAGAGAAAATATTGCGTGAGAGGTCAGCGTAAAGAGCAATGGGAAAGCGAAGAACCGCCACACATACACACACACGCACACACGCTCCCCCTTCTACACACACACGCACACACACACAAGTTCCCCCTCCTACACACACACGCACACACACACACGCTCTCCACACACACATATACCCACGCCCCCCTTCCACACACACACGCACACACCGCAAGAGGAGAAAAAACGAACCTCCTGTACGGTATGATAACAGGCATTATTCTGTGTTATCTTAAAGTAAGGGAGACAGGATCCTCACAGCTGAGCGTAAAACATAAACTGTATTTGGATAATCTTTCAGAGGAGAGTGTGTTACCTCCTTTGTATTATAATAAGGAAGGGATGAGAGGCTGCTCGGTACTGTGGGCAAAACGTAATCTTCCTGCACCAGCCTTTGAGCGGGAGATGAGCTTCCCTTACGTTAGAGAATATTTGATCAAAAGGAGTTCTTTTTAATGGTGAATGAAGCATGAAAAACCGTGATTCGTCGATGGATATTCAAAGAACGTCGTCTCAAAGGAGCTACACAAAACAAGTGGCTCGCTCTCTAAAACCCAAAAGGAGAAAGGAGTCTCTAGTCATCATCTAAACTAAATGCCTATTACTCTGAATGAGGGAGTCTTACAGGATTGCAGAGGGATGTGTGATGAAGTCGTTAACATGAAGTAGATAACATGCACAGAGGAGACTATTATGGAATTTGTAACGGATAGGGAAGACTTAAAGGTGAGGGAAGGAGGGAAAACCTTGCAAAAGCGAAGAGAGAAACAATCAACACAACCTTCCCCAAAGGATCATTGAGGGACCAGGAGGCGCGAGGGAGACTGGAGGATAAAGCAATGAAAACAAGGCAAGGAATCAACAAATATATACAGAATCACTGGCTCCAGAAGGGACTAATCCAACCTTATCCACTCCTATGTTATTCCTATCGCTCCTCATCCTTTCCACACTAGATTTCCACACTCGTCATTTAGAAAAGTGACATAAAAAAAACAGGAATAGGTACCACAAATATAAGACGGGAAAACGATACAGGAAGAAGTGAAGTGATAATTTGCTACAATGATACATGGTTACTAAACGGAGTAAGCACGGAATGCAAAAAAGGGAGTGAAAGAGAGGAAAGGAATGGGAAGAAGGGAAAGCAAAAAAGGGGATGAAAGAAAAGGAAGGGAATGAGAAGAAGGGAATGCAAAAAAGGAGATGAAAGAAAAGGAAGGGAATGAGAATAAGGGAATGCAAGAAAGGGGATGAAAGAAAAGGAAGGGAATGAGAAGAAGGGAATGCAAGAAAGGGACAGAGAAAGGACCATACAGATATTTCAAGAAGGTGAGATGCGATACAGAAATGAAGAAACAAAGAAACAAATAATTTAAGAGTTCTAGTGGGTCACATCGATGCAATTTCAGCCTCCAGACTCCAGAGGGATGGCAAAGATTCTCTCGGAAAACTGTAATACCACGCACCGAAACAAAGCCACATCGATCTTCATAAAATAAAGATCGCAATCCGCGACCCTTCGCTCAGTCTACATATTCACGCCAAAATCAAACATTCATTTCGGAAAGAGATCATCTTCGTGTACAGCGTGGGCCTTCCCCTCCTTCCCTTCATCCTTCCTTCCTTCCTTCCTTCCCTCTCCTACCTTCCTGTATTCTCCTCTCCTCCTTCTTCCTCTTTTCCCTATGGATTTGCGCCCATCTAGTGCTCGGCTGACACGAGGAGACAGCGGGTTGGAGGCGAGGAGATGGAAGGCTTACTGGTTAGGGGGAAGAAGGAAGAGGACGCAGCACCACACGAAACAAAGAAATATGGTACAGCAATTTAACAGCGACAGACAGTGTGATGAAGCAAGACCAGAGAAAAGGGAGCAAGGGGAAAGGAAAGATAAAAGGAAGGAGAGAGATATGGCGATGAGAAATAGAAGACATAAGAGGGAACGGAATCAGCCACATGCAAACACCATTAGGGAGTCTTGCCCCCCTCCCCACTGCCCCCCTGACGAGCATTCCCTTTGAGAGCAAACTTCATCGGCCGTCGGAACTCGCGCGGAAGACACCGGAGTGACTTTGCTCCTAATACCCACCATATTGCTGCCATGGTTCCGGGCGGCGGGCAGAGGCGCCTCACGTGCTGCGCCTCCACTCATGCACGTTTTATGCAAGAACCAATATTCGTGTTGAACAAGGAAACAAACATTAACATATAAAAAGGAAACGCATATGTATGAATGTGTGTGGGAGGGAAGGGGGGGAGGGATAGGAGGAGGAGGAGGAGGAGGTGTGTGTGTGTGTGTGTGTGTGTGTGTGTGTGTGTGTGTGCTTTGATAACCTCCACGTGGGCAGCTGTATCGGTTGTCTCATCTATCTAGGAAGCTAAGACTGGGAATTGATACACTCGAGGAGGGACCCGCGGTGGGGCTGCCGGGCCGGGCGGAGCAGCGGCGCGACCAATACTTGCTGCTGGGGGTGGCGAGGCGGCTGGCAGATGGCAACACTGCAGGGGGTCTTCCGGTGGTGCCGACGATGAGTTTAATCTAGTTTATTGGCGTGTACCCTTTGTAGCGTTGCTCATAAAATAAAACATTACTGCTTTTAATAGAGTTTGTGTTAATGATAAAATATGTGATATTGAACAAAGATAGTTAATGTGATATTGAACAGAGATAATTAAAGTGTTACATACAAACAAATCTCGCACTGCATTTTTCCCATGAGCAATACATTTTTTTTATTGGCCTCTGGCGTTCCCAACCTCGTTTGGCACTCAAAAACTTATGTAGCTTCAACACAGCCACTCACAAATTCAATATCTTCTGCCACATGATTTTATGTCCAATTAGGGTAATTCAACTTGCATGGCGAGCACGGACAGAGTAAAATTTTGTCACATCATCATACCTAAAAAATGAAAGGGAATGAAGTGAAAGCCTTTAGATATTGCTTTGTCTTAATAAAATTCTCGAGACTGGTACCAGTTTGGGAATGACAGCCGTTAAAAAATATTCCTCGGTCAAGAGAACGCTGCGAAGATATAATAATTGAATATCCGATGCAAGCCCAGTAATCCGTTCAAACTGACGCTTCAGCGGATCGGTGCGGGAATGCAGCACCAACATTATTATTTATCGGAGAGGCGGCAGCGGCAGCGGGCGTGAGGCGGGTCTGTAGGCGGACTCCCTTCTAAGGCTTCTCTTGCGTACCCCCGAGGCCTGACACAGACGCCGGAAGGACAGCGATAAGAACACACAAGAGATCGAGGGACACCAACTTAAATCTTGTGGGACCACCTCCTAATGGGGGATCTAAGAGGACGGGGACTGGGAGGAGGCGGCAGCGGCGACAGAAACTAAGAGAGTGTCGAAGAGAAGGGTAGCAAGTCACTGACCTGTGTGGTGTGGCTCCAGGATGACCGTGTCCTCTCGGATGGCGAACCTGGGGCCGTACAAGTCCTCTGAAATATAAGGCAGCGGCGGTGATGCTTCGGCTAAGGAAACCTACAAATGATACTGTTATGAAGTGGCTATTGTCTTATTTCAAGGTTACAAGTACAAAAGACGTATATTTAACTGAGCAGAGAGAAAAAACACACATAGGTATCTCCATTTCTCAATCTTCTTTACGTTGTTTATATATTAGGGATTCTATTTAATAACACGTACACAATAGTCATCAACAGTGTTTGCGTAATAGCGTTCCCTGTGGCGTTATTCTCATCATCCGAATGCGTAAAAAAGCAATGCATTTTTAGCACGTTATCTTGTGCCAAATAATTCTACATGGACGTGAGAGCTGTGCTGAATATGTAATGCGTCATGATTTAAATGTTTTTCACATTTTTACCCACTTCTTGCTACTTTTAATTGTACATTTCCAAGGTACTCTAAAACATGTACTCTGAAACTATACATAATGGTGTCACTTTCTAACGTATCACATTTTCTACAGCCTGCAATACATACATTACTTTGGCTTTCCTTCACCAACTGTGTTTCAAGTCACTTCTAACACTAACAAGAGTCTACTTTTATTTATTTTATTTTATTTTTTTACAATAAAGGAGACCGCTCAAGGGCGCAAAAAAAACATTATATATTTCCCCTGGACTTCTGCACATGTACGAATCTGAAACTATGCACAATTTAATCACTTCATAACCTATCACATATCTAACAGTTTGTAATATATTACTTTGGCTCCCCTTCCCAAATTGTGTCACTTCCAACACCAACAAGAGTCTACTTTAGAATATACATTTCCCCGGTACTCTGATATATGTGAAACTATGCACGATTTTATCACTTGCTAACGTATCACATATCCAACAGCTTGCAATATGTTACTTTGGCTCCCCTTTTTCAATTGCGTTTCGAGTCACTCCCAACACTAACAAGAATCCACGCCCCAGCAAGACACTCACCGTAGTGGGCGCAGGCCGGGCCGGTGAAGCAGGGCAGACACTCACACTCACACTGGGCGCCGCAGAAGCCTTGCTCGCACTGCACCCTGCGGCCAGGCGGGGGAAGGGAAGAGAAAAAGGAATATCAGTAAAACAATTAGGGACAAAAGCTGGGGCACAATGATTCAATGTACGATGCAGTTACTGGTTGACGGTTTGATTGTATGACTGATTGAGTGATTGACAGACTTGCAATTAGAATGAAAAAGATGAAGCCTTGTATTTGGCGTGATGTGAAAAGCGTCCAGTGAGCCTTAGGAAAATAAAGTAGAGTTAGCATTTTTCCTGCAATTCCAAAGCCCTGGCCGTCCTTCACTACAATGGCCAACAGTTGTATAAATTTCATGAATGAGGAAAGTTCATCAAAGAATACTACAAAATTTATAGTGTTTAAAAAGAATGTTTGTAGCTGAAAGAGGAGACATAAATAGACAGAGGTAATTTTAGCGAGGGTAGGAGTGTTTATAAAAAAAAATAAAGCTGAAATTCTCACATATTTTCCAACATGATGAAATAATAGATAGTGAAAGAGGAGACATAGATAGACAGAGGTAAATTTAGCAAGGGTAGGAGTGTTTAAAATAGCTTGTCATTGAAATTCTCACATACTCTCTAATATGATGAAGTAATGGAAAGTGAAAGAGGGAGAAAACAGACAGACAGGAATTGAAAATGTTTAAAATAGTTTGTAATTGAAGTTCTCACACATTCATTAGCGAGGTTAGGTGTGTATAAGAGGGTTAGTAGTGGCAATTCTCACATACTCCCCAACCCGATGAAGTAATGTGCAGTGAAAGAGGGAGAAAATAGACTGACAGGAGTTGCAAATGTTTAAAATAGTTTGTAATTGAAGTTCTCACACATTCATTAGCGAGGTTAGGTGTGTATAAGAGGATTAGTATTGGCAATTCTCACATACTCCCCAACCCGATGAAGTAATGTGCAGTGAAAGAGGGAGAAAATAGACTGACAGGAGTTGCAAATGTTTAATAAGAGTTTGTAATTGAAATTTTCACATACTCTTTAGCAAGGTTAGATGTGTGTAAAAAAAAGGTTAGTAGTGACATTTCTCACTCCAACACAATGAAGTAACGGACAGTGAAAGCGGATAAACAGACAGACAGGCGTTGTAGATTCAGTGAGGTCTTGGCCACGGTAAAGGATATTGAGATTTAGAGACGTGGAGCTGCAGGAGAGTATAAGCGGGAGCGCCTGTTGCGTTAGTGCACAAGTGAATAGCTTCTCTCTGACGGCTCACCTTTTAACCCTTCCTTTGTTTCCGCCACCCTTCCCTCCTCCTCCCGTCCAGATGTCTGCGTCCCGCGCGTGTTTGATGAATGATTTATCTGAGTACCGCATTCATACATTTGCATGCATATGAACCCTAATCCGTCCCTTGTAAGCAGCGGTAATGAGTCGGAATGTAGCTTTGCATCACGGGAGCAACACCTTTCTGCATCCCTTACTCATACTTTACACATGGTTTTATGCTAAGCTTTGAAGTTTGCCGAGATATATTAACACCACAATACATTTTTTACGCTGTGCTGCATGGCTGGATGGCAAACACAAACACTCATTCTTTTCGTCCTCCCAACCATATCCCCCACGACCTATCATGACAGCTGGCCTCGATGCATTATAAGCTTCAGCCGGCGAGCTATTAGCGATAATCCGAGGTAACGTCATTACTCAAAGCACCATAGGCAGTAATCCAGAATAATGTAATTAGTCAAAATGCCGCGGGGTGGGGCGGCATCATAAATGGAACACGAAAAAGTCCGCGAGTGTTGTTGACTCGCGGTCGGAAATCATTGAAGCGTTTTAATGCAGAGAAAGTGGACAGGAAAAAGTGTATATGACGTATTTAAAAGGTGATTAGTGTTATTGTCCGACGTGTCACACCTCTCACTTCGGTTAATGGAAAGACACAAAGAATCAGTTAAGAATACAAAGCGTGTGTCTGTATGTATGTGTGTGTGTGTGTGTGTGTGTGTGTGTGTGTGTGTGTGTGTGTGTGTGTGTTCGTGTGCGTGTGCGTGTGTGTGTGCGTGTGTGCGTTCAGACAGGTAGATAAACATAATAACAGATAAATAGACAGATGGATAGAATAATAAATTACCACCACCACCAAGAGCAACAACAACAACAACAACAACAACAACAACAACAACAGCTACCACCACCATCATAACAACATCACCAGAACACCACCACCACTACCACCATCATCAACAACAACAACAACAATACCTAATCAACACCACGAGCACCAACATCATCACCATAATCACCAACAATAACAGCAAGCAACCTTATCCACACCATCACCACCAGCGCTCTCCTCGCCACCATTACCATACGAGAGAGAGGAGCGCGCCAGCCTCGGAGGACAGTGTCGCCTCCTGGTGGTTGAGACGGGTAACATTTCCAGGGCCCAGTGAGGTGATTAGATGCAGCGTTTCCGGGAGCTTCATACATACCTGCTCTCCCCCGCCTCACCCCTTCCCCCCGCCCACTCCCTGCACGCCACAATAATAGAGGAACAGTCCAATATTACGTACAGGTTTCACAGATGACTGACGTTTTGTGCTTGAGGATGTGACGTGCGTGAGGAGTCTCTTTATGCCTACAACGGAGATGAGGTTGCAACTACGTATCTATCGCAGTTTGGGGCTAAAAAGACAGACCATGCTGTACCGTATCATGATCCCACATCCCATAACACTGTCCTGAGCACCGTCTTCCCCTCGCCTCCTTAAAGACCCTCCTCACTACATGCCGTCCCTTCCTCTTCATCTCCTTCCCCTTCCCTCCCCGCCACACATAAGGTCGCCTCATTAACCTTCTCACCGTCCCGAGTCTTGCATTTTCGGCTCCATAATAACGTAATATCTGGAGGTGGCAGGCCGTTCGTACCTCAGTTAATGACTTTAATCACCATAGGCGCTGCAGGACAATGGAACGCGGCAGCAGAGTGTGGCGAGTTAATGGAACTTTCGACAACAATTTCATATCTGGTGGGAGAGCGTGAAAGACAGGCGCGTCCAATGAAGGAAAACAAAAATATTGAGTTGCGTGAAAAATAATATAAATGTTTCGTCGATTATTTGGCACATCAACACACACACATGCTCACCTTCGTCCCCAAATGTTTACGGAGCCTCGCATCACGCGCGGGTTTATCTCCAGCCCACCGACACAAAGTTATTTCAGTCGCTTTATCAGTTTGCTTTGCTGCGAGTTTCGGGGAGACGCGAATGAAATGGTGTGTGTGTATGTTTCAGCAGACGAGTGACCCGGACTGAGGACATACGGGCGGCTTTAGCTATCACCCGATCCATTAGAGTCTCGCCGAACAGCACGGACTTTCCATTACAAAACTCACTGTACACACCTGATGCATTGGTCGGCCGCCGCGGCGAGACCCGGGCGCTCCGTCGAGAGGTATTGCCTCCCCGCTGCTTTACGAGCGACAACTCCCTCGAGGATATTATTTGAAAACGTATATTAGTTCCTCTTGACTCCCTCTCTCCCTCCTTTCCTCCCTCCCTTGCTGTCACAAAGAGCTGACCTATAGGTTTCCGAAAAAAGAAAAAGTATATTGCTTCATTTCCCGGGTATTGCACCGTCCAGTATCAACGTTAACTATATACGTTTCAATACCTTTAAATTTTATAGACAACCGGTCTGATCTCATTATAAAACTAGTATGCCTTCTCCCTCTACCACCGCCGCATTCACCCAAGAGCCTACACGAGTATTGTTGAACATTAATCTAATATGAATACTTGCCGGAATATATGAAGGATATGAGGCTGGAATTGATGCTCCCTCATTAGTGTTGATTAATAACGCTTGTCTTGCAGCGCTGAGGGACGGAACATCGGATTAATTCTCGCCCACATGTAGTTAATTTGTTAGTAGAGGCCGGACGCACATTACGGGGGGCAGCGGGGGTGGGGCTAGGACTGGGGGAGGGGGGGGGGCGGACTAGGACTGAGAGCAGGAGGGGTTGGCTACGACTGGGGGGGGAGGAGGTGTAGAGAAGGTGTCAGCGGCAGACGACAGAGCCAGCCCATCAATTCTCCACACGGCAACACGAAACACAAAACTCGACGTACTCAAAGATAAAGAATAATGTACACTTCCAGATCCAATTACTTATATTTTCCACTTCTTGATTCGTCTCTAAAGGAAATAAATAAGCTGCTGTTACTCGTGGATGAGACTCAAGGCAGGACACGTACGAAAGGCTGAGTCGTGGCTGTTTCTTTGGAGGTCACACGAGCCTAAAGTCATCCACTCGCACTCCAGAACAAACTCACGTTCCCTCAGCCAGAATGAATGATGAACACGCGTGCAATACAGGCTGCAAGGTAGAATGGAGGCTAATAATATATTCAGTTTCTTTTTACATTAATGGAAACAGCTAAAGGGAATAACATATATGAAGCAAACGCCCACCAAGCGCCGCTCCAGTAAAAGGTTAAGGAATGACAGGTTGGGTTCCATGAACATCTCATATAAAGTCTTCCTGTAATAGAGGCTACAATATTATACAATGAGCTGTTCCTGGTGACCTTAAGACAATACAAGACTGATAATTAGGCCAACACTTATCACACACGTAAAATATGAATGAGGATGTTTCTAATGACTTTGTCAGCATCAGTCTAGTTATTAGGACATCCCATACCATCGCAGAGTTTTAACCCGGTAGCAGCGACGGGCCAAATTTGTGGCTCTACCGTGTACCAGCGACGGGCCAAATTTGTGGCTCTACCGTGTACCAGCGACGGGCCAAATTTGTGGCTCTACCGTGTACCAGCGACGGGCCAAATTTGTGGCTCTACCGTGTACCAGCGACGGGCCAAATTTGTGGCTCTACCGTGTACCAGCGACGGGCCAAATTTTTCCCACGATATAAACCTCCCAAAATAGATAATGCATAAACTGATCCTAAATGGGTTGATATATATTATGAAATGGTTTGCGTGAGTGGTGATTTTTTCTCATTTTTTCTCGCTTAGTGGGGCCTTTAAGAAACATGATCCCCGCAGCTACCGGGTTAAAAGAAGAGAAGACCATCAACACTCGAGGTCTACACGCCACCGACAGCCCTCCCTGCCTGCAAGACTCGGTGCTGTTTCTAAAGGCGTATATAATTCAAGGAGGTGGCTCTGCACATAATTCCTGTTATGAATAAATGAGAGTCTACACACTGGCGGTAAGAAATTAATGTGGCGCTTTTTTGAGGCTCAGGTCTTAATGGAAATAGCCTTGCATGTTGGTCTGTGTCTGTCTGTTCGTCTGTCTGTCTGTCTATCTATCTATCTGTCATTCTTTCTGTCCTCTCTCTCTCTCTCTCTCTCTCTCTCTCTCTCTCTCTCTCTCTCTCTCTCTCTCTCTCTCTCTCTCCGGTAACTATTTATTCCTCGTATGAATGTATCTAACAAACTCAACTATGCGACGAAGTGAGGGGGAGGGGATAAGGGAAGGGAGGGACGGGACGAGAGGTGGACGGACGGACAGGAGGCGGGGAAGGAAGGGGAGATTCAGGGAGGAAGGGGGGGGAGGGGGGCAATCATGGGTGTGCAAAGGCTCGTAAGCGTGCGATAAGCCCAATTTCAACACAACGAACACAACGCAACACAACGCAACAACACATCCAATCAGCGAATTAGCATGCGCCCAATAAACCTTCCTTTCGCTCCCTTCGCTCCCGCTCTTTCTCCCTTCAGCAACGCACCGAAAACAACAACTTCACACCCTAATACACACTCGCCCAGCTTCCGACCTACTAAGAACACCGCCAGCATTCATTATCCAGCGTGCTTTTAGTCCTCTTTCCCCTGTCGCTTTCAACCTCTCCTTTCCTTCTCCCAACCTCTTCTTACCGCACTTTCTCCTCTTCCTCCTCCTCCTTCTCTTTCCAGCCAAACCACCCACCACCTGCCTATCCAGCCGTCTCTTGGGGACCTCCACGCAAGTTTTGTCTCCACTCCCACTCGAGGCTTTCTTATTAAAACTCCGGGAAAAAGAAGAGTGTAAATCACGCCTGACATTACAGTGGCGTGCGGATATTGAATTCAATCGTGCGCCTCTATTTCCAGGGAGTAATTTTACCTGGCGTGAGTGGGTCTGCATACAAAAGCGCATTAGATAGGGAGAGAGAGAGAGAGAGAGAGAGAGAGAGAGAGAGAGAGAGAGAGAGAGAGAGAGAGAGAGAGAGAGAGAGAGAGAGAGAGAGAGAGAGAGAGAGAGAGAGAGAGAGAGAGATTGTAGGCGGGCTGGTTAAAATAAAGTGGCAAAAACGAGTAATATAAAAAGAAGGAAGGAAAGAAAGAACGAGAGAAGGAATGAAAGTAAGATTGGAAGAAAGGAAGAAAAAGTATGGAAAGGCAAGAGAAATAGAGGATAAAAGACGAAATAAAATAGACAGGAAATGGAAGCGCACAAAGAGATGATCAAACAAAGAAACCAACAGCAAATACACCACAGGATATAAAGAAAAAAAGAACCAAAGAATGAAAAGAGAAAGCATCACTAAAATTGAAGATAAAAACACATGCAAATTAAATGCTAAAATGTGAGAAGAGAAAGAAAGATACGACCAAATAAATGAAGGAGTAAAAAGAATAGTATGTCTTAAAGAAGGAAGAAAAAGGTGAGAAAGAGAGAAAGGAGCAAATGGAAAAGAAAAGAGAAAAGGCAGTTTGAGAGAAAGAAAAAAGGGGGAACGAATGAAGTGAGCGAATGAAAGAGGAAAAAAGAAGAGGAAATCTGAAAAAAGGGGAAAAAGATTGGAAAGAAAGGAGCAATGGAAAAAGGAAAAGAAAAGAAAATCTAGAAGAAGGAAGAAAAGACGGGAATGAAAGAAAGGAGCAAATGAAAGAGATAAAAAAATGCAAGAAAAAGTTGTGAAATAAATAATGGAAAATATAAGAGAAGAAAAAGAAGGGGAAATCTGAAAAAAATGGAAATAAAAGAAAACCGCAAATGAAACAAAAAACAAATGCAAGAAAAGGGTGTGAAAGAAAGAATAGAGTATATGAAAGAGAAAAAAGAAAAGAAAATCTAAAAAAGGAAGGAAAAACAGAAAACAAAAGAAAGGACCGAGTGAAAGAGGTAAAAGAAAAGAAAGACTAAAAGAATGAAGAAAAAGGTGCGGAAAAAAGCAGTGGCGTTGATAGGCGGTCCAAGCGGGAGTACATCTGAGCCATTACACGCAACGCGCACACTCCCACTCGCTGAAAATTCGCTTCAAACGCAATCTGGTTCTACACTAATTGTTGTTGTTTCCACACAAACGAGAGAGAGAGAGAGAGAGAGAGAGAGAGAGAGAGAGAGAGAGAGAGAGAGAGAGAGAGAGAGAGAGAGAGAGAGAGAGAGAGAGAGAGAGAGAGAGAGAGAGAGAGAGAGAGAGCAAGCTAATTTGTCTCTGCTGTATATGAGAACATTTTTATTTAGGTTAGAATCTTTATTGTAGCAGTAGTAGTAATAACAATAACATTAGAAGTAGTAGTAGTAGTAGTAGTAGTAGTAGCAAGAAAATTATTCGTCCTCCAAATGTTCGTATTTATTAACAAAACATTGCACTTTAGTAGGCAAAGTTTCCAGCAGCTTTTTGAATCCTACTCAACATATTTTTTTCTTTTATGCAGAACATGTTTACAATACTTACCCAACAGTCTCGGGAAATCATCCAACACATTTAGCACCAGCCGACTTATCTCCCAAAGGATATTCAGCACGTTTTCCATCAAACTGGCACAACTATCCAATGCTTACAAGACAAACGGTGTGTCACGGGTACAGCGTTACCTTGGGAGTGACGCGGTAAAACTCTACGGGGCTAGCAAGACACGTTTACATTCCACAGTCCTCCAGGATGGACAAAGCGAATACCTCCAGAATTCTTCCTCCCCAGAACCTATTTCTTTATATGTTAACACGAAAGCACTCTATTCATCATTCGTATCATAATGTGCGATTTCTCTTTTTCTCCGTAGCCACTCTTTTCTCGCCGCTCTCCTGCTATACATCGTTTTTCATGCTATCCACCGCTTTCATGCTCTGCCTCTGCCACATAATTTCCGTTACGAGGGGAAAGAAAAATGAGAGAAAGAGTTAAAAAGGGAACAAGGAAAGCAAACAGGCAAGAGGAAATAAAAAGGTAGGTAACAGAATAAAAGTAAAAAGAAATTAAAGAAAAAATCAGTGACTTAAATAGTGGGAAAAGATTCACTAACATATGATACAAAGGGCAGAAAAGGGATCCCCATCGTTAAGCGCTTTAATTACGAGCTGGCGATTGGCTGACACATAACACTGCATCTCTTCTCAATGGAACCCATCAACGTATTGCCTCGGTGAACGGAATCCCCCGACGGGAAAATCGAGTCCCTTTAAGCTTGTAATACAGGCACTCGACGTATAATCTTCCTCGTAAAGAAGGGATAACCACCTATTACCGAGCGCTGAAAGTATTATCTAAAATATATGATAAAGATAAGGCAGTTATTACTCATCTGGACAATTTTGGGTTTCTAATATTTGGGATGTTGGCGACTCAGGAACTTTTTACATTTTACACTGTTTTTATGCTGTGATATCAAGGGCGATTTAGGCTTTTTCTACTTTTTTTCACCCTTCTAGTAGGTAAGACATTAGAAAAAAGGTACATGAGGGTTGGGCCATTGTTATACATCCCTAATAATCCGTCTGAGTTGAATGACCATTCCTGACACACCTCCCCGTGCTCCTCCTTCACCCTCGCCGCTCTCTTCCTTTTCCTTTTTCCCCCCGGGCTTCATCACGAGTAATCTTGGTCATTCCTGGAGCACTCAAGGGAAAACTGAGACTAATGAGTTCCAAGATGATGCATGTTAATGAAGGACAGGCGAGTAATGAGGCATGAAAACTTGAGTCTTTTCAGCTTTTGTGAGAAGGATATTTTCTTTCCTTTACATGAACTGAATGGAAACAAAGCAGAAGACTGATTCCTCGAGTACGAAGGCATCTGAATAGGACTTAATTATGTATTCGCTTAGTTTTTTTTTTTTTTTTTGATGAATTAATAACGATGACTTGTCTAAAAAGTAGTGATTCCTTAAATCAGAGCAATAGATAAGGCGATGAGTAGTTTGCCCATTACAGAACGAACGATGAAAAAATATATACAATCTGGCGAGGCGGAAACGACAACAATGCGAGGAGAAAAAAAAACCTTCATGGCTTACTAAAAAAAAACGGGTCTACTTTTTATACCAGTGACTCGTTAAAAACATGCAACGCTCGGTCCCTATTCACCATGACAGATATTTCGATTACGGTCAGTTGGACGACGTGGGTGGAGGGATGGTAGGGTCGAGGATAGCGTGAAGGTGGATGGAGGGGGAAGGAACGCGATTACTCTCTGGTTTAAAAAGTGTCACTCTTACAAAACCATCGGTCAAAAGCATCCCAAACTGTTTCGTCAACGCATATTACATCCTAAATGAGTAGGAGTTGACGTGGAGGTGGGTGGAGAGGAGTTACGGTTACTATGTGGTTTCAAATGTGTTACTCTTACCAAACCACCATCAGTCTGCTCCATCTCCAACTGCCTCTTCAGCGCACATTGCAGCCTAAACGTGTATGAGGGAAGGTCGTCTAATTAATGGCAAGTGTAAGACCTCTTCAGGCATATCTGTTATCATTGCAAACGTTCCAGCCTCCATCATCATCACAGAATGTCTCTTTAGCGAACTCTATACCCCGAATGCAGATGTGTTGTGCTTGCAAACGTTAATAACAAACCATTTACTCGCACAATCACACACAAATAAGTGGAAATATACATAGATAGATAGTAAGGCAGATAGATAGGCTAATTGGACACACATAGCAGCTCGAACATATAGATCACAAAGGAATATTTCGTAGTTAGATTATACAGTGTTGCAAAAGTATTACGTCCTGTTCAATGCGAGTCTTCCGACACACACACACAGAAGCCTGCACTACTTACGAAGGCAATAGAGGTGAATAACGCGCCCGAGGGGATTAAGGTTTCGATATATCAGTAAGATTAATGTTTAATATTGTCGGCTTCAAGGTCTGGCGGGGGCCTACGAATTCCTGCCTCGCTGTCAATACCTGGAAGAGGCGGAGGAGCCCCACACATGCACGCTCGGCCTTCCGTGCCAAATTAACTTGTGCTGCGGACATCGGCCTCTCCGAAAACGTCAGCAGCGAGTCGCATTTTAAACTACATTTTTCACGCGTCTTGGGACATGCACACGAACACACGAGACTATTAGCGGCTGTTATTGGCGCGGCAGGACGTATTTTCAGCTCGACTCTGGATGCTGGCCAACGTACTTTTAAACACCGAGGCAAAGGCTGCAGGGGGGACGAGGCAGCCGGTCGGTGATCTTGTCTCTCGTGCAAGAATAATGGACGGTGGAATTGCGGGGAGTTCCTAACGGTGTGTGCGGGAGGTGGGGTGAGATGGGGGGAGAAGGGTGGAGTGTGTGTGTGTGTGTGTGTGTGTGTGTGTGTGTGTGTGTGTGTGTGTGTGTGTGTGTGTGTGTGTGTGTTTCCTGTCTCTCGTCCGTCTTGTTGTCAGTCAGCCAGTCAGTCAGTCAGTCAGTCAGTCAGTCAGTCTTTCTGCTTCTCTGTCTGTCTGCGAGCGTCGGCTTGTCTGTTTCTACGTGTGTAATTGTGTTTTATTCAGTGTGTACGTGCGTTTATGTGTTTATGTGTATATGTGTGCATTTTTTGTGTGTGGGTGTGTATATATGTGTGTCGCTCCCGCCCACTCCCATGTTCCCCTCGTCCACCGCCTCCCACGTCGAGTCAGTCAGTCAGTCATTACGTCCTGGGGAGCACCTCGGCAGCTGGCAGGGGGGCACTCGCTTTGAAGGCCCATTTTTGCTCCCTCTCCTTCGGGCATCCAAGGACTTCGAAATAAAAAGTATACGTCCCTCCCACATGGTTCTGTTAAGGTTTTTAATATTCGTCTCAATTTTTCCCCTTCGCCACAAATTACTTCCTGCTCTCACCCTCTCTCCCTGATGCCTAATGAAGGTAATACTTTTTCCTCCCCTTCTTCCCCACATTAATGACATGTTTACGCCCACATCCCGACGTCTAAGAAATAAGAAATTACCTTTACGTTCACCTTCTTTGTGTATCGTGCTCGTTCTTTTCCGTTCCTTTGAGACACTTTTTTTTATATCCCCGGTACGTTAACGTGAGCTCCTTTTTATTTTACTTTTTTTTTCTTCCCGGTGTTTCTTTCCCTGTCTCTCTTTCTCCTTGGGCGACAGCAATTCTAAGGGCTTCGGGAAAATGCCAAGACATAGTTGGTGTTTTCTTGCAACAAAGTCTTCTCAGCATGGTATAAATATAGGGAGGTCAATTACTAGCGATTTATCATTTGCGTGGGCTCACAAAGACCCTTCCGCGCGCGCACACACACACACACACACACACACACACACACACACACACACACACACACACACACACACACACACACACACACACACACACACACACACACACACACACACACACACACACACACACACACACACACACACACACACACACACACACACACACACACACACACACACACACACACACACACACACACACACACACACACACACACACACACACACACGCGCGCGCATAAAACAAACAGATAGATAGAGAAATGGAGATGAATGACTGAATGAATACAAATAAATAAGTGAATAAACACACAAATATGAACCGTTGCACGAGTGGGCAGAAAAGTGGCCGGCCATTAATATTTAAACATGAATACATAAATAAATGTATATCTGCACATGTATCTATGAATAGGAAGTGGGTTTTTTTTTTCTTCTTTCATCCTGATCTCCCTTCTGTCTTTCGTTCTTCCTGCAAACCGTTTCCTCCCTCCCTCCCTCCCTCCCGCATCAGCCTGCCGCTCCCTGCCTTGCATCTATCATCCTTTCCACCCTTGCCACACAACCATTCGTTTTTCTCATGTTTTCCGTCAATTTTTTTTTCAATCTCCATCGTACGTGCTCTCTCTCTGCTTGTTTTCACCTTCCTCTAATGCTTTCGTATACTCTTCTCAGCTTCTCCATCCCCACTCGCTTCCTCTTACCCTCTTGTTCCTCCTCCTCATCCTCCTCCTACTCCCCGCTCGCCCTTTGTCCGCACCATCCCCTACTTCCACACCTCACCGTCTCCGCCCATCCCTGCCAGGCATGGAAAAGCCTTCCTGGGAGTCTCACAGCTGCAGATCCCTGAGGGTCCCTGCAGCGGCCGTCCCCACGCCCCCTACAGAGGCGAGGAGGCTGGAGGGAACACAACTAAACATACCGGAGACCAAAGCCGCGTTATTTGTGGGACTCCCCGCCCAACGAGACAAAAGAAAACACTATACGCATGGAGGAGTAGAGTAAAAATAGACTTTTACCTCTGTTTTTCCTTTTTTTCTTTTAAACTTCTTTTGTTCCAAGTTCTATGTTTTCCTTTTCAACCCAGGCGCCTCAAACGGAGAGTTTCCCTAATAACCATTGCACAAAAAGCTCAACCCACGCACCGCGAGCGGCGGGCTTCTTTAATAACCACTTCGCAAAAAGTTGTGGGGCTACTGCAAGAAAATTAACTATCGGGAAAACTTAACTAAGCTGAAAACAACAAGACCAGACACGAGATATTCAGGGAGGTTAACAAAGGCAAGGATAAGAAGCAAGAAAAAGATTCCCAAGGGCCACTAGGGGCTGCAGAGGCAAGGAGGAGAAGTCATGTGGACCTGAGTGCCAGAACAGGGACGCAGACACTGAACAAAATGCTGATGGAATGGCACAAGAATTGAGCATGCAGAAAGTAATGACGGTAAGTAAAAAGTAAATAGTTTGCAATAGTAATAGTATAAGGATGTAAGTAGAGATAGGAGGAGAGAGGACGGGATAAACCAAGGAAGGAAGAAAGGAAGGAAGGAAGGAAGGAAGGAAGGAAGAAAGATGGAAGGATGGAAGGAAAGAAGATAGGAAGGAAGGAATGAAGGAAGGAATGAAGAAAGGAAGGAAGAAGGAAAAGAAAGATTAAAAGGAAGGAAGAGGGGAAGAAAGCAAGAAAGGATAGGGGGAATACATAACTTGAGGAAGGAAGGAAGGAAAGAAGGAAGGAAGGAAGGAAGGGAAACAGAAAGGAAGGATAGAAAGAAGGAAAGAAGGAAGGAAGGGTGGAAAGAAGGGAAGGTGGAAGTGGTGAGAAAGAAGACTGAATAGAGAGAATACACAAAGGAAGGAAGGAAGGAAGAGA
This sequence comes from Eriocheir sinensis, assembly GCF_024679095.1. Lineage (NCBI taxonomy): Eukaryota > Metazoa > Arthropoda > Malacostraca > Decapoda > Varunidae > Eriocheir > Eriocheir sinensis. Next base: position 17,304,511 of record NC_066520.1, read on the forward strand.
GAAAGTAGGAAGATCGGCAGGTTGAAGGAGACCATTACAGGTGGCTGCCAACACGTCCGCAATGCAGCACGTTAATTGCCTCAGCCCTCAACCCCGTCTCTTCGGCTTTTTCGTGTGCGGCGGATAGGAGTCTCTTACCGCGGGACAAGGAAGGGTTCGAGTGTGACCTCCGACTTACCAACGCTTACCTTCCTCATGTTCCTTCACAGCGAACACCATTGACAAGAAAACAGGCAAAGGTTGATGATGCTCCACGTTCCACTTATTAACTAACATCGCAGGACATGAACAGAGGTAAGGGAGATACTAGGGCCATGTTCTTGAACCTTCCGGCACCCAAGCAGATATATTTAACAAGGCTTTCGTAGGGTCTGTATGCATTTCCATGGGTAGTTTTGTGACGCTAGCGGTAGTTTGACAAAGTTTCTGCATCATGAATGTGAAGAAACACTCATGGGGACGAGTTTAACCTCTCTTCTGCCCTTTAGAAAAGACTGATGTAAAAGAAGGAAGCGTCTAACCTACCTAACCAACCAAAGAAAGCCTTGAGTTGAGTCCCGTGGGTTCATGGGCCAATATAACACAGAGCGGGGCGTGCAAACAAAGGCGATAAAGAACACAACAAACATAATGAAAGGTACACATAAATCAGCCGGCGGACAGGTAGATACACAGCACGTCCAATAAACCGCATAACACCTGGAAACAACATCAACAAGAGGATCAACAACAACAACAAACAGAGAAACAGAGGCCCCAAGCAAATAGATTCTCAGACACACACTCACACACACAAAAAAAAAAACGCACACTCACACACACACACGAGCCAAAACACAAACAGAAAAGACAGAGAAAGAAAGACAGAGACACGTTTATGAAGGTACACAATAACGTTAATTGTGCAGCGTCCAAACTTAACACACGCCCACACACACACACGGACACACACACACGGACCCTCCTCCCATCACACCCACACGCAAACGCACCGCCCCCTCCCCTCACACGCCAGCACTAACAATTTATCACGCCCGAGGAACTATTGTAGCACTTCTTGTACCTGTCAACGCAGGAGGAGGGCAGAAACAGAATAAAAAGCGTACGCAGAAGCAGACACAAAGACAGATAGATGGAACACGGGGCTTCAAAGGACGGTTCACTCGGCCTTAATCGCTTCCATGTTTCCGAACTCTTCCTTGAACGAACCCACCCACATTACGCTGGAAATTTGAACCACGCAGCACTTTGTTGTAGCTTGACTAAATTACAGAAATTAGTGGGGTAAAGCGGTCCAATCCCTTCCCTTTCCCTTGCCTCTCTTTCCTCTCCCTTCCCTTCTCCTCTCTTCCTTCCCTTTCCTTTCCTTCCTCTTACCCTTCCTTCCCTCTCCTTATTTTCCCTTCCCTTTCCTTTCCTCTGATTTCCTTTCCTTCCTTTCCACTCCCTTCTCTTCCCTTCTCTTCCCTATCCTTCCTTTTCCTCCCTTTTCCTTCTCTTCCCTTTCCTTTCCTTTCCTTTCCTTTCCTTATCTTTCCTTTTCTTATTTCCCCCTCCTTTCCCTTTCCTTCCCTTCTCTTTCCTTCTCCTCCCCCTCTTCCCCTCCCTCTCTCCCTCTCCTCTGTTGTTTCCACTCCAACTCCCTTCTCTTTCCGATTAAATCCCATTCCTTATCTCCCTTCATCTTCCTTCATCTTCCTCTTTCTCCTCTTTCTTTTTCTCTTCTTCCTTTCCTCCTCTCCTCCTTGTTTCCACCTCCACTCACCTTTCTCTCCGTCTAAATCACCTTCTTTACCTTCAATCACCTTCTTTCTCTTCTTTCTTTTCTCTCTCTCTCCCTCCCTCCTTCCCTCCCTTCTATCATGCGTCATCCCCTTTTTCCTCTGCTCTCTTTCACTCTCCATCCCCTCCTTCTCCCTCTCCTCCATCTCTATCTCTCTTCCCACTTTTCTTTCCCTCCCTCTCCTTCATCTCTCATCCTCCATTCGTCTTCCTTCCCCTCACATTCTCCCTCCCATTTCTGTATTTCCCCTCACATTCTCATCCCACTGATCTCTCCTCTTCCTCGCACAGCATTCCTCCCTCTCCTCCCACTCCCTCCCCCATTCTCATCCTCGTACTCCTCTTTTCTCTCCTCTTTCCACTAGGTTCTCCTGTTACCTTCCTCCTCTTACTTCCATTTCTTACGTTCTATTCTCTTCCACCCTACTCCTGTTACGTGCCTCCCCTTTCTCCCTCCCTCCCTCCCTGCCTCCCTTTCTTCTTCTCTTACCTTTAGATAGCGTTTTTTCATTACCTCCTCCAATGTTTTTCTCTTCCCTGTAACTTCATCACCTTTCTCTTTCTCTCTCGCACCTGATTCTTTTCTCCACACCTGCCCTCTGTCCTCTCCTTGCGCCTCCACTTTGCTCCATTCTCACGTTCCCTTTCCCTCACACTCCCCACCCTTCTTCAAGCACCTTTTTTCACCTTTCCTGTTCTTTGTAGCTTCTCTCACACCCTATCCCTCCTCGCCTCATTCTTCTCCATTTGCAGTTTCTTTTAGTTTCCATTCCTCCTTGCTTCCTCTTTGCCCCTCTCTCTCTTTCTCTCTCTTCCAGTTTTCCTTCCTCTTCATCGTTGCCAACCTTTTCCTTTCTCTATCCCTCTCATTATCCTCACCCTATCTCACACCTTATCCCTCCTCGCCTCCTTCTTTCCCACTTGTAGTTTCTTCTTTCCCCATTCCTCCTTTCCCATCCCTTCCAGTTTTCCTCCCTCCTCATCCTTGCCTACCTTTCCCCTTTTCCCTCACTCTCGTTAGCCCCAATTTTCATACCTCTCTCCCTCTCCCTCTCTCTCTCTCCATCGTCCTCCCACGGTCTACAAAAGAGGTGGCAGGCGAAGTGAAGGCGTTGAGTTCTGCGTTTGAAAGTTGGCTGGATGGAACGAGGCCACAAGAATGCTATCCATCAACCGTAACTTTTTCATGGCTTCGGAAGAATATCAGACGCCGATGAAGGTAGCGTGAGCCTCGGGACGTGTGGCTGTAAAGGTCCCAGCGGCCGACAGTGTTCTAACGGAAAGTCGAAGTCAGGAAGGTGGACATGAGTAAAATATTCTTGTTCCTTTTGTGTCACGCATCTTTTTCATGGGTCCTCAACTCTCCTTCTTCCCCTTTTCCTTTTTCCTTCCCTTCCCCTTCAACAGCGCCTTCCGTTCTCTGCTGCTTTCACACAACGCTTACAAGGTCCTCATTTCGCCTAATCCTGCTGCAGTACCTTTTATTCGTGCGTCTTCGGCTCTCCTTCTTCCCCTTCTCCTGTTCCCTTCTCTTCCCCATCAGTGCGTCCCGTTCTCTGCTATTCTTACCAAACGCTTACTATCTCTTCATTCCTCTTGTTTCCACTACTTCCGCAACTCTCTCTCTCTCTCTCTCTCTCTCTCTCTCTCTCTCTCTCTCTCTCTCTCTCTCTCTCTCTCTCTCTCTCTCTCTCTCTCTCTCTCTCTCTCTCTCTCTCTCTCTCTCTCTCTCTCTCTCTCTCTCTCTCGCTTTCCTCTTTCCTCTTTATTCCAACCCCACAATTCCGGTTCGCTATATAGTATCCCCCCCACCCCCTCCCCTCCCGATCTCCTTTCTCCAATATTCCTCTTACTCCTTTGCTCCTAATTCTGGCTACAAATCCCATAAAAGGAAGGATCCCAATATCTCACTACTTTCACTCCCAGTTTCTGCTTCTCTTTCCTGTTCTCCGTTTTCCTTTCATTACCTTCATTTTCCTCTTCCTGTTTGGTTCTATTTTGTCACGGCTCCATCTGTTTCATTTACTGTCTTCTCTTTATGTTTACTCCTCGTTCCTGTTCCTCTTTTATTCACTTCGGTTTTCATTCTCGTTGGATTCTATTTTGTCATCGCATCATTCTACGCTACGTTCTGTTTCCTCCCTCGCTGAATTATCTCCAACTTCTATGTCTTCCACTATTACTACCTTCCCATGCTTTCCTCCTCCTCCTCCTCCTCCTCTCCTGCATCCCACGCTCTCCCATTTCCGTGTTCTCCACTATAACTACATTCACACGCATCCCACTCCCCTCCTTCCCTCCAAGCAGTGCCTCTTACTTCCGTGTCCTCCACTAACCACTCAGCGTTCCCCTCACAGCCTCCTTCCCTCGACCCTGGTTCATCCGCTCCCCGCCCCGCCTAATCCTTCCCTTCCTTACGGCCTTTCCATTCTCATCACCCGTCACCTGCACGCCAAAATGGAATATAATGAAACGAAACAAGAATTAATTGTCCCTGCGAAGATTGTGAGGGATTAAAAGCGAGCGAGCGAGAGAGAGAGAGAGAGAGAGAGAGAGAGAGAGAGAGAGAGAGAGAGAGAGAGAGAGAGAGAGAGAGAGAGAGAGAGAGAGAGAGCACAGGGAGGGAACAAAGCGCCGGAAAATTTACGAAAGAGCATTGCAGGCAGCGGGAATGGAGAGGTGAGAGACCAACGTGGGGGAGAATGTATACAAGAAAACAACTTTTTTTTTCCTTTTTACATTTTCTTTACTCTCTCTCTCTCTCTCTCTCTCTCTCTCTCTCTCTCTCTCTCTCTCTCTCTCTCTCTCTCTCTCTCTCTCTCTCTCTCTCTCTCTCTCTCTCTCTCTCTCTCTCTCTCTCTCTCTCTCTCTCTCTCTCTCTAATTACCAGGAGGTCTCGCTACAACCCGTTCGTTCTGTCCAATAACCTCGTGAACACAATGGTGTCTACGCTCACCATCTTCCGGGCAAGAAAGTGTCGCCATGGAGACCCCGAGCTGGAGTCACACTGGGGGACTTATTGGATGCTGGCTAAGGAGAGAAAGAGGAGGAGGGCTAGGCTGGCAGGATGGTACAGGGCCACGTCTTGGGGTCATATTCTTAAACATTTTCCAAGAGCACATAATTTGCAAAGGTTTTCGTAGGCGTTGTGGACATATCCAAGGTTAGTTTTGCGACCCTTGTGGTAGTTTGATCCTTCTTCTGTACCGTGAACCTACAAAACCACTCATCAGAACCTTACTGATCTGAATTGTTGGCCTTTGAAAATAGTTGGTGTGAGAGTGGAAGCTTTTGACAGTACCGACCTTTATTTACCTTGTGATTTGCGAGTGGGGAGGAAAGGAAAGGAAGAAAGGTTTGCAGATTCTGATATCGCGGGAAGCACAGATGAAGGTACGAGATGGAGGGAAAGGAGATGAAAGGTTTAGCAGCGGGAAAAGGAAGGAGGAAGGGGACGAGACACTGTTGAAAGATAAAGTAAATGAAAAATAAAAGAAAGCAGTCCCTCAGCTATAAAAGTGGAAAAGAGAGATAAGGCAGAGAGAGAAAGAGTAAGATAAGAGAACGGGTGGGAGGAAAAGAGAGAGGAAAGTGGGAGGGAAGGTAGGGAGACAAAGAGAGAGAGAGAGAGATAGGGAAATAGAAACATGTGGGAGGAAAGGGGATGGAGGGAGAGAGAAAGGGGGAGAGGTGAGGAGAGAGGAGGAATGGAAAACAGAGAGAAAGAGAGAGATGGGAACAGGGATGGTTGAATTGGAAAGACGGAGGGATAGGAAAGGCAACAGAGAGGGAGAAAGGAGGAGAGGTGAGGAAAGAGGAGGATTAGAAAACAGAGAAAGAGAGACGATTGGAAGCAGGGGAGGATGGAACAGAGGGAGGGAGGCAAACGAGAGGAGGAAACAGAGGGAAGAGAGAAGGGACGGAGGAAAGGCAGAGAGTGAGTGAGTTAGGGAGTAGGATGAACGCAACACATGTACACCTACGTCTGTCTGTCTGCCGCTGTGTCTATATGTACCTTGTTAATCTTGACGGTCATGTGTGTTCGCGCTAAGAAAAATATGATACACTTTTTGCCTCGCTCTTCGCCCTCATTTCAAGGTGGAGCAGTTTTCATTTCGGCGACCGACCGGGAAAATGAAAACGAACGCGAAAAAATGAAAAGGTGTGCGTCAGAGTGCAACAACGCAAATGCAGTACGCCAGGTGGAGATTCATGAGGTTTTGAAATTAGTGCGCTGCTTTTCGGACTGTAAGCCTCGCTCTCTGTCTATCTACCCCTCGTTCTCTCTCTTACCCACACTCACACATGCTCGGAAATTCTACCTACCTTTCTTTCCCTCATACACACAAACACACGGACATACACGGGCATTCTATCTACTTATTTTCCTCTTTCTCTCTCATACACACGTACACGAACATACTCGTGCCGGCTATGTGACTACTGAGGGGTAACCGCAAAAACCTGACGCTGGTGATATATTTTTCTCTCTCATTCATATACACACCCACCCACTCACTCTGGCTACGTGGCTACTGAGGGATAACCGCAGCAACCTGGCTTCGGTGATGTGTTGGTGTGTTTGCCAAGTGAAAAGAGCCGCCTGCCGCTGCCTGACGCTAGAAAACAAAGCGCGCCGAGAGGGGCCAGCAGGGCGGAGATGTATTGTTAGCGGGATGGAGGCCGGCATGACCCGACGCTGAAGTAATTACAATGATACATAGCGGCGGGGGCTGGAAGTTACATGGATAGATAGGTAAAGAAATAGCCGGGTATGTAAACGAGTAGATAGACAGAGAACGTGATGAATTGTTAGAGGTAAATGGAAACGCACACCCACACATACACACACACACACACACACACACACACACACACACACGCACGCACGTACTACACGCACACACACACACACACACACACACACACACACACACACACACACACACATACACACACACACACACACACACACACACACACACACACACACACACACACACACACACACACACACACACACACACGTACTACACGCACACGCATACACATGAATTCGAATCGCTATAGAGATGGATTCATGTTGTTGTAAGGGTGGCAAAAATAGATACATGCAACACACGGGAGCAGCCTAATCGTTACCACACATCCGCTGCCCAAACCAACAGCGTAATCAGAGGCAGAGGAGCGAGAGGAAGCGAGCGATGGCTGTGTTACGCGGACTCACCCTGAACAGCCGGGATCCGAACAGCCTGTGGGCAGGACTCGGCTGTGCACCTTCCCTGAACCTGAAACAAAAATACAATTAATCAAACAGTGGTTATAACGTGGCGATTCTATGAGCATCGTTTACAAACGATAATACCTCTGAAAAGATACAAATGAAGCTTGCTATGCTGTATCCATGTTTATTCTATTACAGTAAAGAGACACTCTAATACAAAACAAAGAGAGAAGGCCCGAAAACACAGCTGCTACAAAAAGAGGACAGGGAGGAGTTGCAAAAGAGGGTGTTCCATTTAGATTGGATTGATGCGCCACTCTTGAAAGCGTGTGAATTGTGAAAAGGAGAAAATACAGACGAAAGAAAGCTGTTCCAAGGTTAACCAGGGAAAAGGATGAAAGAATAAAGAATAATAGCTAACTCTTGCCTGAGTAAGTTGGACAGCATTTAGATGAGCTGAAGTTAGAAAGTCGTGTTAATTTAGACCGCGTGGAATGTGGAAGCATGTAGTTAGCAAGTTCAGAATAGCCGTTAGCAAATGTAATACTATATAGAAAAGCTGCGAATACAAGCATGAATTCGTAAATATAAATTTATGTTATTGCTACACACATAACTATTCAGTAATATTATTTGCAGCAAAACTATGCGTGTGCCTCATATCTACAATTTTCGCCTGTCACCACCACTCAGTTCCGCCATTGCTGGCTTCCGGGCAAACATCCAGCTCCCTGCCTAATGAGGAGCGCTTTATTTATGTCTCTGCCTCCTGCAAACACGAGCCAAGAAGTTACGTTCCTAATCCTTAGATGCCCTCGAGCTCGTCTTGAGCCGCCCCCTCACCCGTGCCTGCCACACCCTGATTCAGCCACACCAAGGCCTTGACTCATAAAGACTCAACCACATTCTGACTCCACCAAACCCTTACTCAGCCACACACCGCCCTAGCCATTCCCTTACTCAGTCCCACCCTGACTCAACCACACCTAACCCATGCCACACTTCGACCTATCCACCACACCCAGAGTCAACCACCTCCAAAACACACCCGTCCACCTTCTCTTCACCTCTTCACCCCGCTGCCCCGCCACGCACACGCTCCAGAAGTGCTGCGCATATGTAATCATGGACCTCTTACATATATGGACGTTCTGGGACCTTTTCCTAAAACTTTCCACGGCGGATGCGCTCACCTTGGCAAATTGGAGCGTTATACTGCTAAAAAGAAACAGTTTACGTGGAGATTGCAGGAGTAATACATACAGAAAGAGAGAGAGAGAGAGAGAGAGAGAGAGAGAGACTAGACACTTTTTTTTATATTCCTGTGACCACAATCAGTCCCCAACAAAACACTCCGCCCACTGAAAGACGACACACACGCTGCGGACAAACATATTTTTCCTCCTAAAACACACACACCAAAAAAATTCGTAATATTTTTCAACGCTTTACCTTTCCCCCTCGCGTCCGGGACCTTTTTATGGTACTTTTTTTTCCATCACACCGCCTCATCACCTCTCATCTTAACTGTCCTTGCCACCACCACCACCACCACCACCGCCAGGACTCTCACCACCCTTCTGTCCTTCCCTTCCCTGCCCTGCAACACCCCGCAACACTTCAGTTTTCCCCTTGGGTTTATGGGTGTTTATGACTGCGTGTGTTGTTTCTCTCTGTTATTCGCGTTTGTATTACTAGGGAGACAAAACCAAGTGTACGTCTGTGGGGGATTGCATGTCTCTGTGTGTGTGTGTGTGTGCGTGTGTGTGTGTGTGTGTGTGTGTGTGTGTGTGTGTGTGTGTGTGTGTGTGTGTGTGTGTGTGTGTGTGTGTGTGTGTGTGTGAATGTGTGTGTGTGCTTAAATCATAGTATCATACCTGTCTGTTACGTGTCATATCTTCTAACTTCTTTTTTTGCAGCAAGGGATGTAGTTCAAGGGCACAAAACAAGGACATCAACAAACAAAAGCCAGCAATACTCTCCTCCGACAAAAGAAAAACGAAGGAGAGGCCAGAAGAGAGGTCAATATCGAGGTGGAGAGGTGTTAGTGGAGCATAATATGGATAAACAAACGTAAAAAAGACTAATAAACCTAACTCACCTATACGCCCCAAGCGGTTCACCGTCTCATCCTTATTTTTCCTTCCCTTCACATACCTTTTTTCCCTTACAGATAATCCCCCTCTGGTAATATCTCGAGCGTCCCTTCTTCCGCCCCATAAAACGAGACACACACACGATCACTGAAGGGGAGGGAAACTTACTGCCGCTCTGCCATGCTCCACACGCAAAAACACTCACCTATACAATCTTTTAAGGCCCGCGAACGCTTGCTTCTGAATAGTAATCACCCCCAACGCCTGGATGACCCCGTAAAAGGTATGTTTGAGGGTGTAATGTCACGTTCCTCAGTCCAGGGATGCGGCGAGGAGAAAAGTCCGGTAATTAAGTGTAAGCAGGTGATGTTAACGGCGCTCACTCCTCCCTCGTTATCAGAGTTTTAGGGGACTAAGGGGTGATTATTCCGTTTTTTTAGTCTTCCCTTCAGATCTCCATGCTTCGTAACAACTGATGGAGGGGAATAGCCGTCTCGTTACACTGATCATTTTCTTCAACTTTTAACGATCCTGAATTACGGTGTTGAGGAGAATAACATATGACACCGGAGTTATTATGCAAGATTATATAAACTACATGGTAATTAGCACCCAGAAGAGCAGGAATTGGGTGAGGGAGACACGAACATCTTTTTGGTAAGGTTAATAATGATTATCTTTTCATGGAGTCCTTTGCAAAATTAATCTTATATTTTACGTCAACAGCATTGGTCTCCGAATACACAGAACAATATCATCTTGCATTTCTTTATCCGTGCAGTTCAAATCATAAACGTCCTCCTCCTCCTCCTCCTCCTCCTCCTCCTCCTCCTCCTTCCCGCCTTTCATTCCAGTTCCCAGATGAAGAGCTTGATGAGGGGTTAGATAAGTATTGTACTACCAACGTGGCTAAGGAAACACGAAGAACATAAACTCGAGGAAGAAGCAATTATTAAAAGAAGAACAACAGTACCAACAGAAATTACGAAGGGGAATAATAAGTAAAGAAGTACAGTAACAGCAACAACAAAAAAGCATCACTAACAACAACAACAAAATATACTTCATGTCATAAGGAGATGGGGAGTGTAATCAATTATCTCTCTCGCGTTCTCTTTCTCTTTCACTCGCTTATTCACGAACTCTTGGGTAAACGGTTTTATTCACTAGATTATTCATACCCATACTGTCTGTTTATCAAGTTATTTTATGTTGTTGATTGGAAACTTGAAGAGGCACTGACAGATAAATAACCTCAGACAGACAGACAGACAGACGAGCGGCCAGAGAGGGGGACAAGAAACCAAAACAAACCTAAGAAATCCCAAAATATAACCATTATTAGCAGAAACCTTCCAAAATCAACGGACAGATAGGGAGACAAGAAACCAAAATAAAACTAAGAAAACACAAACTATATCCACTACCCACAGAGACCTTCCAAAAGCAGAGAAAGAGACAGGAAACCAAAAATTAACCAAAGAAAGCACAAACTATATCCATTACCCACAGAAACCTTAAAAAATCAACGGGCTGAGAGGGGGACAAGAAACAAAAACAAAACTAAGAAAGCACAAAATATATCCATTACCCACAGAAACCTTCCAAAGTCAACAGACAGAAAGGGGGACAAGAAACCAAAACAAACCTAAAAAAAGCACAAACTATATCCATTACCCACAGAAACCTTAAAATATCAACGGGCTGAGAGGGGGACAAGAAACCAAAACAAACCTAAGAAATCACAACATATATCCATTACCCACAGAAACCTTAAAAAATCAACGGGCTGAGAGAGGGACAAGAAACCAAAACAAACCTAAGAAAGCACAAAATATATCCATTACCCACAGAAACCTTCCAAAGTCAACGGACAGAGAGAGGGACAAAAAACAAAACAACCCTAAGAAATCACAACATATATCCATTACCCACAGAAACCTTACAAAGTCAACGGACAGAGAGAGGGACAAAAAACAAAACAACCCTAAGAAATCACAACATATATCCATTACCCACAGAAACTTTCCAAAGTCAACGGACAGAGAGGGACAAGAAACCAAAACAAACCTAAAAAAAGCACAAACTATATCACTTTTTTTTACAACAAAGGAGACAGCTCAAGGGCACAAAAAAAAGGAAACAATAATAAACAAAAGCCCGCTACTCGCTGCTCCTAAAAGAGAATCAAAAGAGGTGGCCGAAAGAGAGGTCAATTTCTGGAGAAGAAACCTCCCTCACAGAAACCTTCCAAAATCAACGGGGAAAAGAGGGAGACAAGAAACCAAAATAATACTAAAAAAAACACAAAATATAACCCCCACTCACAAAAACCCTTCCAAAATCAACCTCCATCAAGCAATCAAACGCCGAGGGTATCACAAAGCCATAAAAATATTCCCACGCTCCCCCAAAAGATTATTTCCAGATCAAAGGAGCACGCACGCTATCGTTTTCATATTGCTCGAGTCAGCGGAGGCGTTAAGATATCGAAAGGAGAATTAAGGTGGCTGGAGAGTGCTCGCCTTTCTCTTTCTGGTCGGCGTGAAGGTAGGAATATTCACGTCCAGGCGATGTAAGAGTTATAATGAATGTTTTTTTAGTGATTCTCTCTCTCTCTCTCTCTCTCTCTCTCTCTCTCTCTCTCTCTCTCTCTCTCTCTCTCTCTCTCTCTCTCTCCCCCCAACTTGCAAAATGCCTGTCAGGTCTGCTCGCTCATATAAGTTACTATTATTGTTATTGGCGATCCTGCTTTTAGTTTCTTGGTAACAGCCGCGCGCCACTTCTTTTCGGGCCTTTATTGAAAACTTTCCCCGATAGTGATTTTAAAAGCAATTCTGTTTCTTTTGTTCGCGGGAGTTTTTTTTCTCTTTTTTTTCACCGTGTAACTGACTTCTCTTTGTGTGGTGCCTCCATTCATCCTCTGGCTGCGTTTTTATTTTCATTCGTCTATGTGAAACCCTCTATAAAACTGTTTGCCTTTTGAGTGAGTGGTCGCCTCTGTTTGTCTCTATTTGTACTTCTAGGAACGTGAATTTAAGTCTAATATACTTGCTCTTCCTCTACTCTATCTCTCTGTCCAAATGTTCCTGTGAAACTAATGCGAATATACATTTTATTCGCTTGAGATATTTCGTCCAGTTAGTAGTCTTTGAACGTGTCTCCCTCCTATTATCTTTCGACGGCCTAGTAATACCCTGACAATGTTCAATATATTCGTGCTATTACAATCTTTCCCGACGCTAAGTACTGCGCATGTTAAGTCCACCTCGCCACCTCAGCCAACGAGCTCCGCGGTGATGCTTTCGTTACCTTGGCCATATCTATAAACATTTCGGCGCCCAGGTACATATTTTTTACATGGTATTTGTATGAGTTTTTGGGCATTTCCAGGGGTAGTTTAATGACCTTAGTGGTAGTCTGATCCTGTTTCTTTACTATGTACTTTAATAACACTCATTATAACCCGATTTATCTCCTTTATGGCTTTTGGAAATAGTTTATGTGACAGCCAGAAGCGTCTAAGGACACCGACCACTGTCTTGCCCTCGCCCATCCCTCCCAGCGCCTTCCACTAGGTCAGGTGCTCCCCGCGGCGCCTGGTGCGAAGGTCCTTGTTTCCTCCGCCTAAATTCCTCTCATTCAGACTAACGAGACTAACTTTGCTTCTGCGTGAATTTCCCGAAGCGTATTATACTTTACTCTGTCTTTGTAGTGCGCGCTTGTTTGTGTTAGCGCTCCACGGCTTCGGGTGTTATTAGCGCTGCATACACACGCACACACACACGCACAGACCCCTCTCCAGCTCCTCCACCCCACACACGCACACTAAGACGGAGAGAGACAGAGCGACACACACAAACAGAAAACTTCCAACTGTCGTGAATATAATCAACAATGCAACGCCTTCATGAACTCAACTTTCCTTTACAGCTGAGCGAGGGGACTGCAAACAAGTACTGACCTTTCTCAATGGCATGGCGCTGAAGAAAACCCGCAGCCACGAGGTAAATTAGGAAATCATTACACACACAAGCCAGGAACGCGCCGCTCCTCTAACGAGGGGGGAAGTGTGCCAGGCGGCCGCTTGAGGATGCAACGAGGAGCCAGATGAAGTGTTTTAGGATTGCTGGAGGCTTTGTATTTAAAAGGCCAAGGATGCAGGGGTGGTTGAGGGGGGAGGGGGGGGGGAGGGAGGGAAGAAGGTGCATGTGTGTGCGTGTGTGTGAGCGAGTTTTACATCCCCGCGACAGAGGTAAGCATATCCTGCTCACCTGCCTCGCGAAAGATTGATTCAGGTATGAGCGTGGTGGTGCAGTAGGGCTTATTTATTCAGACTCCGTGCAGGTGACTTTCTCGAATCTCTTTGCGTCACGAAAATGCAAGGGACCGAAGGTACTAATGCCCATGTGTGTGTTGGTTATGGAGTCAGATATATATGCAGACAATCAGACCGGGACATTCACAGGAAGAAAAATGAGGCAAAAAGAGAAAGAGAAAAAAAGAGAGAGAGAGAGAGAGAGAGAGAGAGAGAGAGAGAGAGAGAGAGAGAGAGAGAGAGAGAGAGAGAGAGAGAGAGAGAGAGAGAGAGAGAGAGAGAGAGAGAGAGAGAGAGAGAGAGAGAGAGAGAGAGAGAGAGCACAGATGGATGGCTATTTTCGATATGGGTGCCTGAACTTTGGCAATCTATCACAGACAAGAGAGAGAGAAAAAAAAAGGAGGAGGAGGAGGAGAAGGAGGAGGAGGAGGAGGAGGAGGAGGAGGAGGAGGAAGAGAAGCAGGAGGGGGCTCAGGGGGCTACGAAAGCGTGTAGAGGAGAAACATCAGAGCAACAAGACCTCTTAGTTATATCACGTAAGTCACCGGAGCCACGATAAACAACAACACAAATATCGGCCTTGAAGAACAACAATATGCTCACGCTATCGTAAGGCACGCTCCGCCGGGAATGGCTCAACGCTCATGCAAAGTGAGTTAAGGCACCGTGAACATTCAACTTTACTGTGGCCATACGTTACACTTGTGGCCGTGAGAAATACCGTCTGCCTAGGTCCTCCTTCTGGCGCACTCGTTCTATACTCGGTCCATAATACAAGTACTTCATCTGAGTCACCCTTGATAATCCCCTTAATCCCGATATTGACCTCTCTTCTGGCCTTTCGTTCTGTTTTCTTACACTATATACCTTTGGCTGTGATAAATATCCTTTACCCAAGTCCTCCTTCTGGCGCAGTTGTTGTATACTCGGTTCCTAATACAAGCACTTCATTAGAGTCTCCTTTGTTAAACACCTTAAATTCCGAAACTGACCTCTCTTCTGACCTTTCGTTCTATTTTCTTACGCAGTGCACTTGTGGCCGTGAGAAATACCCTCTGCCCAAGTCCTCCTTCTGACGCAGTTGTTGTATACTCGGGTCCTTAATACAAGCACTTCATTTGAGTCCCCCTTCTTGATCCCCTTAGTCCCAAAGTCGACCTCTCTTTCGGCCTCTCGTTCAGTTTTATTTTGTTGGAGCAGCGTCAAGAGGGCCTTTTTGTTACTGTTTGTTGCTTTTGCCCTTGAGCTGCCTCCCTTGCCGTAAAAATAAACACCTTATTCAAATCCCCCATGCAATCAACATACAACTCCCCACACAGTCTCACGCACCCAATAACGGCCTGATACTCCTTACCTATGAATGTTGAGAGGGTTTCCATGACCTCCTCTGCATAAAACTCACAAAATTAAATGAACAGTGACTACCAATCTCCAAGCAGTCTACGTACAAATCCACACACAATCTCACGCACCTACGAAAGACCCGATATTCCTTACTTATGAATTCTTACGAGTGTTTCCGTGCCCTTCTCTGCATAAAATTCGGCAAAAGAAACGAACAGTGCCTGGTCTGTTTACGCAATCCCCACGCTGAGCCTTTAGCTACAAAACCGCAACAGGAAGAAGGAAAAATGAGACCAGAGCAAATAATTAACCATTCCGCAAAACAGTGTAATCTAAGCCTCCTAATTATGCAGCATCAACCAAGCAAGCAAAGGACGAGTATT
This sequence comes from Eriocheir sinensis, assembly GCF_024679095.1. Lineage (NCBI taxonomy): Eukaryota > Metazoa > Arthropoda > Malacostraca > Decapoda > Varunidae > Eriocheir > Eriocheir sinensis. The sequence goes on from NC_066520.1 coordinate 17,319,658, forward strand.
ATTTTCACCCGAACTAAATACTGATCTGCATATTGATAGGAGAGATGGATTACTACACTTCCATGGACTGTTAGGTGAGTGCATATAGTTTAATACGCCCGTCCCTTCGCTTTGTATCATATAACAGAGCCCCAGATAATCCGAAAAGTCTGTTCTAGGATTATAAGTGAATATTGCAAAACTGTAAGTGAACGAAGATTGATAGAGAGATAGAGAGATAGATAGATAGATAGATAGATAGATGGGTAGACAGAAGGGAGAAAGAAAGAATGGAAGAAAGAAAGGATGGAAAAAAGAAAGGAAAGAAAGCAAGAAAGAGAGAAAGTTACAAAGATCGTGTGAAGGAGAGAGAGAGAGAGAGAGAGAGAGAGAGAGAGAGAGAGAGAGAGAGAGAGAGAGAGAGAGAGAGAGAGAGAGAGAGAGAGAGAGAGAGAGAGAGAGAGAGAGAGAGAGAGAGAGAGAGAGAGAGAGAGAGAGAGAGAGAGAGAGAGAGAGAGAGAGAGAGAAGAGGGAGAGAAGACACGAGAAGAGAGAGAGAGAAGACAGAGAAGAGTGAGAGACTGAGTGAGAGAAGAAAAAGTGACGTTGGTAAGGGGGGAAGGAAATGGGACGACAGGGAAACAGCGAGACCAGCGGAGAAAGTTAGCCACCGGTATGGAGGAGCAGCCCGCGGCAATACCTATCAAAACTTGTGCTCGGGAAACCTTGCGACGGTGAGCCACGAAGCAGCTGGAGGAGACGGGGAGCGGGTGAAACACGTGCGTCAGCCGGATATACATAAAGCTTGACTTGACCATATTGTGTGTGTGTGTGTCCGAGCTGTTCTTTACACGTTCCAGGAAAGAGCAAATGATAAGTTGTTCTATTTTTTTTTTATCAGCATAATAGCACCTGATATTGACCTCTCTTCTGACCTCTCGTTCCTTTTTTCTTTTATTGGAGAGATGCCTAGCGGGGTTTTTATATTGCCATTTTTTTTTCTGTTTTTGCTCCTGCGCTGCCTCCCTTGCTGTAAAAACAATCCATGTTAGTGGGTGGAGTATGGGTGACTTTTTTGTATCCTTTAGCCCCAATAACAGACTGTGGAGTGTAGAGAGTAATAAAAAAGAGTTGAAGGTAATACAACGCTGGTGTTTTATTTATATATCCATCACGGGTAGATTAATTATAGATAGATAGATAGATAAATAGATAGATAGATAGATAGATAGATAGATGGATAGATAGATGGATATAAGAAAGAAAGAAAGAAAGAAAGAAAGAAAGAAAGAAAAACAGAAAGAAAGAAAGAAAAGTGAGGGAAAGTGATAAAGATCGAGTGAATAATAGACTTTACAGAGTAGGGGATGCTAATAAAAGGGTTGATGGGAGTAGAGGTTAGGTCAAACTTCATATGGTAACATATCACCGGTGCACAAGGGGGTGAACTTCGCTGTTGAGATTGAAAGAAACAGAATATCACAGTGTCATATTTCAGGCAGACATATGGACTATCCCTCCTTCTCTACCTCCCTACCTACATATCTATTTATCTATCTACCTGGAGCAAGCGCAAAACACACACACACACGCACATAAAACCAGGGAGGAGCGAGGTAGCGAGGTATATGGCAAGGGGACAAAAGAGCCGAGGTTTCTTTTTAACGAATGTAGAGTGCGTGTGTTATTACTTGGCAGCCCGGTGATAGGGAGTGTATAGATAGTCCTGGCGCTCTCGTATATCCTGGGAGGCGGGTGACAGCGGCGGGAGGGAGACGGAAGGCAGCGGTGGGATGGTGGCGGTAGTGCTGGTGGTGGTAGAGGTGGTGGCTACGATACCTGGCTTTATGCTGTTTGCGCGGCAGTAAAACATAATTGTACGCTTTATCATGGGACCGTATATGTGTGTGGAGTGTGTGGGAGAGAGAGAGATAAATAGAGAGAGACAGAAACAGGAAGAAAGTGGGGATGAGAGAGGAGAAAACAAGCAAGCAAACAATCAAGGAAGCAATGAATCGAGCAAGCAAGAACGAGGGATCGAAAGAAAAAAAGAAAACGAGAGATAAATAAAGAAGGAAAGAACGATAGAAAGAGAGAAAGAAAAAAAAACGAAAGAAAGAAAGAGAAAAAAGAGATTAAGAAAAAAAGAAAAGATAGAAAGAGACGAATATTTCCGGAAAGAGAAATAAAAAAACGGAGGAAACGAGAGACAGGAGAGAACAGGAATAAAAAAAGAACGGATAAAAAGGAAAAGGAAAAAGAACAAAGTAACTGAGGGGAAAAATAATGAAAACGAGATTACAGTGACACGAAAAAAAAAAATAGACAGACGCAAGGTGCAGAAGACAGACCAAAGAATTCAATAACCCAATAAAACTTTGGAACATATTGAGAGGGTAAGACGCAATATTTCCACCTGCACACGAACTACCCCTCCCCCCCCCTCCCACATACACACACGCACACACGCTAGTCATCACACGTGCATGGTCACTGCCCGCGAGTCACCTGCCCCGATCCCAACATCTACGCCATCAATAACAACATGATATCCGTCGCCATAACAGCGTCAAGGTGGCAGAAATGCGCGCCTCTCGTTTGCTCTAACCGTGTTGTTGTGTTCACGCTTATTTCCTGTTGTCTCGACCCGCGACAATGTCAAACCCGTGCTAGCAAAGCTATTGATATTCTCAAATAAAGGTCTTTCATATGAAATTCTAATAACTATGACTAATACAAACATGCGTGACAAAGAATTGAATACATAGGAAACGTTGCACGAATACGTAAATGTGTTGCTGCGATTTCCATACAAAATCTTTCGGTTTTGAGCCCTGATGTTATAATATATCTCCCTTAAAAATATAGGACTGGCGGCGCTCTCTTCGCGGCGGCTACCGAGGTGCGTGCCACATTATGGAACCAATGATAACACATGACTGTACATTTGCATGTACATACATACGTACATAAGGATATATATACTGACCCGATTTTAACTGAAAGATTTCGTTATGTCGTTTTAATCAACCACACATTAGAGGAAGATTAATATTTCAAACTCTGAAGTTTCGCGAAGCGAGTCCCTCTCGTCATATTTTGAGTACTTTACGACAGGTCGTGCACCAGCCGCGCGTCCGCTGCCTGATTCGCGCCGTGTCCTGCAGCGGCTAATGGCAGTACAGAGTTTTGTGCTTTGGCCGTGGAAATTCATGATAATAAAATTACACGAGCATTTTTTTTGGAAATGTCAGAACTTTCATATAAAATATCTAAAACATAATAACGCATATGATATTAGCTTCACAAAATATTTTTACATTTATCAGGAGTAAGATTTCACTTCAGTGTTAATAATATTTACCACAACGGAGCCAAAATGCTGTAAAGCTACATTAGCGCATACTAAAACAGTGATTTTGTTATTTGCATGTCTTGCGGAGCTTTGTATAAATAAAGGATTATATCTATATGTATGTATATATATATATATATATATATATATATATATATATATATATATATATATATATATATATATATATATATATACATATATATATATATATATATATATATATATATATATATAAATTTACATTTTCTGTATAACATTTTCCAACAATGATGAAAATGAAAACACGACTGCACAGCATGAGGACCAAAAATATGTTCGAGGTGCGGACCCTCCATTTTGTGACAACAGTAAAAAGGTGTCCTGTGTACCAATTACTGCATCATTAGTGACCGCGGGGCTGACATCCTTATCATTTTTTTGAGGTTATTTAAGCGATGCGCCACAGAAGGTTTGAAACGAGTGCGCCTGTGTTCTCAAATCAACTTATTTTCATAGTTAGATAATCAATTCCTAAAGGTTTAATAATACATAGCATCCGTAAGATAATATTTGATGCATTTTGGCCTTGTTGAAAAATATACTCATAGTCCTAGTCCTTCCCCCACAGAAACTCACATAAGTCATCCTTCTGTTTTTCCTTGATGTTTTCTGCAAAAGCGAGCGTCGACATGAGCCAACCAACACCAACACTTCGTAATTGACGGCAGTCACTCATCGTCTGTCTTCCCTGGAAACTGTTATCTGTACAAACACACGCATCACTTTTACCCAACACCATCCCTTCCTTGCGTCCACCTGCGTGTTTGTGTTGGTCAGGTCCCGTGCATCATTAGAGCCATCACCTGTGGGAAATACCTGCTCACCTCACCTCTCCCTTTGCTCAGATTATTTGTTCTCTAATGAAGTAACAGCTGCTCAGGCGTGGAGGACTAGTGTGTGCAGCGGGAGACTCCAGAACCTGCCTCTGCCTCACTTCCCATCTAGACACTTCAGTTCACGGTGCATCATAAACTTCTCCTTTTACCTTTGCTCTTCCTTTTGGTTTTCCATCTCCTTTTCCTTTTCCTTACTTTTACCTTTATCTTTACCTGTTCCATTTCCTTTTCCTCCTCCTTCTCCTCCTTCTTCTTCTTCTTCCTCCGGTTTGTCCCTCTTACAGGTCACCACAGCGGATCAACTCTCCCCACCTCTATTTATTTTCTGCCTCTTGCTGTCACTTCAACTTCCTGCATACTCTCCTCTATAACGCCCATGAATCCCCTCCATGGCCTTCCTCTTCTCCCTGACAGTTCCATCCTCAGCATCCTCCTTCCGACATATTCTGCATCTCTTCTCTGTACATGCCCAAACCATCTTAGTCTTCCCTCTCATCGTAAACATGGGCAGGTTTTCAATTGATGTTTTGTGCCTCGGTTTCTTATATGTACATGACTCTCGGGACTACGGAAGGGGTGAGACAAGGTGAATTCAGGTAGGAAAGACAAAACCAGAGTGGCGGGGAAGGTGGTGATGGAAGAGTTGCTGCAGTGTTGATGTGATCTTTTTCCCACGCACGAGTACAACAATGATATGAGCAGAAAGATTTTTTTTTATATATATACACATATAACTCCCCCGTTTTATACTTTATTGCCATTTCTGGGACGTAGAATAAAAAAAAAAAAAGGTCATCGTTTTCTTCACTTTTACGACTAACTCTTTCAACAACGGAATGGCATGACACCATCAAAAGTCATGGCATTTATTTCCTTCTGCCGTTGACTGCCATATTTCTCTTTTAATGGAGGGAGTAATGGAGGGGGCAGAAGTAACGTGTACATGCCTTTTTGTGCCGAGCCTGCTGCTGCTGCCTCGTGCTATGTAAATAAATCGCTTTCATCACCCTGAAGCCCGACACTTCCCTTTGGCCTGGTGCTGCCTAACCCTGTAACCAATTACTCTACGAAAAAGTTAAAGTGATTCCATGTTTGAGGAAGCACTGGTAAAACGGTTATGTATACTTTTTAATAGAAATATATAAAAAAAACGTTTCTGGAAGTGTTAATATTTCTTCAGGACAGTTTTGAAGTTATGATCAATGAAGGAAAATTTGAAATAACTGTATAAGCTGAGCGGTAAAATGTTTTAAGAAGCACTGATCAGAGTTATAATTATACTTTTTAATAGAAATAGAGAAAAAAAACTTCTGAAACGGTAATACTCTTCATGGCAGTTTCGAAGTTGTGATTAATGAAGAATAATGTAAACTAATTGTATAAAATGAGCAGTGAAATGACTCAGGCCCTTTACACCGCCTCCGCCTCGTGTGGTTGAGAGTGTGATGACTCAAAATCTCTGCGCCAGGAACACCGCGCTAATTAATCGTTGCTCATCACCATAATCTATCATCCCTCGCCTCCCAAGACACTCATCTATAAACCAACATCACGAGGGAACGAATATTAGCATCAAATACGCTCCCACCGCCTTTACCGACCCCCGTTCATTTCCTTTCGGCCGGTTTAACCCTCCGCTTCGTCTGTACAAACAATACTCGTAGTTTGAATTATTAAGAACAAGCGCTTCAAACATCCTAGCTTCGTATTCAGATCCAGGAAACATTACCGCACAGTTACCGTGTTATTGTCTTGGAACACAGAATAGTTTGTTCTTGTAAGTCCCCGACCATGCAACGAAGTGAAGCAGTTTATGCACACACCTCCGCTTTGAGACGAAAATGGTACGATGAATCTGAGTGTAGTTGAGGAAGGAGGCAGGACTGGACAGGGCTGGGGAAGGCAGGAGAGGGCATCGTGGGGTTCCATTCTCATCAGCAACTCAAAATGATGATATTGAGGTAAACGCAATACAAATTTGTAGTCCACTTAACATCTCAAGCACGCACTGAAATCTAAGAGGCGGAAGTAGTAACAGCGATCCTTTTTTTCCCCGGTGCGCCTCGCTCAGCATTGATTCGCCGGCTTCAATGACCCACTCAACCTCTGGGGTCAATAGCGTCCTCAGCCTGACGACCCCACTCATTAGAAATAATACTCCCGGCCTCAGAAAGACTCCGGAGCAAAGTAAGTTACCGAGGCAGCGAGTGGAAAAAGAAAAACTATCGGGTTAATATGCAAGAATGAGTCTGCGGAATAGAAACCCGAGAACCAACAGGTGTGGAAGGTCGCAGCTCTTCTTTGTGTTGCCAGGCTTAGAACGGAGGACTGGAAGGAGAGCGGCCAGGGCGGTGAGGGAAGGGCGACGTGCTGTGGGCGTTGACGAGTCTTTATGGCAACCCTGCATCCGTATTCATGGCGGTAGCGTACGAAAAAATGACCTTATAAGCATTCGTGTGTGTGTGTGGTGGGGGATGAGGGGGTGGGGGAATGGGGGACGGGGGTCTGTGTATGTGTGTGTGTGTGTGTGTGTGTGTGTGTGTGTGTGTGTGTGTGTGTGTGTGTGTGTGTGTGTGTGTGTGTGTGTGTGTGTGTGTGTGTGTGTGTGTGTGTGTGTGTGTGTGTGTGTGTGTGTGTGTGTGTGTGTGTGTGTGTGTGTGTGTGTGTGTGTGTGTGTGTGTGTGCTTGCGCGTGGCTTTCATTCTTGTCTTTTCTGCGTCTCTCTATTTCTGTCTGTCTCTCTGTCTGTGTCTTTCTTTCTGTCTGTCTGTCTGTCCATCTATGTGACTCTCCGTCTGTCTGTCTTCTTGCATATATGTCCTTCCGTTTCTCTGTCTGTTTGTCTTCCTAACTTTCTGTCTGTATATTTCATGGACATCAAAGGTCATAACAAATTGACGAAGTTCTTTCCTCCCTCGGGGCAAGAGCATCGCATCTGTTATAGTGAAAATCAAAACGAATTCGTAAAAGAGAAGCAGGAAAAGAAAGGATATGATTTTTCGTTGACGGTTTCCATTTTCCCTTCTTTTCACGAATTCTCGACCTGCCTGGCGCTCCTCTCTCTCAGTCTCGCTCTCACTCCGGCTCTCTCTTTCTCTTTCGAGGCTTTAGGATCACCAGCGGGAAGATGAGGTCGGGGTATTGCGTGTTGTCTCACCATTCCGAGCGTCCAATAAACCCAGCGCATTGCCACAACTAAATCCACGTTCCTCTCGCTGCCTTCCTTGTCTTCATAACACGAGTACGCTAATGAACCTAACCAGAAAAATTAAGCCGCCACACAAACACGAAATAATATCACAAACCTTGCAGTGAGCCTTGAGTAAAAACAAAACGTAAACAATAACTGAAAGAACTGCGGTATTCATGAGGGGCACAGAGAGAGAGAGAGAGAGAGAGAGAGAGAGAGAGAGAGAGAGAGAGAGAGAGAGAGAGAGAGAGAGAGAGAGAGAGAGAGAGAGAGAGAGAGAGAGAGAGAGAGAGAGAGAGAGGACAGGAGGGAGTTAATGAGTGCCGAGGTCGGTCCATTGAGGAAGGAGGAGGGAGGAAGGAGGAGGAAGGGAGGCGACACTGAGAATGAAAGCGGATGGAAGGCGGAGGAAGAGAAATAGGAGGAGGAGGAGGGGCGGAGGAGGAGGGTGCTGAAATGAAGATGCAGAAGACGGACACATCTCCCTTTAATTGTAAACACGAGAGTCTCTAAATGCACCGCCACGACCCGGGGAAGGACGACCAGGAGGGACCCGACGGTGTTTTGAGAGAGCGTGGCTTACTTGCAAGAGCTGAGCGGAGGAAGTGGGGGAAGTAGTCCGGTGGGAGTAGGTAGTATTGTGGTGTTTTTCGAGGAACTGGAGGTGGTGGTGGTGGCCGGTAGGTGGTGGTGCAGAGGAAGGATGTGTGGATAAAGGTGTGACTGTGTGGAAGTCCTGTGGTGGTGGGGGGGTTTTTTGTGGATGAAGTGGAGGCGTTGGTGGTGCAGGTGGTGTGTAAGGCTTCATTCTCGTTTGGGAGTTTTTCTTGAATATGTATGCAGAGAGGATTGACTCGATGTAGCAGTGGTGGTGGTGGTTGTGGTGGTGGTGGTGCAGGCTGTATGCCGTGTGTCGGGCCGTAGCAGCATAAGGATGTGAGCAATTAGTCAGGATGTCGCTGTAAAGTAAAGGGGAAAGAGAGGGAGAGAGGATGCTTAATGATGTGGTATGGGGAGGAAAGGAAGAGAGGGTGGAGGGGGTGTGGAGTGCCCTAATGTTAATAGGACAAGGTTTGTGTAGAGGGAGTGTGCTCTGATGAAGGTTAATGGGGAGTGGGAAGGGGATGGGGTGACGGTGTGGAGGTGTTGGAGATGATAGTGGAGATAGATGGGGATGTGGAGAATGTGTGAAAGGGAAAGGGATGATATGGAGGTGGTGGTGAAGGTGGATGGGATTGTGAAGCATGTGTGAAGGGGAGGTGGAAGCGGTGGTGGAGGTGGGTGACGCAGGGAATGGTGGTGGTGAAGGTGGATGGGAGTGTGGAGCATGTGTTAAAGGGAAAGAGGTGGTGGAGGTGGTGGTGGTGGTGGTGGTGGTGGTGGTGGAGGTAGGGTGATACAGGGAATGGTGTTTACGACGGGGTGTTGACGTTGCTGCGATGGTAATGATGTGTCGTGAAGGGATATAACGTAGCGATTATGTGGATGTGACTGTTGGCTGCATTTTCCTCTTGTGTACCGGCCGTTTCCGCGTGCGTCGGGTTGATGAAAGGGCATTAGCGCGGACGTTAGGCTGGGAGTTATTTCCGCGGCGCTGTTTTTGTTGTTGGTTGTACTTGCGAAGAGGTGACGTGGGCGAGACTACTGTTCTGCTGAGAGTTATTTCTTGACTTGTGACCTTGCTTTTCTACAGTGACTTTGCTGTGTGTTTTGCGAGTTACTTCTTCCCTAGTTACCTTTTTTTATGGTGACGTGAGAGACTGTTCTGCTGAGAGTTATTTCTTATCTGGTGACCTTTTCTGCAGAGGTACGGTGCTGAGAGTATTATGCTGAGAGTTATTTCTTGGTTTTTGTTCATAATAAGTTCTCTTTATGAGGTAGCAACGTTGGTAAGTTGTCTGCTATTCATGGTAAGTTCTCTGTGACGTTGCTGTGACTGTTCTGATGTGGCTTATTTCTTTGGTGCTGTTCGAGGTTAGTTCTCTCACTGAATCGATGTTTTCAGTAGCCTCCAACGCAAGTCCGGACACACACATCCCTTATTTACTAAGACCAAACAAAACTAACCGAAACAAACTGAAGCGCTGTGGGTAACTTCTTTAAAGCTGTTCGTAGTTGCTAAGTTGCTGAGGCCATGTTATTCAGCAGCTACCAACGCAACTACGGACACACACATCCCTAATTACGCAGACTAAACAAAACTAGGCAAAAACAAACTAAGTGCTGTAGGTTATTTCTTTTGAGCTCGTGGTTGTCAAGGTTGTAGTAGCGGAAAAAATCAGAGCCACGAATGGATTGGTAATGGGACTGGTGGATAGGGGAAGGGTTGGTAATGGGACTGGTGGAGAGGGGAAGGGTTGGTAATGGGACTGGTGGAGAGGTAAAAGGTTGGTAATGGGACTGGTGGATAGGGGAAGGGTTGGTAATGGGACTGGTGGATAGGGGATGGGCTGGTAATGGGACTGGTGGAGAGGGGAAGGGTTGGTAATGGGACTGGTGGATAGGGGAATGATTGGTAATGGGACTGGTGGATAGGGGAAGGGTTGGTAATGGGACTGGTGGATAGGGGATGGGTTGGTAATGGGACTGGTGGAGAGGGGAAGGGTTGGTAATGGGACTGGTGGATAGGGGACGGATTGGTAATGGGACTTGTGGAGAGGGGAAGAGTTGGTAATGGGACTGTTGGATAGGGGACGGGTTGGTTATGGGACTACTGGAGAGGGGAAGGGTTGGTAATGGGACTGGTGGACAGGGGACGGGTTGGTAATGGGACTGGTGGATTGGGGAAGGGTTGGTAATGGGACTGGTGGATATGGGACGGGTTGGTAATGGGACTGGTGGATAGGGGAAGGGTTGGTAATGGAACTGGTGGAGAGGGGAAGGGTTGGTAATGGGACTGGTGGATAGGGGACGGATTATTAATAGGACTGGTGGAGAGGGGAAGGGTACGTAATGGGACTGGTGGATAGGGGAAGGGTTGGTAATGGGACTGGTGGATAGGGGACGGATTGGTAATGGGACTGGTGGATAGGGGACGGATTGGTAATGGGACTGGAGGAGAGGGAAAGGATTGGTAAAGGAACTGGTGGATAGGGGAAGGGTTGGTAATGGGACTGGTGGATAGGGGAAAGATTGGTAATGGGACTGGTGGATAGGGGAAGGGTTGGTAATGGGACTGGTGGATAATTGAAGGATTGGTAATGGAACTGGTGGATAGGGGACGGATTGGTAATGGGACTAGTGGATAACTGAAGGATTGGTAATGGAGGACACTCACAATTCTCTTTGCCTCGACCAACAAAACTGGGCAAGAAGAAACTGAAGTGCTGTTGTGGGTTATTTATTTGTAGTTCGTGATTGGCAGTCATGTTTAAGTTATGTTATTCAGGAGCCTCAAACACACACAGGCACACACACACGCTTCTATTTCTCATGACCAAAGAGAACAGAGCAAAGGAAACTGAAATGGTCTGAGAAATTCCCTTGGAGCACTCTACTAACTAATCTTTCGGAAGTAATGTTATCCAGCAAACACCTGAACTCTGACACACACGCACACACACACGCACACACACACACACATACCTCTGTTTACCTGGATTAAACAAGACAAATTGCTGCACCGCCTGATGGATAGATATTCTGTTTGGACACGATAAATTAGGCCCTTAAAATACACCGCCTTTGTTATGGCGCTCCCGGTAAAGGCTCGTCCCGCGGCACACACCATTAGCATGCATCAACCCTTTATTGTCGAATATCCGATGTTATATTGTAATGGTGAATAGGCGGCGTGGGAAGGGGAATCAATTATGGGGGTAACCTTGCTTGTAGTGGCTTTGTTAGGGTGGTGGCTGTGTGTGGTGGTGGTGGTGCATGTGTTGTGGTGGTGGTGGTGGTGGGCGGTGAGTAACAGAAGAAAGATTTGTGGTATAGCAAAGTGACAGAGAGAATATAAAAAAAAGAGAGAAAAAAATGAGAGAGAATGAAAGAAAAAAAGAGATAATACGGCGCTGTGTGGGTCGTGTAACTGTGAATTTCTGTGTATGTGTGCGTGTGCGTGTGCGTGTGTGTGTGTGTGTGTGTGTGTGTGTGTGGATATCAGGATAATGCTATGCTTTGTGGGGGTTGATAACATGCAGCGTGACCCTGGGTAGCGTTGTAATGTGCTGTATGTATAAGGTTAGTGGAAGCGGCTCAAAGCAGACATTATACAGAGCGGCGGCAGTGTATATGTCCAATAGGGTGGAGTTGTGTACGTGTGCTTTCATCAATGGAAAAAGGGCTGTTGAGCTTTTCAAATGAATATTTCACCATAAATTTGCGCCATTCATATAAAAGCAAATCAGTCTGACACTAACGCGCGCACACAACCACGCACACGCACACGCACACACCCACCCACCCACATACCCATACACACACACACACACACACACACACTATCGGCCCCACACCATGTACAGATTAGGACAGTCCAGGGTAGAAAAGCCGTGAGAGACGCTCCAAAGCCCAACGCCACTTTTGAGGAAGAAGAGGAAAAAAAAAAGCGACAGGGAAGAGAGAAAAAAATATATAAAAAAAACGGGAATTGAAGTAAGGGAGAGGGAGAGAGAGAGGGAACACCATCTATCAGCCTGGCCAGATGAGAGATAGATAGAGAGAGGGATAGAGAACGTGAGAGAGTATGTTTGTATGTGTGTGTGTGAGGGGAAAGAAAACAACATCCGACTGAGCGCATTGGCATTGATACGCCGCTCAAGTATAACACCAACATTGCACTTCTCTACTCATCCCTTCCCTCCGTGGCCCAGGGAGTGTGTTTCTTCCCTGTCCTACACCGCTCTTTACACCCCTCCGGCCCCGTAGTAGTAAAGAAAAGCTGCGGCGGGTGGAAAGGAAAAGAGAGGGAGAGTTGGGGAATGGGAAAAAAACAGCAGCTATCGGCCGTTTTCCAGTAGAGAGGCGATGCGTTGAGACACTTTTTGCTCCCCGTTAGAAAGAGGGAAAGGGTTGGAGGCGGCTGCTTGGGTGCTCCTCCGGCGGCCTATACGCGAACTGATCTTATTTGGAGCTAGCCTCTGGTAGTAGTAGTTGTAGTAGTAGTAGTAGAAGTAGTAGCAGTAGTAGTAGTAGTAGTAGTAGTAGTAGAAGCAGCAGAACCAGTACTAAAACAACGAAAAGAGCAACAACAACAACAACAACAACAACAACAACAAATAAACAAAAAATAATAATCTACAGCACCAACAGCAACAATTATACAAAGCAAAGCAAAAAACATATGCACTGTACTGTTGCGTTCAGAGTAGAAAAAAATAATAATAAACTACATCGTTAAAAAGTATACGAACAGAAGCTGGTGAAAAAATAATTGAAAAAGAAACTCTCAATCCTTTTACTTATATTTTTTTTTATAATTATATATATTTTTCTAGCAGTCAAGTCATCATGGGTCACTAATACGATAATACGAACGTTGAAAGAGGAGGAGGAAGAGGTGGAGGTGGTGGAGGAGGAGGAGGAGGAGGGGGAGGTGGAGGTGGTGGAGGAATAGGAGGAGGAGGAGGAGGAGGCTTTACTGCAGCATCAATATAGGCGTGGTCATTGCAATCGCCCATTTCCAATTCCAGACTCTTTGTTCCAGTTATTTTCACCGTCAACATTTTCACGGTTCCAGCTATCCTCCTCCTCCCTCACCCCCTTCGTCCTCCTCTTCCTCCTCCTGACCCCATTCCACTTCTGCTTTTCTCTCCTCTATTGCTCCTCCCCCTTCCCTGCTCTCTCTTCTTTGTCCTTCTTTTCCTCTTCCTCATCCTCCTCATCCTCCTCTTCCTCCTCCTCTCTTTATTATCAACTCCTTCACCTCACCCTCCTCCCTTTAATAATGCTCCCCCGTCGCCCTCATTGTCCTCCACTCTTCCTCCTCCTCCACTTCCTCTTCTCATGTTTTTTTTTTTCCACTCCTTTCACCCCCTTCTCCTTTTCTTCTAGTTCACTCTTTATCTCCTCCTTTACGCCTCAATTCCTCGCAGGTTCTCTTGTCTTTCTCTTATTCTTCTTCTCCCTCCTTCCTCTTCTGCATTTCTCTTCCTCTCTCTCCCCTTCTCCCAGTCTACTATTCCAGGGAAAAATATTAACCTCACTAATTCCGCATCCAATACAGAGGATTAATTCGACCCTCAATAGAATGCTTATAAACGAGTGGGGCTTCAATCCGCGAAAAATTCACACACTCACACAAACACGCACACGCCCCCTCCCCCCCCCAACAAACACCTATACACACACACACACACACACACACACACACACACACACACACACACACACACACACACACACACACACACACACACACACATGCTTAAGCGCTATTTACAGTGAAATGTATATATATCCTCCTCATTACAGATATTATAACCTTTTTTTTGTTGTTGCTGTATATATTTGCCTCGTCTGTGATGCACCTAACTTCTTCTTTCAACCTAACTTTTTACTTTTCGGTGTTTCTTTAATCAACTAAGTGCGTGCCAGGTCTCCTTACGCAGTACCTGGGAACGGGAACTTTACTTACACGCTTTTATGCATTTTTTTTTCATCAGTATTATTGTTAAAAACGCAGAGGGAAGGAAAACGTGAAAGAAAAGTTAGCGCGGCCCAGGACAAGATATTCCAGTGCAGGTCTTCCTTTTGGTAGCGGAACTTTACCTTTTGCATTATTGGTGGGATTTTGATGAAGGAAAGAAAGATAGTTAGAAATATAGATAGTGGGAGAAAAAAGGAGAGAAAAGTTAGGACGGCCCAGGACGAGATATTCCAGTGTTGTTCTTTCTTTGGGAAGCGGGAATTTTATCTTTTGCATTATTATTGGGATTTTTGATGAAGGAAAGACAGCAAGAAATTAAGATAGTGGGAGAAAAATGGAGAGAAAAGCTAGGGCAGCCCAGGACGAGATTTTCCAGTGCAGTTTTTTTTCTTTGGGTAGTGAATCTTTGTCTTTTTCCCTTAACATTGGGATTTTTGATGAAGGACAGAAAGATAGGAAGAAAAAAAGATAATAGGAGAAAAAAAGAAAAGTTAGGACGGCCCAGGACGAGGTATTCCAGAGCAGTCCTTTCTTTGGGTAGCGGAACTTTACCTTTTGCATTATTATTGGGATTTTTGATGAAGCGAAAGCGAAACCATTAAAACGTGCAGACCAAAATAGGAAGAGAAAAAATAGGAAGAGAAAAAAAATAGGAAGTGAAAAAAATAGGAAGAGAAAAAAATAGGAAGAGAAAAAAAATAGGAAGAGAAAAAAATAGGAAGAGAAAAAAATAGGAAGAGAAAAAATAGGAAGAGAAAAAAATAGGAAGAGAAAAAATAGGAAGAGAAAAAAATAGGAAGAGAAAAAAAATAGGAAGAGAAAAAAATAGGAAGAGAAAAAATAGGAAGAAAAAAAAATAGGAAGAGAAACCATTAAAACGTGAAGACCAAAATGAGAAATTCAACGCCTTTTTTAATTTACTTTCTTTCCCTCCTTTCTTTCTCCTTTCTCTTTTTTTCCTTGAAGGAGGACGGTGACTTTTCTAACGATCCTTCTACGCCCACATATCCTGCCGCAGATATTCCTCTCGCTCTGTATGTATCGGAATGTCTCTTCAAACGTCCTCTTCTCTCTCTCTCTCTCTCTCTCTCTCTCTCTCTCTCTCTCTCTCTCTCTCTCTCTCTCTCTCTCTCTCTCTCTGGAAGCTGAATTCCGTTTATTTTATTTCTGCTTCTTTTTCTTATGAGCAATGTTTTTTTTTCTCTTCTTTATTATTATTTTGCCCGCTGCCTGCCGCCTGGAGTTAATTGCACTGTAATTATGATCTTTATTATCTTCATTATTGTCGTCGTTAATTATACCGGGTCCTTCATTAGTAGGTCACCGCTCACCAGCGTCCCATATTCTCCCGAGGACGCCCAAGACAGGGAGACAACAGAGCAGAGGGAGGATGAAGAAGCCCTTGAGAGACGGCCATTATTCCTTACACTGCCAGGCTCATTCCGGCTTCCCCTTTCTCCTTCTCCTTTATCTTCCACCGCCCTTTGATCCTCCTCCTCCTCCTCCTCCTCCTCTTCCTCCTTGTCCTCGTCTTCCAGGGTACTTCTTCCCACCAGTCTCATTCCTCAACATTTTCTCCTCCTCACCTTCTCGCTTACTATGCATACTTGCCCTATCTCGACCCATTCCTCCGTTTTCCTTTATCTCGATTGCTTTAAAAGTTATTTAGCTTTTAGTCTTTGTTCAAATTTTTTTCTTCAGTCTGATTTTGCGTTCGACACTTCCTCTTTGCTTCTCGTCTTTCTCCTTCTTCTCCTCCTTTATTCCTTCCTGATTTTCTTGTCCCCTCCCTTCTCTCTCCTGATACCTCTATTCTTGTACGTTATTTCGCGTTTGTCCTTAATCAAAACTTCTTAACACTGTTCTTGCATTAGCCTTTGTCACATCCTCTTTGCCTTTCGTCTTTCTCCTCCTCCTCTTTTATTCCTTCCTGATTTTCTTGTCCCCTAACTTCTCTCTCCTGATACCTCTGTTCCTCTAAGTTTTTTTCGTTTTTTGTCTTTAATCAAATCATCTTAACTCTGATTTTGCGTTACCCTTAGCCACTTCCTCCTTGCTCTTCTTCTTTCTCCTTCTCCTTTATTCCTTCCTGATTTTCTTGTCCCCTTCCTCTCTCTCTCTTTCTCTCTCTCTCTCCTAGTATCCCTACTCGCTCTTGTCCTTAATCAAAACTTCTTAACACTGTTCTTGCGTTAACCTTTGCCACTTTCTCTTTGCCTTTCCTTCTTCACCCTCTCCTTCTCCTCTTTATTCCTTCCTGATTTTCTTGTCCCCTCCCTCTCTCTCCTGACCTGCTAGAAATAATGGAGGGAAATAATTGCGTCATCTCTCTTCTTGGCGCTGCTGAGTGATGGCGCGGCAGCGAAAGAAAACGGTGCCCCGGGAATTACGGTTGTTAAAGAAAATGGGTAAGTGGGCGAAGGAAAATGGTACGCGCTCTGCCGCTTAAAAGAGGAAACTAGGGTAAAGTACACACGCGACTTCCTCCTTCCCGTGTGCTCCTCTGTGTGTGTTTATCTCAACGAGCATCCGAGAGGGGAACTTATGCAGGGAAAACAAGGGAAAAAAAGGAACGCACTCATGTATATCCGAAAGGAGTTTAAAATAATGTATAAGAGAAATAGAAGAGAAGGGATGAAGAATGGAAATTGAAGATAGTGAGATTGGGCCATACATAAAGCCTAAAATGGATTATGTCAACTCTGGAGTGTAATTAATTTAGAAGGACACCCACACGACAATTCTCTCTCTCTCTCTCTCTCTCTCTCTCTCTCTCTCTCTCTCCCAACCATCCACGCACCTCACCCGGCACCCATTCTCAAACTGGCATCGATTGGGAACGAAAGTGTGAGAAAAAAAATAAAGAGCGGATAGGGAAAAAAAAAAAACGAAAGGCGGGGTAAAAATCGCGGGGAATAAACTGACAGAGATAAAACCAACGACGTAGAAGCACGCGGAAGAAAGAGCACAAAGGGAAGAAAAATACGGAAAATTTATGGGGGCGTAATGAAAGAGAATATAGAGAAAAAGAAAAAAAGGGAGATAAAACACAGACCTCCACAAAGCAGCTGAAGAGGAGGAAAGGAGAAGGAGGGTAAGGAGGAGGACGAAGACGAGGAGGAAGAGAACGAGGAGGAGGAGGACAAGAACGAGGAGAACGAAGACGGGGAGGAAGAGAACGAGGAGGAGGAGGACAAGAACGAGGAGAACGAAGACGGGGAGGAAGAGCACGAGGAGGAGGAGGACAAGAACGAGGAGAACGAAGACGGGGAGGAAGAGAATGAGAAGGAAGAGGACGAGGAGGAAGAGGACGAGAACGAGAGCGGAGAAGGCAAAGAAAGAAAGAAAGACAAAGAAAGACAGAAAGAGAGAAAAATAAAAAAGGAAAAGAAAAGAGAAAGAAAAGAATGAAAAGCCGGAAAAATGAGCAACAAAAGAGCAAAACCCAACCAGAAAAGATGCCAAAAAGAATATGAATTAGGAGAACCCCCAAAAAAGGAGGAGAAAAGAAAAGAATCAGCCGGCAGAAAACTGGAGAAAGAGAACCCGAGAACCCACGAGAAGAAAAGAAAATAAGAAAACAAAGAGCACGAAGAGGAAACAATAGGGCGAGAATGATGAAGGGGAGACGATGAAGAAATGGAGGCGACTGACGGCCAAATGTCTTCCCCGATACCTGAGTGTGTTTTAATGGTTTCGTGAGGCCGACGCGACCCCGGGAGTGACCGCAAGAGGGAGTGAAGTTGGTGTGAAGAGAACGCTTGGGAGAGGGAAGATACGAGTATACAGAGAAAGAGATGTTAGGTGAGAGAAGGAGAACCAGGAGGAGGAAGAGATAGAGGGATAAAGTGAACCGTTGCAGAGGCGTTGTCCTTGTAATGAGTGAATTAAATGAGGTGATTGGCAAGATGAGTATACTAAGGCACTGATGTCAGGTAATAGAAGGAGAAGCAAAAGGAGGAAGAGGAAGAAGGGGAATAAAGAGGGCCGTTGCAGAGGGGTTGTTCTTGTAATGAGTTAAAGAAATAAGACGGTAGGTAGGATGAGTATACTGAGGCACTGATGTTAGGCAATAGAAGGAGAAGCAGACGGAGGAAGAGGAAGAAAGGGAATAGAGACAGTCGTTGCAGAGGCGTTTTTCTTGTGATGAGTGAAATAAATAAGACGGTAGGTAGGATGAGTATACTGAGGCACTGATGTTAGGCAATAGAAGGAAAAGCAGGAGGTAGATGAAGAAAGGGAATAAAGACACCCGTTGCAGAGGCGTTGTTCTTGAAATGACTAAAGAAATAAAGTTGTTGGTAGAATTTCATGGTAGGGAAGAGAACGAAAATTATGAATAAGATGAATGTGGCTAAAGAAGGCCGTTGCAGAGATATTGTAGTTCTAATAAATAAATCAATAAATAATAAAGTGGTTGGCAGGATTTCATGGGAAGGAGAGACAACGGAATGCATGAGTACAAGGAGGTGATGAGAGGAAAGAGGGGAAGGATAGAGGATGGTAAAAAGAGTGTTGCAGAATTCTCGTGCTTGTGTTGCATGGAGAATAAAATACGGGAATAGAGGAAACACATGGGAAGGAAAAAAGAAGGAAAATGACACAGCTGAGAGAGACAGCGAGGGCACGAGAACAAGATGACAGATGATTGTGTGGCATGAAAAAAGAAAAAAGGGAAACACATAGGGAGGGAAAAGAAGGAAAATGACACAGCTGAGAGAGAAAGAGGGTACGAGAACAAGATGAAAGATGATTGTGTGGCATGAAAAAAGAAAAATAGGGAAACACATGGGAAGGGAAAAGAAGGATAACGACACAGCTGAGAGAAAGAGGAAAGAAAACCAAGATGAGAAACAGGAGCAGAAGGGAGAAGGGGGGGGGGGGGGTAAATGTCCCTGTAGAATTGTTGTTAGTGTGATGGGGGAAGAGGAAGGGTTGCCCGTAGGAAAGACAAAAAAGGGGAAGAGGAAAAAGAGGAAGGGTTGCCCGTAGGAAAGACAAAAAAGGGGAAGAGGAAAAAGAGGAAGGGTTGCCCGTAGGAAAGACAAAAAAGGGGAAGAGGAAAAAGAGGAAGGGTTGCCCGTAGGAAAGACAAAAAAGGGGAAGAGGAAAAAGAGGAAGGGTTGCCCGTAGGAAAGACAAAAAAGGGGAAGAGGAAAAAGAGGAAGGGTTGCCCGTAGGAAAGACAAAAAAGGGGAAGAGGAAAAAGAGGAAGGGTTGCCCGTAGGAAAGACAAAAAAGGGGAAGAGGAAAAAGAGGAAGGGTTGCCCGTAGGAAAGACAAAAAAGAGGAAGAGGAAAAAGAGGAAGGGTTGCCCGTAGGAAAGACAAAAAAGAGGAAGAGGAAAAAGAGGAAAGGTTGCCCGTAGGAAAGACAAAAAAGGGGAAGAGGAAAAAGAGGAGGGGTTGCCCGTAGGAAAGACAAAAAAGGGGAAGAGGAAAAAGAGGAAGGGTTGCCCGTAGGAAAGACAAAAAAGAGTGAAAATGACACTGGTGAGAAGGAGAGCGCAAGAACTAGACGACGAGAAGAAAGAGAAGAAGAGAGAAGGAAGAAGGAAGAAGGATGAAGGATGTAATAGTAAAGTTAGGTAGAAAGAGAGGGCAAAGGAAAACACATGAGAAGGGAAATAAGGACAGAGTAAAAGAGGAAAATACAAGGATGATACGAGAGGCAAAAGAAGAAGGAAAGAAGATTGTAGTTATGTTAGGTAGAAATATAAGACAAAGAAAAGCACAGGAGAAGAAGAATAAGGAGACGGCTGACGAGGAAAGTACGAAGACAAGAGACAACAGGAGGAGAAGGAAGGAGAAGAGGAGGAGGAGGAGAAAGGAAAATGAGGAAGAGGGATGGTATAAACGGGGTCCGCTCAGAAGCCTTTGTAGGAGTGTTGAGAAAAGAAAAACAAGAAACTGGAGGCCAGGCAACATGGGGAAGAAGGAAGCTGTGGCTGAGGCAGAAATAGCGGAGGGATGATGAGAATTTTTTTCGAATGAAAGGAATGATAAGGAGCGGCACTGAGGGAAGGGGAAAAAAAAGGACGCGAGGTTGAGGATTAAAAAAAGACGTGAGGTTAAGGCGAAGGAGGCTGATGAGATACGCTGGAGACGAGATGAAGATGGGCGAGAGGGATGAGGGATGCGGGAGGCTGCGAGATGAGAGAGGGCGGAGGGATTGAAACAAGGGGGATGAAGCGAGATGAAAACTAATCAAAAAAGGAGAAGGAGGAAATGAAATGAGGAAGGAAGCATGAGAAGCTGTCTTGTGAGGGAGCGCGGAAGGATCAAGGAATGGGAGATGAGAGGAGGGTTGTGGAGGAGGAGGAGGAGGAAGAGGCTTGTTAGAGTAAGGTTGAGGAACTGATATCGAGAAGTGAAGCAGTTAAAGTAGGAAGGCAGCCTTAACTTTGTAATTAGATGAGGGAGAACACCTGCCCGAGAGAGAGAGAGAGAGAGAGAGAGAGAGAGAGAGAGAGAGAGAGAGAGAGAGAGAGAGAGAGAGAGAGAGAGAGAGAGAGAGAGAGAGAGACTAACAGAAACAGAGAGAGGGAGACATACAGACACAGACACAGACTAACAGAAACAGAGAGAGGCAGGGACGGAGGCAGACATTTATTAAGAAGAAAATTATACTTTATCCTCGAAATAAAAACATCAGCCTTAGAGACGACGTTTGTGACACTTAATCAACGCAATACACAAAAGGGAAACACACTCAACATTCCAGCAACACAAAAAGAAGACAAATATATCCAACTCAAGAGGCGTGAGAACTACCATCAGACGCTTAGGAAAAGAAGGGAGTATTTAGACTCCTCTCCACTCGAAACTGACCTCTCTTTTGGCCACTCCTCTATTCTCTTCTATAGGGGCATTGCTTAGCGGGCTTTTTTGTTCTCATATGCTTTTGCCCTTGAGCTGGTTCCTTTACTGTAAAAAAGGCAGGTGTTCTTTCCTTGATATAATAGAGAGCACTGAACGATTAAAGAAGTAAAGCACCGATTAATCCGTCCGAAGGGAATCATAAACTGTAAAAAAGGCAGGTGTTCTTCCCTTGATATAATAGAGAGCACTGAACGATTAAAGAAGTAAAGCACCGATTAATCCGTCCGAAGGGAATCATAACCTGTAAAAAATGCAGGTGTTTTTTTCTTGATATATCAAAGAGCACTGAACGATTAAAAAAGTAAGCAAGACGTAATTAAAGGAGTAATTAGTCAGCTCAAGGATCAAGAATATAGAACACGTAAAAATGCTCTTAATCGGAAATGGCGTTACTTAAGATGATTAAACGAGACAAAGAAAAAGAGGAAAAAAAAAACATTATAAGGGTAAAAGAAAAGGAAGTGGCTGTACTCCACTTAATCACACAGCACAGTAACGGGAGAAAGTCGCCTGTACACAAAGAGCAAAAAAAGAGAGGACAAAAACTCTCGTGATCAGGAAGGCATTACTTATGTGTGATGACAGGATATAGAGACTGGGAGAGAGAAAATCAGAAAGACAGATGAATGGAAGAACGGTGCATATGAAACGGGCACACTGTAAAAAAAAAAAAAAAACATAATCATTGAAATAAGAGAAGGAAGGAGAAACAATATTGGCTAAAGGGTGAACAGGTGAATTTGTCAGTAGGAAATTATGTAAGAATTAAGAGAAATATGGAGATATATAAATAGCTAAATGTTGCAACGGTGAAAATGTCCTTAGCAAATTATGTAAGAATGAAGAGAAATACAGAGAGACAGAAATGGCTAAATGGCTAAGCAGTGAATTAGTCTCTAGTGAATAATATGGAAATGAAGAGACATACAGACAGAAATGGCCGAATGGTGCAACGATGAATTGGTCCTTAAGAAATAACGTAAAAAAATAAAATAAATGCAGAGAGACACATATGGCTGAATAGTGCAACGGTGAAGTAATCCCAGCGAAATAATGTAAAAAAAAAAGGAGAGGGAGAGAAATAACTAAATGGAACAAAGGTGAATTGGTCTCTAGGAAATAACGTAAAGATCAACAGAAATACGGAGACACAGAAAGAGCTAAATGGTGCACCGATGAATCCGTCCCAAGGGAATTATGGAAAAAATCACATCCTTCAAGTTGGGAGGAAAAGGGAAGAGACACGTTCCTCTCCTTCAGCTTTGCAACGTTCAGTCACGCACACACGCTCCGGCCCGGCTCCGGCTCAGGGCACTGGGACCCGGACACAAAGGCGGCTGTCGAGGGTGGCACGCGCTGGTGGGCACCCTTTGGACTCTCTCCGCCACCGCAGCACCTTGGAAGGCTAACTTTACCGGGCCGCAGCTGGGACGTCTCGGGCGACTCTTAAAGGTGGTATTATCAGCGGTACCTTGGCGAAGATTGGGTAGCGCAGGATGGGAAGGGAAGGAGAGTGTGGAGTGGTGGAGGAGGAGGGAGAGGGAGGGGAAAGGAAGAAAGAGGAGGAGGGAGAGAAGGAGGGGGTAAGGAAGAAGGCGAGGGAGAGAGAGGAAGGGAAGGGAGAGGGAGAGGGGAAGAGGAGGTCGCCATCCTGAGCTGATGTAAAGAGTGAATGGTTTCCTTCGCGGACTCTTTGGACGAATGGTTGGTCACTGTTCTTGTTACTGTTCTGCTTGTTCCTGGTTTGATGAATGTGATGATATTGATAATGATGCTTTTTCTTGTTCTCTTTTTCCATTATTCCAATTCTTATTCTTCTTTTCTACTTTATACCATTCAGATTGTTGCTGTTCTATATGTTACTGGTTTAATGATGAATGTGATGTTGGTGGTATTGATAATGGTCGTTTTTCTTCTTCATCCGTCTATCTTTCGTATTGTTATTCGTAATCTACTTTATACTGTTTATAGTGTTGTTGTCCTATTATTATTATCAGCGTGGTTTCGTTTAATTCCAAAACTTACTGCATACGTAATAGTCTACGGGATACAGATGACATTTTAAGAAATATTTCAGAACATCAAAAACAAAAATGCACAGAAAGATCTAATTCAATAACTGCTGAAGCGCAAAACTGTCGCTCTCTCCTTTGTTTCGCCGTACAGACGTGTTCTTAACTTCCCTTTACGAGTCTTTCATCGCTGCCCTAAACAAAAATGACTCCCATTCATATATTTTTTTGTAACTTCACATTTCCACAAACTTCAAGCAGACTCGTTTATTTTAATGAACTCTTAAAGTCACCTGATATTCTTTCCTTTCTTACTTGTTTTTTTTTTCTACATTCCTCTTTTGGGGGCGGAAGGAGGAGAGGGGAAAGAACAAGGCCTTAAAGTCATCTCATATGCTTTCCTTTCTTATTTGTTTTTTTCTCCATCCTTTTTTTAGCGGCGAGGGGAAAGAGCAAGTCACCTGACATTCTTTCCTTTCTCCCTTGTTTTTTTCAGCATTCCTTTTTTTGTGGTGTTAAGGGGAAAGAACAAGGCTTCAAAATCATCTCATATGCTTTCCTTTTTCCTTTGTTTTTTTTCTGCATTCCTTTTTTAGGCGAGGGAAAAGAACAAGTAACCTAGATATTTTTTCCTTTCTCCATTGTTTTTTTTCTGCATTCCTTTTTCTGTAGGGTTGAGAGGAAAGAACAAGACCTTAAAGTCACCACATATACTTTCCTTCCCTCCTTGTTTTTTTGCCTGCTTGCATTTCTTTTTTGGGGGACGGCGGTAAAGAGGAAGGCCAATCTAGCGCATTACCCGAGTGCTGACGTCTGAGGATTCTCTCCTTATCGCTCCCATTCTCTCTACACGCCACCACTCGCCAAGGGACCCGCCACATATTTCCAGGCGGCCATTCGCTCGTGTGAAAACCAAGTCACTATAATCAGGGGCCAAGATCTCTTACTTTTCTCTCATTGCCCACGGACCAAGAAGAGAGGGACTTTTTTCTTCACTGAGGACTCGTTTCATTGGTTTCTTTGGCTTCTGTGCTACGTTACGTTTTAACTGAGTGATCTAATGGTGCCTTAAAATAGGGATTGTTTA
Source organism: Eriocheir sinensis (assembly GCF_024679095.1). Classification (NCBI taxonomy): domain Eukaryota; kingdom Metazoa; phylum Arthropoda; class Malacostraca; order Decapoda; family Varunidae; genus Eriocheir; species Eriocheir sinensis. The sequence goes on from NC_066520.1 coordinate 17,343,629, forward strand.
CGTGGTGGTTGTTTGCCTCGCGTAGTTCTCGACAGATTAGCAATTTTTCGCTGTAAAGGAAGTCATGTTGCGGTCTTTAAATATTTCCCTGCACGCCTGTCAGAATCCCTCACCGTTCTCCCTTTCTTTTTTCTTCCTTTTCTTGTTGATATTCTTGTTCTTGATCTTGTTTTGTTATGGCTCTTCTTCTTCTTCTTCTTCTTCTTCTTCTTCTTCCTTCTTCCTTCTTCTTCTTCTTCCTTCTTCTTCTTCTTCTTCTTCTTCTTCTTCCTTCTTCTACTTCTTCTTCTTCTTCTTCTTCTTCTTCTTCTTCTTCTTCTTCTTCTTCTTCTTCTTCTTCTTCTTCTTTTCTTCTTATTCTTCATTTTTCTCTAACATCACCATCATTTTTTCCTGTTCTTCTTTTTTAATCCTCTTTTCACACCTAACTCTGTTCGGGCTAGCCAACGCACGTTCGTTCAGGCCTCGATCCTGTTATAGACTTGCTCTGGCTTGGCTTGTTTTGTCCGAGGGAACACACACACTCACACACACACACACACACACGCAGAAAAAAACACTCCGGCACGAATTCTTTTTCTTCTTTGTTTCTATCTCTGTATTTGTCTATGCCTGTCTGTCTGTCTGTCTATTTCTCTCTCTCTCTCTCTCTCATCTACCCTTAATCAAATTCCCACATCGCTCAGTCAGGTCTTCTCTGTCGTTCCTTTTTCCTCTCCACAAGCTTCCAGAGTTCGTCCAGACCTCTTTTTGTCCTCCTCTTTCCTCTTGAGCTTCTTGGCTTTAGTCTTTCCTCCAACTTTTTTCGCCTTCCTCTTTCCTTCTCTCCTTTGCCTCCTTCCGTTCCTGAATTTTCTTTCCTCTAAGTCTTCAATTTTCCTCTTCTCCTCCTCCTGCCGCACCACACTTCGCCTTTGCTGCCTCGGATGGGCGTCAGTGGTCCAATATTCATGGGCCCTCCACCTCCACCACTGCCTCCACCTCCTCCTCCTCCACCTCCTCCTCCTCCTCCACTACCAGTCTCCCCGTCTCACAGCCAAGTCTACTTAACTCTCTTCTTTTTATTTCTTAAGCTTTATTTAGTCTTACTTATTTGTTCTTTTTTTCTTTTTCTTCTTTTTCTTGCTTCTTTAATACTTTTGTTCTCTTTTTCTTTCTTTTCATTCTTTATCATTTTTTTCTTTTCTGTTTTGTCTTTCTTTGTCTTTTTTATCTTCTACTTTTCTTTTTTCAGCCTCGTTCTCTTCGTCATCATCATTATCGCCATCAACATCATCATCGTCTTCTTGTTTTCATCCTCCTCTTCGTTGTCTTCGTTTTCTTCTACTCCTCCTCCTGTTAATATTCTTTTTCTCCTTTACTTCCTCCTCTTTTTCCCTGTATTTTTTTTTTCCTTCCTCTTCACGTAAATCTGCCCTGCCTTATTTATTTCCCCTTTGCTTCTTCAATCTGTCCCTTCGATTCCCTCGGCATCCGGCTGCACCACTTACCCAAAGGAGCTTCTTCAGCGGCCGACTCTAACATTCCTGCTCTCTCCTACCACCCCTGGCCTGATCTCTGCCGCCACCCTTGCCTTCTGCCGCCGCTCCATTCCCGACCTCTGCCACCACCCCTGTCCTCATGCCGCCACCACCCAAGACCTCTGCCTCCACCCCTGACCGTCTCCCTGCCATGGCCCTTCCCCTCGCCTCGATCTCCCAGCGAACATCCGCGGCAAATTCTCATCTACTCATCTCCCCCACACCTGCAATCTCCCCCACGTTGATTCGTTTATTCCACTTACACGTCACTTTTGCTATCCTATACTAACGTTCTATTTCCCCTGTCACACTTGAGTTCTCGTCCACTTGTCTCTTCATTATCAGCAATCTCTTCCATGTTTATTTGTCTCCGCTTTTCATTCTTCTTCTATTCTGACATTCTATCTTCCATATCCCTATCGAATCCTTGGCCACTTTTATCAATCTTCCTTTTCAACTCTCTATTTCTTCCAGGTGAGTTTTCTTCTACTTAACTCATTCAGTCACCCACCCACAGTCTACCCAACGCTAACTCAAGTCTTGCTCTCCTTCTCTCACATACATCGACCATATCCCACCCGAGTTCTTGTCCCCTTACAATAAACTTTACTTTTAACATTCTTCATTTTTCAACTAAGTCTTTCTCCACTTAGCTCTTCCTTCCATTGCAACACTTCCATTCTCTAACCTGCTTATCTTGCTTTCCAATACTAACATTCCACTTTTCATATCCCACTTTGATTCTTGTCTACTTATTTTTACCTTCCTTTTTAACACACTATCTCTTCCACGTGATGTTCTTTTTTCTCTACTTATCTCTATCATCAATTGCAGCACTCTCATTCTTATGTCTAACTTGCTCTCCTCCACTAACATTCTATCTTTAATTATTGCCTACTTATGATTTCTTTCCTTTTAAACACGATCTCTTCCATGTATCTTTTCTCCATTCAGGTGTATGTTTCATTTCAACTTTCACCTTCTCTCGCCTGCTTTCATCCCGCCCACCGCTCCCACGCATCTCATTCTCCTCCCATCGACCTCCGCATCCCCCGCGATCATCACCAAGCGTCTCTTTCAACTGCAAATAGCCCGGACGCTTTGCACGCTCTCACCATCCCGCTTCCTTCTCCTCCTCCTCCTCCTCCTCCTCAATGAAAATAAATGAAGATGAGTTTCGCGAGCGGAATCTGAGAATGAATACAGATTACGGAGGCTACGGCTTGTTAATTCTTGATACAAAGACTTCAGACAACAGTATTTTTCTTCCTCGAATTATTCTATCATCTCAGAAATTCACGAGAAATTCCCTTGAGCCTAAGACGGATCAGATGGTATTTTGCGTACTAAGTTCATGCAGGTCTTCGGAAGGACGTAGAAGCATCATTGATAAATTAACAATGCATATTTTTTTCATATTTTCCAGAATGAAAAAAAAAGTGGTTTACCTTGCATATGAAAGGATGTAAATATGAATGGCCAGCACAAAACCAAGTCCATTAAAATACCTTGATGATACGTTTGTTTTGTAGAGAGTTAAAAAGGAAACTGCGTCGAAGTGTATTTTTTCATGTTCTTTAATTAATAGCAAGAATATGTTTTAACGTATTTACTTTTTTATCTAATTATTGTTTTCACTCCAAAACAGACGAAGTTAATGAGGAAGGAAACCCTGGGAACTAAACACACACACACACACACACACACACACACACACACACAGACGCCAAACATACACGTCAAAACAGGAACAAACAGGCCACGTTACGAGCCTCGATGATGACGCGTAGCAAACAAGTACCACACCAGCCCACAGTGACGCACAAGAATTGACCCAACTTACGGAAAGGATAGTTTATGAAGGACAGACATCCCAACTCGTGCGTGGGAGCGAAATACTCAGCGAACGAATGACTAACTGAACGTACTGCGCGTGTATATGATGCGTCAGCGTGATAAATGAACGTGAGATTGATCGTACTGAGTAGTGAGTGTATGAATAAATATGCGAGTTTATTACGGGTACAGAAAATATATATATTGTGTGTGTTGATAGAGAGGATGGGAATGTACACCTGAAATACTGACATACATAGGAACACACATACAGACACTATCATCATCATCATCATTACCAGTATACATCACAAACAATAGATAGTGTGTTGATAGAAAGGATAAAAATGTATACCTAGAATACACATACATACATACATACACAGGAAAACACATACAGACACTATCATCACCATCACCAGCACCATCATTACCACGAAACACCGCTTCCACAATCTCATCCATTACCACCGCCATCTTCACCACCACCACCATCAAACCTAACCACTACAATCACTACCACAACTTAAAACACACGCACATACATACACAGGTAACCACATACACCATCACCACCACCACCATCATTACCACGAAACACCACTTCCACAATCTTACCCATTAACACCGCCATCTTAACCACCACCACTACCACCATCAAACCTAACCGCTGCAATCACCATCACTAATAATCCAATTACTCCCGACATCCAACCACCACCACCACCACCACCACCACTCTCGCCTCCGCATCCTAAAATAAATTCAGTACCACGCCCACAAAACACCACAACAGCCTCATTGTCATTGACGCAACCACTAAAGCCAGTTCCATTAAAAGCTGTCATTATCCCTCATTATAAGTACTGGCGCCTTTAAAAGCTATACCATTATCGTATACAAATAATTATGCCTCTACCACCACGCACACACGCACGCACGCACCACCACACACACACAAGCCTACACACATACACCCATAATCACTACAGCAACAATAACAACAAAAACAACCACCTCTACATATAAACAACCCGAAAACAGCCACACCCACGACCATTACATTAAGCCACCATTAAAAACAAGGAATAAGAACAACAAAAACAACCACCTCTATAAATAAAGCAACAAGAAAGAAACCAAAAACACGACATTACATTAAGCCAACCATTACAAAAAAGAAAAAGCACCAAAATTACCTACCAACCGACGAACCGAATCACCGACATACCAACCGACTGCCAACCTCCTTTTTCCTCCACCCATAAATCACAAACACACATACACACACACGCACAAACACATAAAACCCCAAGGCAAGGACGGGGCGTAAATAAGGAGTAAGTGCACATTAAGACAATAAATAAACTCATACTCGGCCGCCATTTCTCACCATCAAGTCGTGGCCGCGGTGGGAAGTGACTTTAATTGCGCAGCGGGGCCGTGGGGATAACGTGAGGGGCGGAGAGGAAGCGGAGGAAATGAAGAGTGAATACGAGAAAAACGACGATAACAATAATGGTTTTCTGTGTGATGGAGTGACAAGCTAGACAGACAGGCGGTTAGACAGACAAAGAGGTAGAAAGACAAACGGACAGACGGTACAAACGAAGAGGCAGAGAGATAGAGGGTTAAACACTGACATGAATAGAGAAACATGGAAAAAATAACGACAATAGCAATAATGGTTTTCTGTATGAGAGAGAGAGAGAGAGAGAGAGAGAGAGAGAGAGAGATTGACAGACAGGAGGACAAACAGACAGACATCGAGAGAGACAAAGAAACAGAGACACAGGTGGTGAAAAACTGACATGAACAGAGAAACAGAAAAAATTACAATAATACGTCGATTTTCTGTGTGTGAGGGAGACCGACAGACACACAGACATGCAGGAAAACAGAAAAAAACAGAGACAGATAAATAAACACCGAGAGGAATAGATAAAAAGGTTAATAATGTTTTTTTTTCTTTTTACAGCAGAGGAGTCAGTTCAAGGGCATAAAAAAGGGTAACAAATGTAAAAAAAAAAAAAAGCCCGCTACTCACTGGGAAAAACGACAGAGGTAATGTTTTTTTTTCTTAGTGAGAGAGAAACAGTCAAACAAACGGACGGGCAAACAGACAAACAGATGGGTAAACACTATTAAGCACTAAAACGAGCAGATAAACAGGTTAATAATATATGCCGGGGTGGATGAACAGCCGGACGCCTTTTTGATGAGCTGGACATTTCCGAAAACAAAAAAAAATATTACGACTTAAATTATTGCAGCAAAATATTATAATTGCTGTAATTATTCAATAGAGAAAATGTGTGAAGAACATTAATGCATTTGGCTAATGTTACTGATATTATTATTATTATTATTAATATTATTATTATTATTAGTGTTATCATTATCGGTATTACTCTTTTTTTTATTATCATCATTAGCTATTGTTGTTATTTTTGTCTTTTATTGGGTGTTGTGTCATTCATCATCGGCAACACAGTCATCGCCATCAATCAAATCACCTCATCAGCATCATAATCAAACCGTCATGACAGACACGCACCGTACAGGAAAAAAAGATTAGAGAAGATTAATTTGCATTCTTCGGAAAGGCGTGGGCTGCGTGATGACCTAATTGAAGTATTCTGATGGGCTGATGGAATTAATAAAAGGGACGTTTATAAAGTCGTCATTCTCAAAAAATATATATATATCGCCAGCTTGGACGAATTTAGGTTCAAGAAGTGATCACGTAAGAACTGGTCTGCAAGAATGAGAGTGGGTGTAACGAACATATTAATTAAACGTGTTGTGAACTCATATACTTTTCAATGTTTCAAGCGGAGGACTTATGAATTTATGGATGGGGCGGCGGATGAGGAATTACTTGTGATCTCCGGCCGACTTGCATCATATATTCTCCTTGTATCCTTGCCTATCCCTTTGTACGATATATATTATTAGCCAACTTCGACCGATTACAATGGGAAGCTTCGGAATGGTGTCTCTTACCATTTATAAGATCTTTGTTATTAGATGAGATTGACATAAATACGTAGTTAGCAAGAAAATAATACGCTTTACACGTTATACCTCTTGTAGTCTTTTATATTTCCTCGTACAAAGTATTAGATGAGACTAACATAGATCTGTGGGTGCCTAGAAACTATAATCCTTGAACAGAGATCGTACTCACAGACCCATCATAAAAAAAGAGAGAAAACACAATAAATACGCTGAAAAAATATATGAAAACACGTGACCCTGAAGCAGATTAATCTACGGCATGGCAGCGTCAATAAATACAGTTACGGTGAATTGAAGCACGTGAGGAAAACGATAACGAATGGCCAGCACGATGTGAAAAAGCAGAGGAGTAAAAACACTAACTTGGAAAATGAAAATCCATGTTGTGTGTCCCTACAAATTGGAAGCGTTTGTCCTTAATCCAAACAGAGAGGAAAGAAAAAAAATAGTAGGAAAAAGATTAAAGAGAAAATACTGGATGTCAATTGTTCACTTCAAAGTCACGCACAACAACAAAAAAGGATAACTATAAAAAAAATGTTAATGACAACGTAAAAACTTAATTTGCGAATAACAGAGGACGGAATATGAACCGCCGCGTGGACCCCTGAAATATTAAGAGCCTCTTTTATTATTAACGTTTTTTTTTATTTACTTTGAAAGCCACGTGTATATTCGCAGCTACGGACGGATGTATATTTATTATTCACTGCGCTTCACTTTACGAAGAGATAACGATGCGCCTCTATCTCCCGGTGTGGCCCATTGGCTCCTGAAATATTTAATTCTTCATATGATTCAGAGAGAGAGAGAGAGAGATAAATAGATAGAGAGATAGACAGATGGATAGATAGATAGAGAAAGAGAGAGAGAGCATACACACACACACACACACACACACACACACACACACACACACACACACACACACACACACACACACACACACACACACACGTACGGGCTGAATAATGAAATGATCGAGTCAGTCATATATTAAGACTAAGTGAATTTGTCTCTCTCTCTCTCTCTCTCTCTCTCTCTCTCTCTCTCTCTCAAATAGAAAAATATTGAAGGCCATTTGCACACCATGGAATAAAACAAATGATGAAAGAGGAGAATGTGAGAGAAATGAAAGAGAGAGAGAGAGAGAGAGAGAGAGAGAGAGAGAGAGAGAGAGAGAGAGAGAGAGAGAGAGAGAGAGAGAGAGAGAGAGAGAGAGAGAGAGAGAGAGAGAGAGAGAGAGAGAGAGAGAGAGAGAGAGAGACGCACACGCACACGCACACGCACACACACACACACACACACGCCGGGATGCATAAATCAATCAAATGGACGACAGAGTGAAGGAAGAGAGAACGAAAAGGATAATAATAAAAGAGAAGGATAAATGATGTATAGAGATAATGTGATGTTGATGTCTTGAAAGGGAAGAAAAATGTGTTATTCCTCTTTTCACAATTTCCTGCTTTCCGAAGTCTTAATTGTTTTTGTTTCTTATTTCTTGTGCGTGTTTTTTTTTTTTTTTGTTTTTTTCTTTTCTTGAGTCTCCGGCAAATTCTTAGGCGCAGTGTTGCAAATTTGAGTTTCCTGTCCGCTGATTTCATTTTGTTCTGTGCATCACTTTTATCTTTATTTTTTTCCCCCACTTAGTCTGCTCTTGTTTAGAAAGTGTGTTTTGACGCTGCATAATTTATTATTTTTGTTCTGTCACTCTCTCTCTCTCTCTCTCTCTCTCTCTCTCTCTCTTTGTAAACTCAACCTACACAAGTTCTCGCCAAGTCTATGAATGCACTCAAGACGTTCGTGGCAAGTCAGGAGATCACGCTTAGTATCTAATACCCTGTGTGTGTGTGTGTGTGTGTGTGTGTGTGTGTGTGTGTGTGTGTCTGCGTGGGGATGAGGATAGACAGAAGCAAAAGGAACCGCACCAAGAGAAGGGGGAGGAGGAGGATTACGAGCATAAAGGAAGACAGCGCAAAGAAGCAGAAGCAGGCGGAGAAGAAGGAACAGCAGAAGGAGAGGAAGCAGGAGGAAGAGGTAATAAAGTTGGGAGGACGAGGAGCAGCAGGAGGAGGAGGAATAACAGAAGCAGAAGCAGAAATAAAGAATAGGAGCAAGAAAAGTAGGAGAACCAACAAACGCAGTAGAAGCAAAGACAGAAGCAGGAAGAGGAGGAGGAGGAAGTGAGGCAGGAGGAGGAGCAGGAAAAGTAGGAGGAACAACAAACGCAGTAGAAGCAAAGACAGAAGCAGGAAGAGGAGGAGGAGGAAGTGAAGCAGAAAGAGGAGCAGGGAGAGTAAGAGAAACTACAGGAGCAGAAGAAGCAAACATAAGAGCAGGAAGAGGAGGAGGAGGAGGAGCAAGTGAAGCAGAAGCAGAAGGCGCAGCAGCAGCATCAGGAGCAGCAGGAGTGGGAAGGCAGGAACCAGTTCGTTATCTCTCCATTCACGGGGGGCGCCTGACTGACCTCGCCTCGCTCCCTCCCCCGCATGTTAAAGCTTAAGCCCTGCCCTGGAAAAACGTGTTGCTGCTTATTGTCTTCCTCCGAGGCGCGTGGAAGGAATTTGAGTCTCGAGAAGGAGAGATACAGCCCGAGGGAATGGCCGGGTGAGGCAGCTTTGGTGCTGGTGGTGCTGGTGGGAGGTGGGAGATGATGATGGTGGTGGTGGTGGTTGAAGGGGTAGTGGTGGTGATGATGGTGGTTTTCGTAGTAGAAGTAGTAGTAGTAGTAGTAGTAGTAGTAGTAGTAGTAGTAGTAGTAGTAGTAGTAGTGAGAGTGTTAGTAGTAGTGGTAGTGGTAATAGTAGTAGTAGTAGAAGAAATAAGAGAAACATGAGGAGGTAGAAAAGGAGGAGGAGTAAGAGAAGGAAGAGGAGAGGGAAAGAAGAGAAACAACAGTAACCGCAACAACAACAACAACAAAATTTAAAAAACGGGAAGGGAAGAACCGGGACGAAAATGGATGCAAATTATATGGACGTAAAAGTCTTTGTACGGGAGGAGGGCCAAAAAAAAAGCAAGAGAAATTAACATATTCGCCTCGTTTTGAAACAGGATCATAATTAAGACTTACCGTTGTAATAATCTGGACATTATACAGTATGGAGTTAATTACGTTTTTGTTTATTTAGAGCGTACGTAACCCTTCTCTGCTTATTGCCGTCATTATGAGAAAAATAATTAGCAGTCACTCAGTTCAGAAAGGCAAAAATGGCTCAGGCTTTTCAGGAACAAATTTTTAAGCCAGTATTTAGGGGAATCATTTAGAGAGAGGCCCGGCCCGGGCCTTATAAAAATAAAGTGCTAAAGTTGTTACACCAAAAACGAAAACGGCCCAACAAAAGCGTTCAAAAGAAAGTTTCGTGACTCGTGAAGTTCAGCCCAGATTTAAAAGTTTAATACGCTTGAGAGAGAAAACAATGCCAAAAAAAAAAGAATAAATAGGAAGCAGGTGTTTTGGAATCTAATGGAATGGCGCGCCGGGAGGGAATGCCAATTTATATACACACCGGTGAGCAGCAGAACAGTTAAAGTGAATCACAACGAGGCTCGAAGTTGGTGCAGCAAGCTCTTCCGGACTCAAAAATGCCGCAGTCAACAACTTTCGAAGATAACAACAACCAATGGAGGCGATAGGGAACTACTACGTACGCGATGCTCTGTTTTATTACACCGGCGAGCGATACAACTGTCGGGAAGGAGACGTGCTGCTCTACCATCATAAGAAAAGCATCGCACATTTGGAACTTCTCTCGCACATAACACAAAGCACTAAGTCGCCCGTGAGTGGTGGTGAAAAGTTAGATGAGAGAGAGGGAGGGGGGAGAGAGTGAGAGCGAGCTAGAGAGCGAGGGAGCGAGCGAGCGAGCGAGCGAGAGAGCGAGCGAGAGAGCGAGCGAGAGAGCGAGCGAGAGAGAGAGCGAGCGAGAGAGAGAGAGAGAGAGAGAGAGAGAGAGAGAGAGAGAGAGAGAGAGAGAGAGAGAGATAACTTCAATAACATCTAACTTGGTAAGAGTTCCATTACCAGCACTGGGAACTCGACACCTCGGCATTAACCCACTACCTTCAGGCGTAGATTCTGTACCGCGAATGAACAGAAAAATGACTCTTTTACAGATACTGTCCCAGATTGAGTTACGATGGAAAAACTGTTGCGTGGGCATTTAAACAATATCCTTTTTACAAGCCTCCTTACAATAAACATATCAATTTCTTGGCCCTACAAAAATGTGACCCACGTGAAGACAGGATGTTGGTTTCATTGACTCCCGCATATACTTTTATTTATTTCCAGATTAATAAGCTGGGCAGCAACGACGAAACTGTTGTGTGGTTCATAATGGAAGGGAATACCGGCGCCAGCTCCATTTCTTCATCACAAAGACTTAATACGAATTGAGTGTAACAAATAATATGGCTGTACAAGCTGTCCTATATGTGCTATGACTTCCTGAACCAGTTTTGATCGACCTAATTTCAAGTTATTACCACAGGAGCCTCTGTTTCTAAGCACAAACACTTTTAATAGCGCTGTCAGTAGCGTTCGAGTTATGTTAACCAAATATCCCACCGCCATAAAAGGACCCAGCGGCGTGCAGGTCACCAGCTTAAGGTAAAGAATATTGCGGGGGCTTACAACCCCTTGCAAAGCTTCCCCCTCCTCCCCCCCCAACCACAGACACACACACACACACACACACACACACACACCAGGACGGCCATGGCGTCCCGAGAGGTTACCGATCCGACAGTTGACTTTACTCAAAACTTGGCTCTCCTCCGCGCAAACCGATACTCGTTCAATAAATTCGAAGTCTCCAGGAGGCAAGCCAGACCGCAAACACCATGAGGGACACGCGGGGTAGACAATAATGGATGGCTCCCCGGCGCATCGTCACTCGAAAACTTGGGTGAGTTGCAACGGTGCAGTGCAGGAGAGGAAAAATATGTCCAACTTTAAAAAGAAACAGCTTCCCATCACGTTGTCCATTCCCATCACAGGTAAATGAGAGCCGAGCAGCAGAGTCATAAGTCAGAGGTATTGCATGACCCTCGCAAGACGGATGTTTTCTCCTGAGCGGGATTGCCTGTCAGCTAATGGCCAGAGTATTTCATGAAGCAATCAAAAAGCAAGAGAAAATGGACATAAAACCAACGCTAGTGTATAAATAACTGCAAATAAGTGAGTGAACATAACCGACATAAACGTTTCCATACACAAAGCAGATGAAACGCTAAAAAAGAGTTAAAGAGTATAAGTCGGAAAAGACCAGGAGCAAGACAGGCGAGGGAGTTCATCTAAACACGCTATGTACACTGTGTTAATAATGCAGCTCGAGTCTTGAAGCGCCTAAGATCATGCACAGTCAACGGCTTACCTCCCCAAGTGCTCCAGGCGGCGGGGAACTGAAACTAAGCTGCCGCGTGTGTGGGAAAGATCATCAGTAAGCAGCATGAGTAGGGATGGTAATAGTAGTAGTGGTAGTAGTAGTAGTAGTAGTAGTAGTAGTAGTAGTAGTGGTAGAAGTATCAGTATCAGTAGTAGTAGTAGTAGTGGTAGTAGTAGTAGCGGTTGTAGTGATTGTAGAAGTAGTAGTTGTAGTAATAGTAGTAATAGTTGTAGCAGTTGTAAAAGAGTAGTTATCATTCTTCTTAAACATGCTGTTGTTTCCAATGCTGCAGCAATCATACAAAATCATTCAAATTTGACGACATACCCCGAGACACATAGTCGAATTGAAGACTAAACCGCTATGAATATTAAACTTTTAGACAACCAGACTCTTGAATAGGCAAAAGTTTTCTAATAAAGACCAAATGATCAAACCAATACAGACACTTCATCATGACCAAGCTGTAGAGTGACGCCACGCGGCACACTAACGGGCAAAACCTAGGTCCCTCTTCTCCTTTGTCTGATTCATACTGCCGATAATAATTTATATACTAGCGGCCGCCTGCCACGTGTCCCGGCCTTGAACATGCCGCCTGACATCTGTAGTGTGCCGCCGGGAATGGTATCCGCTGCCGGCGATCACTGACACGGCGACACACAGACACACACTATATATACTCTTGACTAGACGAGAGCGTTAGCCCGCTGCTCATCCAGGACTCGGCGACGCGCGGGGCCGACGTGACAAAGGGAGCGTCGGAGGGTTTTGCAGCGCGATCAAAATCAACTACGAAATACGAGCATAACCGTCTCCGAAAGTCTATGTTACTGTACCGTGTAATGTACTCGGCGAAACGCTTCCTCTTCCTAAGCCGCTTAATGTTTTTCCGCACGATTACTTTCCGCAAAACACGACGAGTATTTCGAAATTATTTGCCTGCAATTTTATTTACGCGCTGTGTCAATACCTGCCTGTCAATGATATTTTTATTGAAATGTGATAATGATAAACGTATCTAGCTTCGGGTGCAGCTGCGAGGGCTGTTTACACGCGGCAGCACGGCAGCGGCGGGAACACTGCATTACTAAAGCGTTGCAGTGGACATCAGAGCGAGCCAGTGTGGGTGTTTAGGCCATCTACGTGGTTAGGTAAAGTTAGGGGCATAGGCTTTAGTTTGATCCCTCTTTCGGCCACCTCTTTTGATTCTTTTTTTGTAGGAGCAGCGAGTAGCGGGCTTTTTTTTTATTATTGTTTCCTTTTTTTGTGCCCTTGAGCTGTCTCCTTTGTTGTAAAAAAAAAAGAAAAAAAAAGTTGAGCGTGGCCCCGGTGCTCATCTCCGTCGCATTGACCCTTGACACTGTGGTGGGTAAGGGTGACAGTTTACCTTCCTCAGGTTTTCACCGGTACCCATTTGTCGACCAGTCCGAAATGGAGGATGAATGACTGGGTGAGTTGCACACCGGTATACGAACCTTGGCCATAGGATTTGTAGCTAGGCACGTTAACCACTGCACCAAGGAAGGAAATAAATAGAAAATCAGATAAAACGCGATAAAAAATACAGCAAAAGCAGAGCGAGGAGGTGAGACAGAGTGGCTGCGTGAAGGTAAGACGCGCTGAGGCAACAAAGCCACACCAAGCCACTTAACCTGAGTCTTGGTCTTGAATCTTCCGCCGCCCTGCAAAACAAACGCCAGCCGCCGCGCCGCTCTTTGTCCATTAGCAACGGCTGATTTGCGGTTAAGCCTAAAAGCACAGGAATTGGAGGACACAAAAGCCGATAAAGACCAGCGGAATAACTTTACTTACGTCTCTTTGGCCTCTCCCTCGAAGTCACTATGTATTGTGCTCAGAGTAAACAATATAACCTTTCGAGAACTTATAAATGTTCACATTACCTTTATTTACGAGAAAGGAGGCAGCCCAAGGGAAAAAAAGAAAGATAAGAAACTCATGTGACCTTCTAAATGAACATCTAACACCTTTTATTACAGTAAAGGAGACAGCTGAATGGCAAAAGAATATATAGCCTCATAAAACCTTCTAAATGTCCACCTACCACTTTTTTTATTGTAAAGGAGAAAAGAAATATAACCTCACAAAACCTAAATGTCCATCTAACAGAGAAAAGAAGGAACAATGTAACCTCATAAGATCTCTAAATGTCCGTCTAACACTTTTCTTACAGTGAAGGAGGCAGCTCAAGGCCAGAGAAATAAAGAAAGAAACAAAAAAAAACAGCCTCGCTAACTAAATGAAATTATGCCAACCCTCCACAAAAAGCTTCATAAAAAGAACCCTCATCCTTTTCTTCGCCACACTTCCAATAAAGCCCGAGGAGCCCTTCCCCTCGAGACCCGGGGCAGGAAGGGTGCCGCGCCTCCCTGTGTTTTCTGCCCACACGCCGAGCAACACAGCCTTTTTCCAGCAGGCATTAAACACGGGGCGGGGAGGGCTCTTAGGTCGGCCATTCTCAGACGCCTGCGCCTCTCACCTCAACTATTTTCAAAAGCCGAAAAGGAGACGAATCGGGGTCTAACTAGTGTTTTTTTTTTTTAAGGTCTTGGTACAGGTAAATGGTTGAACTACTTGAAGGGAACACGAAACTATCCGCTTAATGTTTTTCCGCACGCTTATTTTCCGCACAACACGCCTCCACCTCTCACCTCAGCTATTCCCAAAGGCCGAAATGGAGATGAATCGGGTTCTAACGGGTGTTCCCTTGACGATGACGGGTTAAACTACTAGAAGGGTACATTTAACTCCCTCTGGAAATGCCTAACACTCCTACAAATGCCTTGTCAAATATGTGTGCGTGAAATGTTTAAGAATATGACCCTTAGACCGGGGACAAGGCGGGCTGTCGGCGGGGTTATTGTGTAGAGACGCGTCCTGTTCCTGCCTGAATGCTTCGTCACGGGGCGAACACTAACTTTCGTAGCGGTAATCATTACTTACTTTCCCGAGGTAGAGAGATGTGTTTGTTCCCTCCTCCGCTGTGCCCAGAGCGGCAATAATTTACTAAGGCTCCTGCGGGAAGGTCGACTTATGGTTCACCAGCCACCGAGCAGCCGGCGCTCCGCTCATTGCTCACCTGGGGGATTAATAACGCCCGAGCGCCACCGCCTAAGGGTCACCTGAGTATGAACGACCTTGCCAACCGGAAAGACTGCAAGCCGCTGCCACATTACCTCCTGACTGGCGCTGAGCTGTTCCATCATACATTAAGTTTAAGGGTCATATTCTCAAACGCTGCGGCGCCTAAACACACAGGATTAACAAGGCTTTCATAGGAGTTTGGTGCACTTCCATGGGTAGTTTTATGACCCTTTTGGAAGTGTGATTATTGTTTTGTGCCACGAATCTACGGAAACACTCATTAGAAAGCGATTGGTCTCCTTTTCGACCTTTGAAAGTAGTTGATGTGAGAGGTGAAAGCTTCTGAGAATACCGACCCGAGTGAATTTGAACGTCCTTGTGACCCGGAAAGACTGCAAGTTGCTGCCACATTACCCCGTGACTGGCGCTGAGCTAGTCCATCATACATTACGTTTAAGTTAAGTTAGTGCCGTGAGGGAAATATAAGCTCCAGGCAAAATGTTCATGAATGTAAAATAAACAATTCCAGCTCCTGTCCTTCAACGCTGCAAGTGGGGCTCAAGGAGGAGGAGGAGGAAAGGATAAAAGGGAGAAGAAAAATAAGAAAATTAAAAGCCTTCAACCTTCGCCTCCACTGAAAATAAAAAGAAACATCATCACTTTACATGAGGCGAAGCGGATGCGTTCCCTCGAATAAGACTAACATTTCACCTTCTTCCCCCTGGCCAGACTCTTGTAACGCTGACTTTGATCTCTGGAGGCGGCCTCGTCAACCCCTTTGTGATTGAAAAGAGGGACTCCAAAGTGGTGGAAGATGGCAGCGGAGGAGTAAGTGGAAGGAGGGCGTAGGAGGGTCAGGCTGGAACGCTGGAAGGGGTAGCAACAAAGCGAGGCAGGGGAGTGGGAGGAAGGTGAAAAGAAAGAACTGTAGAGAGGAGCGTATGGACGACGGTGGAGAGGTAAGTGGAAGTAGGGCGTAAGAGGGCGTAGGAGGCAAGGTTGGGACGCTGGAAGGGGTAGCAACAAAGAGCGGCAGGGGAATGGGAGAAAGTGAAAAGAAAGAAGTTGGGAGAAGCGTATGTACGACGGTGGAGAAAGGGAAGTATGGCGTAAGAGGGCGTAGGAGGGCAAGGTTGGGACGCTGGAAGGGGTAGCAACACAGCGCTGCAAGGGAGTGGGAGAAGGTGAAAAGAAAGAAGAAGTTGGGAGAAGCGTATGGAGAGACGTTGCTCCGGAAAGTTACGCCGTAGTCAAAGGGAATAGTTGTCAAAAGTAGACGTGGGCGGCGGAGGGAAAGATAACAAGCAATCCGAAGTGAGTCAGGGGAGAGGAAGAGGAAGAGGAGAAAATACCTGACCAAAGAGAAGAAAGAAGAGGAAGAACAAGAAGATGAGAAAGAAAAATGAAAAGAAGAAGAAACTGATGATCGTGATAATTATATAAGTTTGCCAGTGGAAGGTGAAAAGGGCAATAAAAGACTACAAAGGGAGAGCATGAGGCGGGGAAAGAGGAGGAGGAGGAGGAGGAGGAGGAGGAGGAGAAGGAGGAAGAAGACAAGGAGGAGGAGGAAAGGGAAGGGACGGAGGAGGAGGAGCGTTCGAAGACGAGGAGGACGAGTAGGGAGAAGACAAAGAAAACAAAGAGGAAGAAGAAAAAGACAAAGAGGAGGAAAAGGAGGAGAAGGACGAGGACGAGGAGGAGGAAAAGGAGGAGGAGGAAGACGAGGATATAGAGGACGACGTGGACGAGGAAAGAAGGAAAAAGAAGAAAAGAAGGAAGAAGAAGAAGCAGTCACGGACAAAGAAGACGAAGAGAAATAAAAAAAGACGAAGCCCCTAAAATATGGCCACCTGTTTTAGTAACCACTGAGCGAAGGGACATTTTATTTACGAACCAGGACTAAAAAATAAAACTATAAATAATGATTGCGGGTTTGTGGGCCGTGAAGGTGATTTATTTACTTCGGAAGCGATAATGCGGAGATTACATAAATATACCTGCTGGAAGGAAGAGGAGGAAGAGGAGGAGGAGGAGGAGGAGGAGGAGGAAGAGGGTGAAAGAGGAAGAGATTTGGTGATGGTGATGATGGCGATGGTAGTGGTTGAAAGAGGTGTGGTGGAGGCGCTGGAAAAATTGATGGTGGTGGTTGTGGTTGAGATGGTGATGATGGTGATGGTACTGGTGGAGGTGGTGGTGGAGAAGGAGGAGAAGGAGGAGGAGGAGGAGATGGTGGTGGTAGTGTTGTTGTTGTTGGTGGTGGTGGTGGTGCTGTTGCTGGTGATGGTGATGGTGGTAGTGGTGGTGGTGGTGGTGGTGCTGTTGCAGGTGGTGGTAGTGGTGGTGATGGTGGTGGTGGTGGTGGTGCTGTTGCTGGCGGTGTAGGAGGAAAATATTGATAAAACGGAGGAACAATAAGAGAGAAGAGGCAAAGGAAATGGAAGGGGGAGAGGAGGAGGAGGAGGAGGAGATGAGATTGCTGGAAGAAGAGGAGGAGGAGGAAGAGGAGGAGAAGCAGGTGTAGGAGGAAAAATAACAAAGAAAATACAAAGACAATCAAAAGACAAAAAGAGAACGAGGAGAGAGAGAGAGAGAGAGAGAGAGAGAGAGAGAGAGAGAGAGAGAGAGAGAGAGAGAGAGAGAGAGAGAGAGAGAGAGAGAGAGAGAGAGAGACAGAGAGAGAGAGAGAGAGAGAGAGAGAGAGAGAGAGAGAGAGAGAGAGAGAGAGAGAGAGAGAGAGAGAGAGAGAGAGAGAGAGAGAGAGAGAGAGAGAGAGAGAGAGAGAGAGAGAGAGAGAGGCACATAATGAGAAGAAGAAGGAAAAGAGAAAAATAAAAATAAAAAGGTAAAGAAAGAAATGAAACAAACCTAACAAAAGCGCGAAGACAACCCAAAGACGAAAGAGAAAGAGAAAAAAAAGAGAGGAAGATAATGAGGAGGAGGAAAAGACGAAGGAAGAGGAGGAGGCGGAAAAGAGAAAGAAATTAAGCAAACACACACACACACGAACGAGCCTCATAGTGGGTGTAATGTTCGTGCGATTCATTTAACGGCGACCGGTGAATCACACACACTGACACCTCGACAAACAGATAGCACAAGTTCGCAAAAAATCATTACAAAAAAACAATTAGCGTCACATTAACGAAGGCGGCTCATTCGTCACCGCGTCCACGAGAGAGAGAGAGAGAGAGAGAGAGAGAGAGAGAGAGAGAGAGAGAGAGAGAGAGAGAGAGAGAGAGAGAGAGAGAGAGAGAGAGAGAGAGAGAGAGAGAGAGAGAGAGAGAGAGAGAGAGAGAGAGGAAGACAAACAACAGGTCCATTGCTATACGGTTTACGGGCTCATCTATTTCCTTACAGCAGCCCGAGGGTGCGCACGAGCCGCCTTCATGTTCGCGATAAAAGTAAAATACGTCGCGGAAAACAGCTCGTGGGCCATAGTCACGTTCGAAATCATAGGAAAAGAAAATAAAGTATCGCGGAAAGACCTCGGACGGGAAAACCTGCGGCACTCGGTTGTTAAAGCTGGTGCGGGAAGGGATTTACGTCGACAGCGAAATCTCGGCGAAGGCAAAGAGCCGTTGAAAATTTTGCCGCGGGGAAAAAAAAAAAAATAAATAAACATACACGACTCCCTCGAGAGAAACAAAAACACGAGGAAGAGACAACCCCCCCCCCCCCCCACCCTCCCACCCGCCATTACAAGGATCCCAAAGCATGGAAAACAAAGGGCAAGGGACATGAGGCGTGCAGAGAAGATCGTCGGAGGAGAACATCCAAGGGACAAACAAAGGCCCTGATCATTGCTGCGTCGCGGTCCAGGAGGCACATCTCGAGGCTGGAGGACAAAAACAAGGCCGAGGAAGAAAAACAAGAACTTAAGCCGGAAACAAAGGAAGGAGGAGGTGGGGAAGGGGGGAGGAATACAAACTGAAGAACAGTCGAGGAACAAACAGGAGTCGTGATTTCTGCGCTGATGGCGGCACGGAAGCAAATCAGGAGGTTGGAAGACGTAAACGAGACCGAGGAATGATAAATAAGACGCTAAACCATAAGGAGGGGATGAAGAAATGCACTTTGATATTAGGAAAAGTAGCCAAAAAAAACAAACTCGAAAACACACAAAAAGCCCAGACATCAACAGCTGGAAGACATAAATAAGACCGAGGAATGAAAAACAATACACTAAACCATAAGCAGAGGAAGGAAGAATGCTCGTTGAGATGAAGAAAAGAAGACAAGAATTCACAAACTCGAAATTAAGCACCAAAAAGCCAGACATCAACAGCTGGAACGCATAAAGAAGACCAAGGAATGAACATGAGTCACTAAGCCGCAAGAAGGGGAGGAATGAAAAACAAGACACTAAGAAGGAGAAGAAACAATATACTTTGATACGAAGAAAAGAAGACAAAGATGCGGAGACTCGAAAAACACACCAGAAAGCCAGACATCAACAGCTGGAACGCATAAAAAAGACCAAGGAATGAACATGAGTCACTAAGCCGCAAGAAGGGGAGGAATGAAAAACAAGACACTAAGAAGGAGAAGAAACAATATACTTTGATACGAAGAAAAGAAGACAAAGATGCGGAGACTCGAAAAACATACCAGAAAGCCAGACATCAACAGCTGGAACGCATCAACTAGAGTTACTAGACCAAGGAATGAAAACAACTCACTAAGCCGTAAGAAGGGGAGGATTGAAAAATAAGACACTAAGAAGGAGAAGAAACAATATACTTTGATACGAAGAAAATAAGACAAAGATGCGGAGACTCGAAAAACATACCAGAAAGCCAGACATCAACAGCTGGAAAACATAAACAACACCAAGGAATGACAACAAGACGGTAAGCCATAAGCAAGGGAAGAAACAATACACTTTGATACGAAGAAAATAAGACAAAGCTGCGGAGACTCAAAATTAAACACCAAAAAGCCAGACATTAACAGCAGGAAAACATAAACAACACCAAGGAATGACAACAAGACGGTAAGCCATAAGCAAGGGAAGGAACAATACACGTTGATATTAAGAAAAGAAGACGAACACAGGAACTCGAAAACACACCTATAAGCCAGACACCAACAGCTAATCACCACAACGGAGCCCTAACAAAGCCACAAGGAAGGGAGAAACAATACTCTGATATGAAGAAGAGAATACAAGAACCCCAAAACTCGAAAACACACACCAATTAGCCAGACATCAAGAGCTAACCACCAGAACGGGCCCCTTCCCAAGCCACTAATTCCAGGAACATCTCCCTAACCACATAAGGCATAACCGTGGACCCTTTCATAACCCTAAGCCAGCCAGCAACCCAGTCCATCACCGGGTGCACAGTATGATCCTCCTTTTTTGAGGGTAACGCGGAGAGATAAAGTCGTGAGGTTATTCCAGACGCGTCCTTCTATACCATCAATAAAACGCTTTCGAAATGTGACACCGACCGGCCGGACCCTATTCCCAGAGCCGCATCCTCCTCTTCCTCCTCCTCAGTCCTCGTTCCTTCACTTCCCACAAAGATAACAGACCGATAAAGGAACCCGTTTTCTGCTCTACGCCGTGTTCATTTTTATATCAAGTTCCCGAGTGAGTTCTTGTATCCCATCACGGGTCAGAATGGGTGATGGGAACGTGTGGATAAAAGTCAGGTAATGGATGGGGAGGTAGACTGGTAAGGAGCGAAGAACACGTTTTCTAATGGTTTTCTAATGGTCACTATGTTCTCTTTCCTGTACTAAACGCCATAGTGAGTTATTTCCCCCATCACTGGTCAAAATGGGTGATGGGAAGAAGCGATCAACCATCAACTAACGAGTGGGTGAAGGGATAACTAAAGGAAACCGCTCTCTAATGTACACCGCGTTCCTTTTCCGGATCATCCACCCCAAAGTTCGTTAGTTTTCCCTCACTCGGCAGGATGGGTGATAGGAACCGAGTTAACGTCAAGTACTGGATGAGTGGATGTGAGGGGATGACGGGTGACGCCTCCTGAGTTATGCTAAGTCACTCACCGATAGCCAGACAACACAAGGTCACGGCATGGATAAGCTTCCCGATCGTTAGAGTCATCGCGGCTTTCTCCATCTCACCGTCCGAGGAGAGCCCGGGACACTGGTGGGCGGCGTATCGGGAGCGCGGCGGTGAACACCCTCTCACCACTGCTGCCCGTGGGTTACTAAGGCGGAGAGGCACCGGTAGGCAGGCACGTCCGATAAGTGATGCCGTGCACACCCCCAGAGCTATCTACCGCTTTGGAAATGTGGTTAAGAGTTGACCCGATGTCCAAGGCGTGAAGGAAAGTGTCGAGGAGTTGCCAGAGGGGAATATGGGGGACCGGACTCCAAGAAAAGACCAAAAAAGGGAACGTTGCTCCACATAACCAAAAAAAAAAGCCTTCGTATGAAAAAAATATAGTTTGATATTAGTGTTATGAAATTAGTCAATATAGCAAATCAAGGCGTAAAGGAAAATATCGAGGAGTTTCTAGAGAGCAAAATGAAGGGCCGAACGCCAATTAAAGGGCAAAAGAGGGACTGTCACTCCTCTTCCACACAAAAAGGACCCTTCGTATGAAAAAAAAAAAATTGTCAGGTATAACAGTTATGAAATTAGTCACCGTGGCAAATATTACGGATACAAAAAACTGAACGCGTGTACCCCAGACCCACGGTATAACGCGATTTCCGATGGATGGGGTGAGTTATGCAAGGATTGGACGGCAGGGACACCCGAGGCCACTGCTCCCCTTTGGATTACATCACGCCGCACCTCCCCCGCCCGGCTCAAGCCTACACATCACTGGCTGGCAGGTGGTTCATGCACTCGACTGCCCGGACCCTTGCCTCTGCGCCCTCCCTCCAGCTTGCCATGTTGGTGCAGACTTGGCCCTTCAGTATCATGAAGGCTGAGGACCAAAATAGTACGATTCCGCCCCTCACTGTAGTATATCTGTTATCCTATAAGGGTATCATAGGCTTCTGTTTCCATCCTATACACCATGAAAGCTAACAATGGATCAAAATAGTATGATTCTGACCTTTATTTAAGTATGACTGATATGCTTTGAGATCAAGTCACTTATTCTACCTTTGTTGATTTTCTGGGATATAAAGTTAATCTAATAATGTATTTAAGAATTTTAACAATAATTCTCCCTGAACTTCATTTCCTGGGAGATTCTTATGCGAGGTAAATACGAAAGAAACAGTTAATCTCCACACACTTAATCCTTTTGCTTTATAAATCTCCACTTACGTCTATTTTTGGTGGTTCTCTTCAGGCACTTGCTCATAATTTTATATACTCTGTGACGTTTCATTTACTTATCCTGAATTACGCCCACGCCTCCAAAGTATTACATAACAGAGAAGGCCTAACCTGTTCCCACTATTACTAACATCACCATCCCCGTCACCGTCCCTATAACCTGTATCCATCTTCATCATCACCATCTTTATCACCATCACCTCACAGTCCTTATAACCTGTACCCAGCATCACCATTTTCACCATCTCTACCTTAAGTTACGTGATCACGCCCACATTTCACAGCTAACCGCCGAGACATCTAAAAATAGCTCACCTCTTGCCTCTTTTATAAGTCAATTTTTATCAAAAACTACTTCCCACTCTTATTGACTTTAAAACCAGCAACTTATCTCTAACTTCTTCTCGAGACCATTATATCGTCTTCAATCATTGCAAATATAGCTCTAACTTTCCCTCCCTTTCATTTTTCTTACATCAAATACAAACTTTGCCAATCGTGTCTGTATTTCCAGCTCAAGAGTGTATCACCGTCAATAGAGATAACTGTATTTCATTTAGCATCATAAACATGTATTTCCAAACCGATACTAACACCCACTGCATTGATTCCTCATGTTATTTTTTTTTTTTTTTTTTTACGTATGGCTTTCTTGAGGGGCCTGGATGGTAGTTGGCCCCAGCCCGTCATGGTGCAGGCAAGTGCTTTATAGTGGCGCCATCTTTTCTTGAGTTTAAACTGGCTAAGCAAATACTCATGACCATATTTTTAAACTTTTCGAAGTCTGAGTACATCTGTTTGAAAAGGCTCTCGCTGAAGTTATAATAAGGTTTTCCATGGGTGGTTTCATGACCCTAGCGGTAGTTTAGCAAGCCTTCCACGCCATGAACGGGGACAACACACATGACAGCCCGACGTATCTTCCCTGCTGCCTTAAAAAATAGTCGTAATAACTCCCCGAAGCATTTGATAATATTAGACTCAGTGACGTTGTACACCTACGCGTCTCGCCTCCAAGGCATTCATGAGCTTCACGGACGAAGGGATATTTGCTCCACGCCGCACTGGACACGCAACAAGGAAGAGAGGTGTTTATTAATAAAAGTCCAACGCCCGCCATAAACTTTGCCCTCGGCGCTCCATTGTGTTCGAACGTCACAGTTGCCGCTATTTACGTTTTGCTTCCCTGCTCTTGGAAGGGAGAAAAAATATCACATCCCACGTGACAGACTCCTCTTCAGTACAGGTGTGTGTGTCTGGGAGGGGGGGGGGGGGGGGTTATAGATTTTACGCACACGCACACACACACACATACACACAAAGAGAAAAAGGGACAAAAATATATACTCGCACAAACATGCCGAGCTTCACTGATCCCTTTAGTCGTAAGTCGAGAAGGTTAACAGGGACAGCATGGGAGAGGAAGCGATGAGGGACTAAAGATGAGATGACAAGGGAGACGAGGAGGGAGCGGAGACCGGAGGCGGAAGATAAAGTAATACCTTCAAGTAGCTTCTACCTTTGTCATCTTTCCGTCCCTCTTTTCCTGCCTCCCTGTCGATCCACCTGTATTTTGCTGCGTGGCCGGTAAGGTTCCACACGGTCAGGTGAGATGCGTTCTTTCAACACACCTGGACGGGCTGGACTAAGCATTATGAACCCCATGAAAGAGATATGAGTGATAACACATACAAAACAATATTAGTTATTAAGCTTAGGTGGGTGGGAGGGGAGAAGTAGGTGTGTAAGTGTGTATGTGCGTGCGTGTGCGTGTGTGTGTGTGTGTGTGTGTGTGTGTGTGTGTGTGTGTGTGTGTGTGTGTGTGTGTGTGTGTGTGTGTGTGTGTATACATTAATTAAAGCATGAACATATATGTGACTATTGCTTCCACTTTTTATTAATATCGGAATTATCGGCTGACTGGAAATACCAATAATACTAATCTTTATTCCAAGAAACACTAAGGTGCACGAATCGGTTAATACATCCCATTGTGACTATATATTCTCCCACTGATGACTATCTCCCGTTCATCAGTTTTTCTTTAATGATTTTTTTTGTAATCATCTCATCCTCAGTATTATTTTTCCCTTTTCCCTTAACATATGCACAGTGCTTTTTTTCTTTACGAACATAAGAAGGAAGGCCAAGAAAGACGTGGAGAAAGGTGGTGGAGGAAGATATGAGGAGGCTGAACACCACGGAAGAAATGGCTATGGACCGGCAACAGTGGAGGAGGCTCATATCCCGCCCAACCCCACCATAGGGAATAAATGGACGTTAAACGATGATGATGATGATGATGAACATAAGAACACAAGAGCGTAAGGAGCCTGCAATAACCGGCTCCTGCAAACCTAGCCATACCTAACCTCACTATCCATGAACTTATCTATCCTATTCATGATTCGTATTGGCACTCACAACATGACAGCCAAGCTTGCGCCACTCGTCCACTCATCCACCACTCTCCTGGCGATCCAATTCCTGCCTGATGTCTTTGTTGAATAGTTTGTGACGCGCTGAAACCTGACACCGCCACGCCTCGCTTCCCTTCTTCCAGGTAGCCTCACTTCCGCGTAAGTGATGACGCGTGCACTGACAGGGTAGGTATAAATAGAATCCCCCTCTAGGTTTGCAGTATATGTCAGTATATTCAGATGATCGCATGATATTTTTTTCTTGTTCCAGGCATATATTTTTTTTTCTTTCTGCTCGGGGTCGGGGAAAAAGATGAGCTATTTGTTGTTGTTTTACTTATTGATTTACTGCTTTTCTCCCTTCCCCGCTTAAAGGTCAAAGGTGGTGGAAAACGGAAGCCTCGTTCATTAGTTTGCAGAGTTTTTCCTGGACGCGGAAGCAGACCGAGGGCTAAACGGCAAGAAAAAATAGAAAAAAAAGGCATAAGCTGTTGCGTCAAAGAAAAAACGATGGAAACTCGGTGGACTTACGTCATGCTCATTTCCTTCAACAATCACATACTATTTTTCTTTCTCTGTCTTTCTCTCTCTCTACTTGTCTATCTCCCTCTCTCTGTCTATCTGTCTATCATTTATCTATCTATCTACCTGCCTATCCATCTATTCATCTATCTATCAATTTGTCTTCTTATAGTATAGGGTTTCAGTTGTGTTTCTTTATTTATGTGAATGCAAGTTAGCTTATCTCTATTATCTATATATCTATCTACCTGTCTATCTATCTATCTCCATCTATCTATCTATCTATTTGTCTTCTAATAGTATAGGGGTTCAGTTGTGTTTCTGTATTTATGTGAATGAAAGTTAGCTTATCTCTATTATCTATATATCTATCTACCTGTCTATCTATCTATCTCCATCTATCTATCTGTCTATTTGTCTTCTAATAGTATAGGGGTTCAGTTGTGTTTCTGTATTTATGTGAATGCAAGTTAGCTTATCTCTATTATCTATATATCTATCTACCTGTCTATCTATCTCTCTCCATCTATCTATTTGTCTTCTTATAGAATAGGGGTTCAGTTGTGTTTCGATCGTTGTTTCTGTCAATGCATGTTAGCTTATCTTCCACCCTCCGTCAAGTTCTTTTCCCCCTTCCCGTTTAGTCCACATTAGCAGCAAAGTCACACTCATCATCAAACGTTTCTTTCCGATGGGAGTCGATCATAAAAACGTTTAATTTTCGTCCTGCAAACCGGCCCTTTCCTCCCTATCGCTTCCGCACACTTCCCTCCCTCTCACCTCCTCCCTCCTCCCTGATACGGCCCCGGTTAGCGCAAAAAATGTGGATCACCGTGAAGCGTTCATAAAGCAGAGAGCCTTTAGTGATGGATAGAGAGAGAACTCCCATTGATCTCTAGCTATCAGGCCCGCTGCCATGATCCGGGTACTTAGGGGAAGGGGGTCAAGGGGGCGTGAAGGGCATTAGGGGGGGGGGGCGGTTAGCTCTCTCTACAGGCGGCAGCGTTAAAGGTTTAATTGAAAATATTTATTCTGGCTCCCTCGGCGCATCACATCTGGGCAAGAAAATAAATAAACACAACCCTCGACGATTTTCTTTAATATTCTGTCCGGCGGTAGAAATGATTATAAAAGTAGGGACGCAGTTTATCATTTCCTGTTTGTCCTGTCGGCGGCTCAGTTACCAAAGTACACAGGGAACATATATTTGTGTGTCTAATCACCCCTCTCTCTATCTCTCTCTCCTATTGTCTGGCGGGTTTCAATACAATTTCGGTCTCTAGTTTAATAAAAGGTTCAGCCTCATCTGGAAGTCATTTTCATCATATTTCCGGCACTAGACTAAAAGGTAATTATGTGAGAGGAGGTGTGGGTGAGTGAGATAAATAAAGAGAGAGAGAGAGAGAGAGAGAGAGAGAGAGAGAGAGAGAGAGAGAGAGAGAGAGAGAGAGAGAGAGAGAGAGAGAGAGAGAGAGAGAGAGAGAGAGAGAGAGAGAGAGAGAGAGAGAGAGAGAGAGAGAGAGAGAGAGAGAGAGAGAGAGAGAGAGAGAGAGAGACCATGTGCACTTAGCCACGACAAACACTACACCACTCTGAAAGCCTCGCACACACCTTGACGTCGCTCCCCGCAGGCCTTCACGTCCCTCTCGGTACCGCTATCGTCACCGCGCCTGCCAGCCCCGCCACGCACCGCCGCGCCGAGCCAACAACGTGCCGGACAGGTGCGACTCAGACAAACAAGCGTATCAGTTGCCTGGAAACAAGCACATTCCGACACACAGAAGATCATCACCTATAAAACTTTCTACTTTTACTGATATATTCTTGTAGTTTGTGGATTCTGATGGGAATTTAAAAAATATATTCTGACATAGTGTGGAGTAAACGCCTAAATAAAATAAAATAAAAGGCTCAGAAAATTTACCTCACAAGTTGGCTCTGTGGTCCTTCTCGCCTTGTGCAATTATGAGGGAAATCAGCCCGTATAAATGACCAGGTCGTTGGAGCTTCAGTTGTGGGAGCGACGGCCTCCTGGCACCAATAGGAACTGTGCGGAAGAACGACAAAAAGGAGTATATTGTCTGGGAAGTAAAAATAATGTTTACCCCCCAAAAAATATTGTATCACTCTCTATGAAATAAAAATTATTAAAAAGCATCAGAGTCATATTTTCAGAGATTGGTAAATGAGAGATCGGTGATTGAGCACGAAGTGAAAATTGCAAAGTTCTTACCTATAATATTCCGTGCAGTCCACACAGAGAGGTTTGGTGTGACGAGGGAGCAATATCCTTCATGCATATGCTTCGGAACATTCTGGTACCGCCTCCTCTTCTGATTTTCACTCTTGAACACCCGAGGATATGTGTACGTGAATAAATTTACCGGGTCACCGAAATAAGCGCCTACACGGTGCAGAGGTTAGCGTCCTTGACAACGATTCCGTGGGCCTGAGTTCGAGTCCTGGCCCAGGCAGTCGGCATGTAGCCCACCCACCTGTTCATCCTTCTTTACGGGATGGTCGATAAATAGGTACCTGCGAAAACCTGGGGAAGGTAAGCCGTGGTAACCCGGATGTCATGCTCGCCCTGTGTCGGGTTAAGGGTTCTCTCCCACCACAGGCTCAAAGGGCCAATGGGACGGAGATGAGCACCGCCGCCACGCGCAGCTATAGGGCATGCTTCTTTATCTCACCCTACACGCATAGATTGAAAAGGCTCTCACCTGTTAATCACGAGTCCTCCAGGTCATCAGATCCGCTGCCTCATCACACCTGGAAAGAGATAATCATCGTTAATACTCATCCCGATCCATCAAAGAGTCGCGGATGATAAAGAAGAATAGAAAACATGTGTGTGTGTGTGTGTGTGTGTGTGTGTGTGTGTGTGTGTGTGTGTGTGTGTGTGTGTGTGTGTGTGTGTGTGTGTGTGTGTGTGTGTGTGTGTGTGTGTGTGTGTGTGTGTGTGTGTGTGTGTGTGTGTGTGTGTGTGTGTGTGTGTGACAAAAATCAGAGCGTTATATTTGCTGTTTCCATCACTGCTGTTGGGAGTAATTATATATTTGATTGTGTGTTTGTTTGTGTGTTGTAATGACGGCGCTTTTTACAGTCGCTTTTATTTCAACACCATAATTACCATAACTATCACGTCAACATTGTTCGTTTCATATTTTCATTTAGTCATTATCTTCAAGGTCTCTTTCCTAACATTCGCACTTAATATTCAGCATCCTCATAGCTTGTCTTTCCTTTCTGCTCCTCTTTATCTCCCTCTTCTTTATCTTCTCCTGTTTCCTCTTTTATTCATTCCTCTCTCCCTCCCTCATCATCATCAGTCTAATAATTGTCTTCCTTTTTCCTCCTCGTGGTTTCCTTCATTATTCATCCTCCTCATCCACTTATCATCTGTCTTACTAATCATCCTTTTCTTCCTTACTCGTATCATCTATCTTTGTCTCTCATTATTCTTCCTCATCATCATCTTTCTACCTTTCATCTTTCTTTTTCCTCTCCTTGGCCTCCTCCCTCATCCTTCTCCTCCAACTTATCATCCTTCTTTTTCCTCTCCTTGGCCTCCTCATTCTTCTCCTCCTAATTTTCATTCTTCTTTTTCCTCTCCGTGGCCTCCTTCATAGTTCTCCTACTTATCATTCTTCTTTTTCCTCTCCGTGATCTCCTTCATCCTTCTCCTCCTACTTATCATCCTTCTTCTTCCTCTCCTTGGCCTCCTCATCCTTCTCCTACTACTTATCATTCTTCTTTTTCCTCTCCTTGGCCTCCTCATCCTTCTCCTCCTACTTATCATTCTTCTCTTCCTCCCCGTGGCCTTCAGGGTGTCGGATCAGGGCCTCGTACGTACAAGACTGAGCACACTCCACCCAGAACGCCGCGTCGGTCCCTTCCTGCGACAGCCGGAGACGCGCGTCATCAACCCTCCTTAATGCCAGTCATCTTTCAGTCATGGCCATCTTTCACGCTTCCGAGGGGATAATCCGCCTCGCCGCACACACGGGTCTTCATTCCTCTTCGAAAAGATAAAGTACCCAACAAATAAGAGTAGGGAAACATATATATCGCACCGGAACTCTTACAAATATGAGCTGCTGGAATGGTAATAGTGTTCTTCCATCCTTGTGCCAGAAATCAGCCCTCCCAGCAACCCTAAGTAAAATCTAAGTAGCAGTGATTGGACCGTGAATCTGTTCCGCACCACAACACCATAAATCACGACAAACTCTCCTCCGTTAAAGAAAAAAAGACACGACTCTTCACAATATTACTTTTTTTACGGGAGCCTTGATTTATTTTTTACATATTAACTACACGTGAAGAAAAAATTAGACTGAATTAAACTATGGAAAAGTCTCATAATAAAAATGAAATCGTAAGCGTCTGAAGCAGTGTTGTGGGAGGATAGACTCGGCGAGGCAAGAGAACTGCCTGAAGCGTTGAGTGTTCTCTGAAGTGCTAAGCTACCCCTTGGTCACTCTTGTCTTTCCTAGTAACAAAGCATGCAAGCTCCGTCAAAGTCCCAACCTTGACTTTTGCTTTAGGGATAAAAAAGACATTATAGATAAATAACTGAGACTTGCATCCGTTTATTTTTTTATATAATATTCTGCAAGAGTTCCATTCCAGGCACACTTGGTTCCTAATATAATACGCATTTATAGTAACATCCCATTAAAACATGACTACACTCTGTGACAAATAATGGCATTTTTTTAAATTTGAAAAAATACATTCGTGTTTTCCTAACTTTCACAAAACTCTTTTTAAGGATAGTATTTTATCTGCACGCGAGTAAACTTTCTTGGATGCAGCTGAGGAGCCACACGCCAGGCACGCCGCGCACCGCTTCAGGCTCTCCACGCCTCGTCGAGCACCGAGCGATGGGAGTACACAGTCACGCCGCCCCCTTGCTGCCGTGGATAAACCAAGACAGGCGATCTGAGCATTTAAACAACTTTTTTCTTTTGAAATTTTATTGACAACACTTTTCTACATTTTACACAAACTCAGTGAACCGGCCAGAGTTACAGCAGCTTCAAGTGGGCGGGGAATTGTGGAGTCCGGCGCTCTGAGCT
The DNA here is from genome assembly GCF_024679095.1 of Eriocheir sinensis. Classification (NCBI taxonomy): domain Eukaryota; kingdom Metazoa; phylum Arthropoda; class Malacostraca; order Decapoda; family Varunidae; genus Eriocheir; species Eriocheir sinensis. The sequence goes on from NC_066520.1 coordinate 17,373,806, forward strand.
TTCGTCCCGCCGTCCTGTGAGAGTTAGGAAAGGTTCAGAGGCTTGACAAGCGTCCAATGCGGATGCAGGCAGCGGATGGAATCTTTTGTTCAGGGTAAAATTTTTCAAGTCACGGTACAGGCAATATTCGGCAAAGTTATTCTGGTGGTCAAATTGTATTACTTTATTGAGCTCATTGGGGATTATTATTTTTATAGCCATCATGGTGAGAAAGGAAGGAAAGACAGAAGATAGGAAGGAAGGAATGAGACAAGGATGGATACAATGAAAGAAGAAAGAAAACCAGGGAGAGAAGGGAAAAGAAAGAAATAGAACGAAAGCAAAGAAAGGAAAATAAACACTGATGAAAAGAAGGAAGGTAAAACAGAAGAAAGGAAGGAAAGAATTTAACAGGGATGGATACAATAAAAGAAGAAAGAAAACCAGGGAGAGAAGGGGAAAAAAGAGGAAAGCAAGGAAAGGAAAGTCAGTAGTGAAGAAATAAAGGAAGGAAAGACAAGAAAAAAAAGAAAAAATATGGATAGAAAAGAAAGAAAGAAAGAAACCAAGGAAAGAATGAAAAATAAAATAAAAGAAAGAACACCTTGAAAGAAGAGAGGAAGAGAAGAAGAAATGAAATGTGGACAGAAGAAAAAAAGAAAAACCAAGAAAAGAAGGAAAGAAGAAGGAAGGAAAAACAGAAAAAAGGACGAAAAGAAAATATGGGAAAAGAAGAAAGAAACCAAGGAAAGAATGGTGGCCTTGACTGAAGAAAGGAAGAAAAAAAACTGGATATAGATAGAAGGAAAGAAGAAAGTAATCAAGGAAAGAAGGAAAAAATAAATAAAATAAAGGGTACTTTGAACTTAACGCTCCATTCTCTCACTAAAACGTCATAGGGGAGACTCGTGAAACTCCTGCAAGTCAAATTAATACCACCTTATTCTACACCAAGTGGACATAAACTAATTAGTCTTACCTGTGGATTAACCAAAGTAGCCGAAGCCATAACGTCTCCCATAGCCGCCGAGGCCACCATAGCCGCCATAGCCACCAAAGCCACGTATTCCGTAGCCCCCGTAATGCCTGCCACCATAGCCACCATAGTAGCGAGGATAGCCAGGATAGCCATAGCCATAGCCGTGGCCGCCGAAGCCACCGTAGCCACCGTAGCCACCGTAGCCCGGGTCAGCCTCGGGTCCAGGGGCTGCCATGACCACCGCCATCAGCACCACCAGCACCACGCACAACACAAATACCTGCAACACAAAGGTCATTAACAAGTATAACAACACACCCGAAGCACTGAGCTATAGAAACACACCCAACACAAACTTCTTTCCTAGACGCTTTAAGAAATATGGTAATAGATAGATACTTATAAAAACAATCACCTGCAACACTACCATACCAACACACACAACACAAACTTCTTTCGGAAAAACTTCAAGGGATATGAACGAAAGAGAGATTATTCACGACAACTTATACGCAGCACAAAAAAAAGAATATCTACGCTTTGTTGAACTAGAGTAATACAGACACATTAACTTACAAAACATGAACTTAGACTTTGATCTCTATTATTTTAACTTCTACTCTTGTGTGTGTTTTGTCGTGTTCAAGTAACTTACAGAGTGACATTAAATGAATTGTGGAAGCCTATCAAGAGTATTTCACAGTCACACGGAGATATCTTGTCAAAAAATTAAGCATATTTCTTCAGTCAGGCTAAAAGTCCTACTCTCTTATCCTTTATTTCGTGTCTGATTAATATAAGTGTATGACCACTACGTATAAGATAACTCTAAATGAACACACAGAGCTCAGTGGCAACATCCTCATCTTCAGCAACATCCCAGCACTTACCACCTTCATCCTGCTGTCCTCTGTCCTGATTGAGGAGTGACTGCCAAACGAGGAGAAGAAATGTCCTTATATACGTCCCATCCCTGTCGTGGCGTGCTACGTGAAGCGACAAAAACCCTCATTTCTTCTTCCAGGCGTGACGCGCGGCTGACTCTGGTACTCATCACCGACGGCAGGGAATCTCGACCAGGCTCACTAACCTCACACACTCCCTGGCTGCCGCGGCGTTGGGCCAAGGCTAAACAAAATCCGCCGCGCCTGGCATCCAAGAAACAGCCAAGGAAGTGGAATTAGTGGCGTCAGAGAGCCGGAAAATTGTCTCCTTAATATACTGGAGGTGGAAGGAAGCTGGATACGTATCTATTCAAGTGTCGCGCTATGGATGTAGTCGATAGAAGATGAACTACCTGAAATACGTCTCAGGAAAACGCATTAACGAGACATATATAGTGTAATATGAGCGTTTAAATTCCGTAGAGTTGTCGCGTGTCCTTGAGTGGTGGCAGTTTAAACGTGATGTAGGACGCACATTACGAGGAGGTGAAGGAGGAGGGAGAGGGAGAGAGGGAGAGGGGGAGGGAAGGAGCCTTGGGTGGTGCAGGGCCGCGACTATTTTTGACAAGTGGTGGCCTGCGATGTTTTTTTATTTTTTTTATTTGTGGATGATTTATGTTCTGAGCAATCCTTCCCTCGCTTCCTGTGGTCGGGATGAGCTGAATTCCCAAAGACAGATGAAAAGTTTCTTGGAAGTCCTTGGATGTAAGAGTTCACAATCACGAACCAAAAGGATGTATGTCTATATTATGCGTAAAACTAGATAGATAAAAGACAGATAGATAGATAGGTAAATAGATAGACAGAGAGAGATAGAGATAGAAAGATGAATAGATGGATAGATAGATAGATAGATAGACAGATAGGTAGAGATAAACAGAACTATAGATAAAAGATAGACAGTTACATAGATAGATAAAGAGATAGGGAGAGAGAGGAAGCTAGATAGATATACAGATAGTTAGATAGAAGGATATAGATAGATAAATGTAGACATGATAAAAAAACAGAAAAAAATGTGAAGGCGACGATGCGTAAATCCCGGGAGGACATCAAGACAATAACACCTCATTGTCCTCATTCTTTATTTTCTTCTTTGTCCTCTGATGGCTCGAACGACGTCACAACACCCGCCTCTTACAACAAAGGACGTGCAGGCTCTCGTTGGGTGCCTCTCGCCATCAGACCAACCACGCCAGCACAGACACACCTGACTCAATCCCGGGAAGGCGCGTATGTCTGTGCGTGTGTGTGTGTGTGTGTGTGTGTGTGTGTGTGTGTGTGTGTGTTCTACCAGGGCCACAGGCGACCATCAGGCAGCGACGTATCACATATCCACGAGTAGCATGCAAGCAAATTGTTAAAACCTGTTCCTGTGCTCTCTTCCCCCCCCCCCACCCCCCATTCACTCCGTCTCCGTCTCTTCTCTTCTCTTCTCTTCTCTTCTCTTCTCTTCTCTTCTCTCTCTCTCTCTCTCTCTCTCTCTCTCTCTCTCTCTCTCTCTCTCTCTCTCTCTCTCTCTCTCTCTCTCACACACACACACACACACACAAACAAACACTGAACTGCATAGTACAGTAGTTAGCACGCTCAGCTTACAAAAGAAAGGTCCTGGGTTCGAGTCCCGGGCGGAGTTAAGACGGATGAGCAGTTTTTTTCAATTAATCCATGCTCCATGTCCACCCACCAGTGAATGGAGGCCGCGTGTCAGTCCGGGGTTGTGTCCCGCCTCCCGGGAGTAAGTGGGTGTGAGAGTTTACCCGTATCTAAAGATCCATCACTTGAGAGGTTCAAACTCGTTCCGGAGGATATTGGCTGACGATCTATCGCGTGACCAGACCATGGGGAATTACACCATGACAAATCATGCTGAAGGATGACGAATCGCCTGAAGACTTCCATGAGTCAGTCAGTCAGTCAGTGGGCGTTGGCGACAAAACCCGATGAATAATATTTCTTGTGCCCGCAGCCAGCAAAACATTTTGCTCTCGAAATAACCCAAGACAATACGGAGTTTTTTCGACTCCCACCCCACTCCCCTCTCTCCTCGCTACTTCTTGCCACTGTAGGTGCGGAGAAGAATCCCACGAGTCACGGCGAGGCACCGAGTGTAATGACACCGCGCGGCGCCACATTCATGGCCCAGTGGCGCAACCCAGCCCCTTCCCACCACGCGAATTGTCATTACGGCCACATTATTATTATTATTATTATTTATTATTTATTATTATTATTATTATTATTATTATTATTATTATTATTATTATTATTATTATTATTATTATCATCATCATCATCATCATCATCATCACATCATCATCATCATCATCATCATCATCATCATCATCATCATCATCATTATTATTATTATTATTATTATTATTATTATTATTATTATTATTATTATTATTATTATTAGTATTATTATTATTATTATTATTATTATTATTATTATTATTATTATTATTATTATTATTATTATTATTATTATTATTATTATTATTATTATTATTATTATTATTATTATTATTATTATTATTATTATTATTCTTATTATATTATTATTATTATTATTATTATTATTATTATTATTATTATTATTATTATTATTATTATTATTATTATTATTATTATTATTATTATTATTATTATTATTATTATTATTATTATTATTATTATTATTATTATTATTATTATTATTATTATTATTATTATTATTATTATTATTATTATTATTATTATTATTATTATTATTATTATTATTATTATTATTATTATTATTATTATTATTATTATTATTATTATTATTATTATTATTATTATTATTATTATTATTATTATTATTATTATTATTATTATTATTATTATTATTATTATTATTATTATTATTATTATTATTATTATTATTATTATTATTATTATTATTATTATTATTATTATTATTATCATTATTATTATTATTGTTATTTGTTTTTTTTGTTATTTTTGCTATTTTTGTTATTTTTTACTATTTTTATTATTGTTATTGTTGTTGTTGTTGTTGTTGTTGTTGTCTCATTTTTCTTGCTGCTCTCTAACGAAAACTCTGCCTCCGAGTACTAATTCCTTGATCCATTATATTTTTGGTGTTGTTGTCGTTTTATATAAATTTTGCAAGTTATTTTTTCTCCCCGTCAAGGAGGGCGGAGGCGCAACGCTTTCTTCACACTCATAGCTCACCTCAAGCCCTCCATTACGGCAATTAACTGTCTTAGTATTACTTACATCGCTTTTTTCTAACATCGACATGGCTTTCAAACTTGACACCAGTTGTTGAAATTAATAATAAGTTTCAAAATACACGTATATAAAAAGTGGGACACAACTCTCCTCAGACTCCTTTGATAATATAAATAATGATGGCTTTCTAGTATTCTACATAATTAACTACTTGGGAAACCATCTGATACGTTTCGACCCTTTGCAAAATGTGAACTGCTCTTTGTATCATAGATTTAGAAGGAAGTATTTTCCCTCGACACGAATTAACTACAAACGGCCTTTTTTTTCGTTTTTGATTCTACGTACATTATTTTTTTACAGCAAAGGAGACAGCACAAGGGCACAAAAAAAAGAAACAACAATAAAAAAAAGCCGGCTACTCGCTGCTCCTGTAAAGAATCCGAAGAGGTGGCCGAAAGAGCAGTCAATTACGTGAGAAAATATATGTGGCAAAGCATTTCTTATTTAGTGTTCTGTATAAAATCAACGTATTGCACATGCTCTTATTCGCTCCACATCAGATCAGTCTCATCGTCGCCAAGAATGCAAGAACGCGCAGAGAGACCAAGAGCATACCAGTAAGCCGATCGGTCGCCACGGAGGCATGAATGACATCCCTGATCATGCGGGGAACCACCAGCAGCAGCAACAGGCAGCCTCCTTTCCCGCCTTTGATGACAACATTCCCCGCTGATTGCCACTCGCCGGTATGAGACTCGTGGGAGGCGACACCCGCTCTCATTTAATATCTTTTTAGTTTCATTCATACCCGGGAAGGTCAGTGACTCCATGCGCTGTTTCACCTTACGTACGTGCAGATGCTGTTCGCAGTGTATTATCATCTTCAATTCCCTTAGTCCTGTAGGGTTGCTGAGCTATATATGTACCATGAATTGTTATGTTACATCTTATTTTTTGTCACTGCTTGCTCACAACGTATAGTATTTACATTCATCTCGTCAAGTAAAGGGTTTGATAATTCGTACACATCTTTAACAAGTTCTCATAAGGGAAAAGAACACCGGAAAACTATACTGAGTTACACGATTGTTATTAAACCCCCTTTGTGTTTGGTTAATATGTACTCACAACATATAGTATTTACATTCAACTCGTCTAGTAAATGGTATGATAATTGGTATGTATCATTTCCATAAGTTATCGTAAGGGGAAAAAACACTGGAAAACTATACTGAGCTACATGACTGTCATTAAACCGCCTCTATGTTTGATCAAGGCTTGCTCATAACGTATAGTATTTACATTCATCTCATTTGCAAACTCATACGCACTAAGTAGAAAAGAAGTCTGGAAAACTATACTGCGCTACATGACTGTTATTAAAGCCAATGAAACCTTTGTCCAAACACATATAAAGACACAGAGTATAATCACGCCGCCCCTTCACAAAACGCAGTCTTACAAAACGAGCAAATAAAAACAAAAGTCCCCTTGAACGCTAAAAGTCGACGTGAAAATATTTAAAAATGTATCCGCCTCACAGTGGGCTATATATCATTTTTGCTCGAAATTAACTAACTCTCTAAATAACTTTACCGCGGCACGAAAACTCTCACTTTTGTGGAGGGCGGCGCCAAGGACGACCGTGACGCGGATAAAAAAAAGAAAAAAAGGAAAGAGAACAGGAAAGACACAAATATTTTTCATCACAAGAATTAAAGAACAAATTAAGAGGTATTTAAAACACGTCCCCAGCTGTGAATGGAGACACCACACCCAACACACCCAACACACCCAACACACCCAACACACACACACACAGACACACACAACGAAAAGAAACAGAGAGAGAGAGAGAGAGAGAGAGAGAGAGAGAGAGAGAGAGAGAGAGAGAGAGAGAAAACAGACAGACACACAGACAGGCAAGCAGATAGACAAATAAAAACATTAAAATTAATAACTAAATTAAAATAAATACATAAATGAATAAATAAATGAATAAATAGGTATATGTGGATAGATTTACAGATAGATTGATAGTTAAATATAAATTAATAGATAGATAGATAAATAGATAAACAGATAGATAGGTAGATAGATAGATGAGTAGATAGATAGATGAATAGATGAATAGATAGATAGATACATAGATATAGATAGATGGATAGATAGATAGGCAGATAGATAGATACAGACAAATGGATGACAACCTTTTGCCTTCATTTTTACCGTCGCAGCTGTTGCCTCAAATTAATTCAGAAATCGATTATAAGAAAACCATCCAAATATATTTCAAACACATGTGAAGGTTAATTATCTTCATATTTTTCTTGATTCGCTTTCTCTTTCTTCCATTCTTTTTTATTATAAAACTGAAGGAATTATAGAAAGTTTAACATATAAGAATTGCGCATGTATTTCAGATTAGCTCAGAATGTTATAATGGGAAGTGTGAAGGCTAATTTTTTTTCTTTTTTTCTTCGCTTCGCTTTTTTTTCTTTTTTTTCTTCTTTTTTTTGCTTTAATTTCCATTCCTAACAAAAGAATGTCTGTTCTTTTGTTCGGAAATCCTTATGCGGTTCAAATCGGCGTGAAAAAATGCTACGGCTGCGGACTTTTTTAATTTTCTTTTTAACTTCTATTGTGTCACGTTTCTCTTGTGTTCTCCGTCCCGCTGCTTATTCTAAAAGAGAGAAAACAAATGTATTACAAAACCTCAATATATATTTTCAAATCGACAAAAGAAAACGTGGAGGCTCCATTTTCTGTTGTTTTTTATTTCAGTTTCAAGTTTCTTTTCTTCTATTCTTTCAAGGAGCGCGGAGAGGGTGGGAGTGAGGAGGAGGCGGGAGGTGGAGTGGGGTGAAGAGGGGGATGGGGAAAGTGAGAGTGCAGGGAGGGAGGTGGGGAAGAGGTGGAAGTAGGGAGTGAGAGGGGGAGAGAGGGGATGGGGAAGTGTGAGAGGGTGCAGGAAGGGAGGTCGGGGAGAGAGCGGGGAGAGGGAGAGGGAGGTTGGCGAGGGGCGTTGAAGGGGGGAGGGCGTAAGTGTCACAGGTAGTCCAGACAGTACATACTTGACACAATACTCGCAGCAACTTTCTCCAGTGACTTGGTTGTGTCTCGGCATTTCATTGTTAAAACGACGGACGGGGACGACTGTGTGTGTGTGTGTGTGTGTGTGTGTGTGTGAGAGAGAGAGAGAGAGAGAGAGAGAGAGAGAGAGAGAGAGAGAGAGAGAGAGAGAGAGAGAGAGAGAGAAAACACACATACAGACAGACAGGCAAACCATCCAACCATCAAATCATTCATTCTCATTCTAGGAAGCCTCTATACAAGTGTTGTGAATGATGGGCGACGCGCGTCTAAAAACAATACCAGCAGCCACTATCCCGGATGGCAACAAAAAGATAGACAGTGTGTGTGTGTGTGTGTGTGTGTGTGTGTGTGTTGTGATAGACTATTGTCTGGGCATTATTTATCATTGTTAGGGAACAATTCAGGCACTGAAAGAACTTTATTCTTTTCAGTCACATTGGCTTTGCAAAGTGCTGGCGAAAAGGAAAAAAAAAAAAACACGTTCAGCGAAATGAAAACTCTGCGCATTTTACTCATTTTTTTTTAAAGTTTGCGCTCTTTTGAATGTGTCCATTAATCAAAGGAGGAACGAGGGACACCGACAAAGGGGGATGAAGCAAACACGTATTGACATTCCCTCTTTGAGCTCCTATTTCATGTGACGGCCCGTGTGTGTGTCTGTGTGTGTGTGTGTGTGTGTGTTAGCGAGAGAGGGGAGAGGCAGGGGAGGGAGGAATGCAGTGCTACGCTTCTACATGTCAGGGAGTTCGAGGCTGCTGTCTTTATGGCTACCTATAATTCTTTGGGGCACCGAGACAATGGGAGACACATCGATAAGAAAAACCTGTCAAACTACTAACTGATATAATCTCAGCGGGCGACATGGACTGACCTAGACTTCTGGATTCTCACAAAAAGAAAAATATATAAAAATCTGCTATTGACACACGACTTTCGATTACGGTTGCAAAAAAACAAAACAAAAAAGTGGGGCTGAGCGGCGTGAACTAGAAAAACGTTGTGTGCTCCATTGGCCCAAATCTGGAGACGATTATGAGGCGTGACCTGATGGGGGCTTTTGCTTCATTGATTTAGTAGCGAGTGTTTAGCGCGCGGCTCAAACTGACCGTGACACAAGTACAAATTGCTTAGACCACTGACAGGAATTCTAACACTACAATTTGATATCCATTGAAATAAAAGGCGAATTCATAATGGAAAGAAAGAAAAGTTAGACAGGCGATAGAGAGAAAGAGTGGTCAACATAGGCACGTAGTAATTTCTGATAAAACATTAAGACTTCACTGCCACTAGTTCTGAAGCTTACAAACTGATGTCCATTGAAAAAAAGCTAATTCATTATTGAAAGCGAGAAAAGATAGAGACAAACGGACAGAAAAAAATGCTAAGAACTCAAGCTAACCTAGAACACAAGTACAGATTGCTAACTGCCGGTAATACTGACTTACAAATTGATATCCACTGAAAAAGACTAATTTAAGATTGAAAGAGTTAAAAAAAAGAGCGACAGACAGAAAAAAAGAAGGACCAAGAACTCAGCTGACCAAGAACACAAGTAGCTACAAATTGCTAAGACTTCACTGATGGTAATTCTGACGTTTACAAATTGATATCCACTGAAAAAGACTAATTTAAAATGGAAAGAGTTAAAAAAAAGAGCGACAGACAGAAAAAAAGAAGGACCAAGAACTCAGCTGACCAAGAACACAAGTAGCTACAAATTGCTAAGACTTCACTGATGGTAATTCTGACGTTTACAAATTGATATTCATTGAGAAAGACTAATTTAAGATGAAAAGAGATAAAAAAAGAGCGACAAACAAAAAGAAAGAAGGATAAAAAAACCTCAAGCTGACCAAGAACACAAGTACAAATAGCTAAGACTTCACTGATGGTAATTCTGACGTTTACAAATTGATAGCCATTGAGAAAGACTAATATAAGATGGAAAGAGATAAAAAGAGTGACAGACAGAAAGAAAAAAGGATAAAAAAAAATCAAGCTGACCAAGAACACAAGTAGCTACAAATTGCTAAGACTTCACCGCTGGTACTTCTGACGTTTACAAATTGATAGCCATTGAAAAGGACTAATATAAGATGGAAAGAGCGACAAACAGAAAGAAAGAAGGACCAAGAACTTAGCTGACCAAGAACACAAGTACAAATTGCTAAGACTTCACCGCCGGTACTTCTGACGTTTACAAATTGATAGCCATTGAAAAAGACTAATTAAGATGGAAAGAGTTAAAAAAAAAGCGAAAGACAGACAGAATACAGGACCAAAAACTCAAACTGGCCGTAAACACAAATAGGAATCAGTAAGATCTCACTGACGGTAGTTCTATGGCTTACAAACTGAGAGCCATTGAAAAAAGACTAATTTATGATGGAAAGAAAAAAATATAAATGGAATGACCGAAAAAAAAGTCGTCAGCACGCAGTCGTAGCAATCCCTAATAAATTACCAAGACCAAAATGACGGTAATCCTGAAGCTTACAAACTAATATTCATTGTAAAAAAGTCTAATTTATAATGCAAAGAGAGAAAAAAAGAGACAGACAGACAGAAAACAAGAGCCGTCAGCACGCGGACTAGGTAATCCTTGATATCTGAGTTGTTTTGGGGGCTTTTTTTTGTGTGTGTGTTTTTATCTGTTGCGCCAGAGCCGGAGAGAGTTCACGACCTGCAGTAGACAAGGGGAAAAACTAGTCAGATGCTGGCACACAAAGAGATAAAAATAGAGACTATGTGAACATAATCTAGTTCGGTTCACTAGGTGGCCTGATAATCTGTGGCTGAAAATGGCACACGTAGAGGAAAATATTAACACGTAGAGATAGTTAGAGTGTGCCGGCAAAGAGACAAAAGGGCAAAATGATGACTAGGAGGAGAAACAATGGATGGTTGCGGTTAGAGATCACAACATAATCTAACTTTGGTTCATTGGATGGCCTGATAATGTGCCGCTGAGAACAGCCCAGACAAAGGAAAATAAACACGTAGAAGAGGCCGAAGTGTAGCTGCAAAGAGTCGAAAAAGCAAAGAAAATGAGTAAGAGGAGAAACAATGGTTGGTTGCGGTTAGAGATCACGACAACATAATCCAGCTCTGGTTCTCTGGATGGCCTGATAATCTGAAGCTGAAAACAACCCACACATAGAAAAATAAACACATGGAAGAGGCCGAAGTGTAGCTGCAAAGAGTCGAAAAAGCAAAGAAAATGAGTAAGAGAAGAAACAATGGTCGGTAGCGGTTAGAGATCACGACAACATAATCTAGCTTTAGTTCTCTTGATAGCCTGATAATCTGAAGCTGAGAACAACCCACACAAAGGAAAATAAACAGGTACAAGAGGCCGAAGTGTAGCTGCAAAGAGGGGAAAAACAAAGAAAAATGAATAAGAGGAGAAACAATAGTTGGTGGCGGTATGCTGTATCGTCCACCTGCTCATTTCTTTCACAAGAGACCTAAATAACTTTACAAATGTGGATTTCTCTCCAGAATAAGTAAGTACTGGCAACGTGATATTTCCATGTCGAGGTAACCCACAGTACTAAAGGCCAGTCCAGTCCACCGTATTGCTTATAAAGGAGAAAAAAAAATTGGTATTCACTATAGCATTTTTTTTTTTTTTTTTTTTTTTTTACATGAAAGGAAGCAGCTCAAGGGCATAAAAAAGTGAAGAAAAAAGCCCACTAAACGCTGCTCCTAAAAGAGATAAAAGTAAAGAGTGGCCAAAAGAGAGGTCAATTTCGGGTGCTCGTGACCTCGGTGCTCATATCCATCGCAGTGACCCTTGACCATAATCTTGAATAGTCACGCTAACCACTGCACCACGGAGGCGTTAATTATTTCTAACGATTTCCAGTAGTATCTCAGCCTCTCTAACATATTTTAAACTCTCTAAAGATTTCAGTGTCATTCCCTCACAATGCCTTGCTAAGAGAGTGCAGACTGCTGCCCTCCAAAGACTGCCCGGCGGCCCTGACCAGTACTACTGACCAGACGATTATAAAAAGACTGACCGGAGACTCATCCGCGACTCATTCATTAGTTAACAAAAAATAAATTGCGCTCACTGTTCGGCAGCGGTGGTGATGAAAAGGCCTCAGAAAAAGGTTCGAATAACAATATATTACTCAACTAATTAATATGATGACCTTCTCTTCGTCTATGATTGCTTTTTACGTAGTCGATTGAACTAATAATATACGTACACTGAAAATAATATCATTCTCCCACGCTTACAGTGAAATCAATCCGGTTCCTGCCCTTCGCTGTGTTGGAATAACGGGTTTATTTATTTGCACAGTAGACGGTGCACTTTCACACCATAAGTTGGGTCGCGTTCACACGGCCAAACCCTTCGGCGACACGCACCTAAACAGCTTACTATTCTTTTATTATAGTTCAGCGACTCCTACAAATGAAAGCAGTTCCACAAATGGCATTCACGTATTCCAAAAAAGGACTTGAAACAGCACGACAGCATGAATTGTTAATTTGAAATGGCGAAGCTAGAGATTGGAACTTGTCTGATCGGTTTCATCACGATCAATCTCTCCATGACGTAATGAAAATGATGATTAAGCTTCCCAGTAATTATATCATCATTGAGAAGCCTAAATGCAATTGCGTGTGGTCGCGCACCTCTCACTATGCATGATTACGACACACGATAGAGTAACATGCAAAGTGGAGCAATGTTATGCAGTAGAAATCAAGCATCCCGCAACCCACGCCTTCCGGGGCTAACGAATTACTTTCCGATCAGTTCTTATTTCGTATGTGTGTGGAGGGGGCACGGGGTTGGGGGGGGGTACAGGGTTACATTTCCTGACGTGTATTTCCCACTCACGAGCATAAAACAATAGACAAACTGCAAGCAACATAACAATAACATGAGAAAGGGTGACGAAACAGCTTAGGAAATATAGTGGTACGCCCGATGTAAAATAAACAGAGAAAAAAAAAGGCAAAGGGGATTTTCCGAGCCGTCGACGAACCAGATGGGGAGACTAGTGGAGGAGGAAAGGGCCGTCGGTAACACAGAACAGAAAGTAGTCAAGAAAATACACTCTAAAAGTTTTCCCATTCACTCGTCCCCGCCACCTGCCCGTCTATTTCCTGTCCTTCCTATCGAATTTGCTGACGTTTGGGTTCTCTCCATCATGACCGTCCTCTGCCTGCCATTGGTGATTAGTATTGCCAAGAAAATTGTCATACCCACTGATACGCACGAAAAAATAGAATGAAAGAAAGAAAGAATGAAACAAAGAAAGAAAGAAAGAAAGAAAGAAAGAAAGAATGAAAGAAAGAAAGAAAGAAAGAGAAAAAGAAAGAAAGAAAGAAGAAAGAAAGAAAGAATGATTGAATTTAATAGAAAAAGGAAAAAATGAATGAATGAATGAAACAAAGGAAAAGAGTAAGAAGGAAAGAAAGCCAGGCAGAATGACAGACATAAAGATACAGATAAAGACAGACACAAGGTCACACCCACACCCACACACACACACACACAGACACACACACACACACACACACACACACACACACACACACGGAAAGGGAAAAAAATTAAACAATTATAGTAACTCGCATAATCTTTCCCCAGACAAGAGATCAATATAACACCGATTGGTCACACTGATACATTGAAACCAGGCTGCCGCTGACTCACCCAGGCGGCAGAGGACGAGGCTCTCCCCAGCAGGTGTGTGGCGAGGCGGCGGCCCTCAGGAAAAGGCGGATCCGGAAAAAATCGTCAACTCTCTCTTTTAACATTGGAAGACGATTTGAACCACACAACCGCGTAACATCAAGATCAAGGAACGGACGAGGGTGAAGGAAACGAGTCGTGAAAAGTGCGAAAAGAGATCTGTTTTGTAAAAGGATACTAAAAAGATATTTTTTTTATTTAGAGAACGTATAGCATATCTTCATAAATGAATGAATAAATATACTTCTCTATTTGTCTATCTTTCCATATCGCTATCCATTTATTTATGTCTCGCTTCTAAGCATATACATTTAAGTATGCCTTTTCTTGCTAATTAAATAGATGCAGTATAGATGAACTGGGCTAACACACCTTATGTTGTTTGTTTGTCAACCGAAGGAGAGGAGGTCTGCCATTATGAACTATCCTCCTCGGATGGAACGTGATTGAGTAGTTTGTAAACGTGTGAGAGGACGCGACAAAATTTTCTCCGCTTGTTATGAGACTCCAATCAGGAACTTTACGGGTTTGAGGAATGCGTGATATACCGATGCCACTGGGAAATGTGTGTGTGTGTGTGTGTGGGTGGGTGGGTCCGTGCGTGCGTGCGTGCGTGCGTGCGTGTGTGCGTGTGTGTCTGTGTGTGTGTGTGTGTGTGTGTGTGTGTGTGTGTGTGTGTGTGTGTGTGTGTTAAAACACTTTTTGAGGCGCACTGCTGATATTTCCAATAAATCAAGTTAATAACAGATTTCCAACGAATTACAGTTTCTCTTTTTTTACCATGTTTTCTCTCATAACCAGTAATCTAAAACCCTTTTTTTTACGCGCTCCATACAGCATCTACCAAAGGGACATTTCAACAAGCTGTAGTAAAGTGTGACACTGGCATTACTGACATGTATCAAGACGCTGCCAAGCCCAGGACCAACTCCTTCACAACCCTGTGAGTCCTTCCTGCAGGAATTTGGGTGAAGGAGTGTGCTGCGGCCTTTCTAGTTTACTCTTATTTTAACAGAGCATAATCACACAAAGGTTCGTGATAATAACGCTCACCACACCTCTCTCAGGGCTTCTGACCCCTGATCAAGGTTGGCGAGGGTGTGTCATGTAATGAGTGGGCGGGCCACGCCTTGCGCCACGCTGGTATATAAAGGCGTCGCCGCAGAGGTAGCGTCAGACTAACACTCAAGTCGAATACTGAACACAATGGCTAAGGCTGTAAGCATTCTACTCCACCTCACCTACTTGATTAACATTATTACAACATTAGCTTATTTACCTAACATTACTTAACATTAGCAGAAATTGTCTTGACTAATATAACACTTTAACTCATTATTTTTCTGAGTCATAAGTTTCAAAGAAATCATGGTTAATAGCGACGCAAAGAACCATGAAACTCAGTCGATATAAAGACAGAGAATCACGAGTGTTAGAAGCTCCCTAGCAAGACTTCCTCGGACCGCAGTAACCTTTCCCTGCCCCTCCACCTCCAGCAGCGACTTATGATACCCAACATCAGCCCGGCTTCCTGAAAAACTTAACCTAACCCAGCCTCCCTAAGTGTCTCAGTAACCTACCCTTACCCTGCTCCCTACCCTTATAAACCCCGCCGCCGATCACTGCCTGACACCCCGCCACACTTGTTTACACCCTCTTGTGTTGCAGCTGTTCCTCGTGCTGTCCGTGCTGGTGGTGATGGCCGCCGCCCTGCCCTCCCCCAAGGCTGACCCCGAGCCCGAGGCTGACCCCGGCTACGGAGGCTACGGAGGTTACGGCGGCTTTGGTGGCTTTGGTGGCTTTGGAGGCTTTGGCGGTGGTCGCGGAGGCTTTGGCCGCGGTTATGGAGGATACGGCGGCTACGGAGGCTATGGTGGTGGATATGGCGGCTATGGCGGTGGATATGGTGGATATGGTTATTATGGTAAGTAATTGTACAAACTAAGTAGTGTGAAGGGTTGTTATCGAGCACTATTTCAGCGTTCTCACTCCACCACTGAAAACATTTAACTGTATATTTAACTTTTTTTGTCGCTAAAGTTATGTTTTTCCTTTAACTTACAAACAACACAATGTACACCACGTGTGATAATAACTAAGCCTCGCCTGTTCACTCAGCGGCTGAGATGTGTAACACTACTTTCTCTTTCACAGGTTAACTTCCCGGGCTCCTCAGCAATCAAGAGCCAACATCTCATTCTATCATTTAATTTAACAATGATCTTTTCCTGTGCCTGCCTTCTGACATCATTTCACAATTCTTTCATTTACCGAAAATAAATATTTTAAATCAAATTCCATGCTGTTTTTATCCTTTTTATTCCAACAAATCTGTGCTGACGTGAAACATGTGTACGGTACCTTAGACTTTGGGGTTTGAGCCTTGCCTGCCAGGAAGCTGTTCCAGTGTGTGTAGTCGTAACTTCTCATGATCCAGCTAAGACAAAAAGGTTTAGCATTTCTCCAGTTTGTGTTGGCGATACTGAACAGCGACAACACCATCAGGAGGTGGCCAGGACCACTGCCACAAGACCCTTTCATCACACCACAAGGTATTCAGAGCACACCCACCGCCTGTACTTTTATATATATATATATATATATATATATATATATATATATATATATATATATATATATATATATATATATATATATATATATATATCAAATGAAGTTGAGTAATGCAGAGTAGAGTCATCGAGGTAAGAATGGATATGACAGTTCGTTTTGGAAAGAAGATCATCGATGAACAACAGAAAGAGAGTGGGAGATAGAACAGAGCCCTGAGGAACACCGCTGTTGATAGGTTTAGGGGAAGAACAGTGACCGTTTACTACAGCAGTGATAGACCGCTCAGAGAGGAAACTGGAGATAAAGGTACAGAGAGAAGAATAGAAACCGTATACTGGAGGGTAGTTTGGAAAGCAAAGATTTGTGCCAGACCCTATCAAAGGCTTTTGATAGGGTATATATATATATATATATATATATATATATATATATATATATATATATATATATATATATATATATATATATATATATATATATATATATATATATATATATATATATATATATATATATATATATATATATATATATATATATATATATATATATATATATATATATATATATATATATATATATATATATATATATATATATATATATATATATATACATACATATGCGGGTAGGCGGTGATTGAGTGGATAGCATGACGCCGCCGCGTCCAGAACTTCGCGGGTTCGCGCCCCGCCCGGTGCCACAAGTCGGGATTTTTCAGTCACCGCCGAGTGGCCTAGACTACCCATATGCCGTCCAGAAGACCACCTATCAACCCGGACTCTAGATTTGTCTTTCTAAAAGAGAGAGTCAACAATGAGCTCGGGAGGCAGCATGAGCCAGCAAGAAGGCGCCACTTGCCTGCACAGCAACAGGCTGGTGCCGACCATCAGGCCCTACCCAGCTATTGTGCCACTGGAAGAAATATAAAATGGAAAAAAGAGAGAGAGAGAGAGAGAGAGAGAGAGAGAGAGAGAGAGAGAGAGAGAGAGAGAGAGAGAGAGAGAGAAGAGAGAGAGAGAGAGAGAGAGAGAGAGAGAGAGAGAGAGAGAGAGAGAGAGAGAGAGAGAGAGAGAGAGAGAGAGAGAGAGAGAGAGAGAGAGAGAGAGAGAGAGAGAGAGAGAGAGAGAGAGAGAGAGAGAGAGAGAGAGAGAGAGAGAGAGAGAGAGAGAGAGAGAGAGAGAGAAATAAGAATATCCACAAAACTTTAAACAGATTTTTTTCTACAGAGATAGAAAACTTGCCTGGCATGTGCCACACACGCGCCTGGCTGCCGCAGACGTCAGCAACATGGTCAGCTCGAAACGGGTCTGTGAAGGAGCAAAAACATCAATGTTTATGGCAATAATACGTTTTATCTTTATTTCTAGTTAGCATTTAAAAAACTACAGTGTTTATCTTTGTTTTCGTATTTACAAAGAAGAGATTTATAAATTCTTAGAGGAGAAAAATTAGAGCTCGACTACTTTCAAAAGAGTTTTTTTGAGTACCTAGCTCTGCTTTGTGATTCGTTAAATGGTTATCTTTCGAACTAAACAGACACTCCACAAAAATGATCCAGTTGAACCAGTTTTTACCAAACACTCCTGAATCACATATACTAATTATTTGCTATCAACCTGACCTTTGCACATGAAGTCTTGGCTCTATAATCGCTTTCGTAATGCTTCCGTGAAAAATTGCTTCTCCTACACAGCGCCTTCCTGTCACTGTGAGCGGAGAAGATAACAACGCATGTGAGAGCGCACTTCCACGGGGAATATAAAATAATTACGGAAAATCATGAGGGACTGCCATACGGAAAGGATGGGCACAGGTCTTGCGTTCAAGTGCTACAGTCAATCGATAACCTTCAAGTTGCTGAAGATCACTGACAATGTAAACACAAACCCCTTTTTCGGTAATAATGAGGAGCAGAGAGCAAAAAGTCTTCACTGCAACAAAATTTTATGTCTAACGCAACGTCTTTTGACCTTCCTATCAATTGCTGCCCTAAATTCAGGTTAAAGTCAAGGGAACATTTGCTACGCTGTTTTATCTTATTCTTTTTTTTTTATAAAGGAGTTTCTTCTTTTACGAATTTGCTATTTTTCAATAACCACAGAGATTTTAATAACTAAATACGAGGAAGCGGAGAAAAGTCCTTTTCTCGTTTAGATCAGTTTTAAGGCCTCTTATGTACCTCGAAGTCACCAAATGTGGCGGCCCCTAATTATTGATTTTATTAATACGAACGTTTCACAAGATGCCGCAACAAGAGCGACACTATCGCTGAAATATAATGTCCTGTTCTGGTTGTTCCGCGTGCTGTCCGCAGCGCCGGATACAGTGCCACTAATGACATCAGATTCGTGGAAGCGCCAGAGTTCGGACGGACGCGCTGGCCGCCATCCGTTACCAACATGGACAACTTCACTTCTCCAGTTCCTGAAGGAGGACAAATTTTAAACTATAATCTTCGCCTGTACGATTTTTTTACGGACAAAGTAGAAGAGCTTGCCCATGGCAGCTTTTGACTGAGGACTGCTTTGGAGTGCATGTAGAGTGCTAATAGAGAACAAGCTTGGTTAACCCAGCAGTGTTCCTTGGGACAAAAGTTAACATACACGCTAGAGTTCTCTCACCTTCTGAATAAAACAACAAACAACTGCACCGACACAGTCTACACGCTTCACACACTGGCCGCCTCTGTAGCCACGAGTCTCGACAGATGATGGCAGGAAATGTTTGCATGCTCGCAGGCGGCGCCGCTCCTGTACGCAACAAATCTTCTACCATGGTATGAACATTACCTTATGCAGCCTCTTCTCCTCCAGGACGAAGAACATTCTGTGATGCTTTCAGCAAATCAAGCCTAGCGCAAAGGAGGCATGCAGATATCACCTGTATTTCCTTGTCCCTAAGTAAGACACTCGAAGGTTGTAAGACGAGGTTAAAAGTTAATCAAGTAAAATAGAATCAGACGCAATAATAGGTCCGAGTGAACAAAACCACTATTAAGCATTTAAATATTATCAATTGATTTCATTCAAAAACATTAATTTCCCAGTAAACTTTCCCCAAGAAAAGCAAAACGCATTTAAAGTATATTCCAGAGTATACCAAAGTTATACCATTTTAACCGACTTTCCAGAATATGCTCGCACCTCGAACCTCGTCATTGTCTAAGGCCAATGTCAGCACTACCGCCACACCTCTCTCGGGTGTTTCTGACTCCCAATCAAGGTCAACGAGGGTGTCACGTAATCACCGGGCGCACCACGCCTCGCGGAGCCACACTGGCGCGTATATATACCGGCGCCGCAGAGGAGGCGTCAGACTAACTCCCAAGTCGCAACACCAAACACCATGGCCAAAGCTGTAAGCACCCTGCACCCGCCCTGGCCCCTGCCCCGACCACTCACCCGCCCCTGCCCCTTTGCACCCACTCACAGCAGTGTCAATACAGCACATTAACGATTTCTTTCACTAAGTATCGCAGAAAGACCATCCTCAGTTGTGTGATCCTATGAACACAATGCATCCGCCACACACACCACAACTCACCATTCTACAACGCTTGATAAAACATTATTTCCACGTGACTGTTTACAAAGACTTGTAGGATGCAGTGATATGTTTAGGTAATTACGTATAACAGTGAACAGTCTGATATGTTCATGTGCACACACAGACTTCCTTTGAGCACTATATGTTAACGTCATTCTACTGCCCCTTTCCCATAGGCCCCAGCAACCCTCGTGCCACCCCTCGGCAGACAGATGTTGTCTCCTGCCTGTTTAGGGACTAACCCCAGGCTTTCCTGCAGCTCCCCTTCACCACAGTCCTCTCCCTACAAGAGTAACTTTATGACAGCTAGTTATTATTCCCTACTTACCGCTTGACCACCACCTACCCCTTCTACAGCTGTCCTTACACCCCAGTCACCCCCCACCCCCAAGAATTGGCTTACGTCAGCTAGGTAATAGTCCCTACTTATCGGTTGACCAGATCTTAGACTCCTAGACACCCCGCCGGCAGAGTTACTCCCCCACCCCTGAGGCAGCCTTCCCCCGCAGGTATTCTTCGTGCTCTCCGCGCTGCTGGTGCTGGCCGCCGCCATGCCCGAACCCAAGGCTGAGCCGGAGGCCAAAGCTGAACCCGGATACTTTGGCGGCTTCGGCGGCTTTGGCGGCTACGGAGGCTACGGCGGATACGGAGGTTATGGCGGCTATGGCGGTTTCAGACGCTTCGGCGGCTATGGCGGCGGCTATGGCGGCTACGGAGGCTACGGTGGCTATGGTTACTATGGTAAGTCAGTATGCATGTGTGTGTTTGTGTGTTTACCCAGTACTGTTTTTGCCTTCTGACACCACCTCTAAGAGTCTCTGATTGCATACCACTCCATTCCTCCCTTGCCGCTACAATAAAGTTATTTTCTTTAACTTACAAACCACGTGTGATAATAAGTGAGCCTCGCCCGTTCACTCAGCGGCTGAGATGTGTAACGCTACTTTCTCCTTCACAGGTTAACTTCCCGGGCTCCTCGGCAATCACAAGCCAACGCTCTCCGCCTATCATTTAACTTAACAATTATCATTTCCTGTGCCTGCCATCTGACACCATTTCAGAGCACTGTCTTTCATCAACAATAAATATTTTAAAACAAATTTCTCGCTATTCTTGTCCTTTTTATTCCGGCAATTATGTGCTGACGTGAAAATGTGTACATAACGATACTAAACTGAGCCGTGTCGGCCAGGAGCTGTGGTCCTGTGTGTGTAGTCGTCATGACTCCCAAGAAGCAGCTAAAACAACAAAGTTTCCGGAACACACCCACCGCCTAACAGAGTTGGTGATTTTTTTTTTTTTTTAATAAAAAAATCAGAATTTTTTATTTAAATCAGATTTTTTTATTTAAATCAGATTTTTTTTTATTAATCATATATATATATATATATATATATATATATATATATATATATATATATATATATATATATATATATATATATATATATATATATATATATATATATTAGTTTAAAACACATTTTGGAGTGTTTTTACAGCATGTTGCATCATCTCTCACTTGGTTACAATGTGTTTGAACCTGTCAAGCAGCCCAGTAGCCACTGACCAGGATTGCATCATCTCTCTCAGGCTCTGTCCTGTTCCTCTTACATCATGTTAGGACATAGCCGGACTTGTGCCACTGTGTTGTAGTTTGACTGTTTAGGTGTTACAGGCCAGCCACTCATTCCTGAGCTAACTGCAAGAGCGTAGAGATGTCACTGACCACAAGGATTAATGTATCTGGTAGGAAGAGTGATCCAGTGTGGGAACATTTTAGCAGAATTCCTTCAAAGTCTGGGAAAGCATGAAGAGCTATATGCAAACAGTGTAAACTGGAGTTACAAGGAATAGTAGCAAGACTGAAAAGAGCCAAATTTATTGTCATAAGAATTAAAAACCTTATTTTTTAAAGATTTTGAATTTCGATTTCAAAGAATTTTTATGAACTACTTTC